>NC_085137.1:496053594-496376594 GCF_035046485.1 Aedes albopictus | reverse complement strand
CTAATGGGACCTTAAGAACTGAAAACAAGTTGCATTCTACTTCTCTGATTCAACATCAACTATGGTCAATCAATGCAACTATTTAATTGGGTTACACCTGTTATTCACAAGAGAACACCAGATCAAATTTAATTCTCTAATACCCTATTTTTTGACGTAGGACTACGTCTCTCTTTTCTATACCGGGTGTCATTTCAAAATTCTGAAAATCGAGACCGTTACGTTTGCAGGGGAGATTTTGAACACCTATTTCTTAGTTATTTATGAATTAATTTTCGATATGTTCACATCAAATGATAAGAAATATTGCCAGCAATTCTGTAAATAGGAGGAAACTATTGATTTCAATCAAACAACTATTGAAAATTAGTAAAAACTCAGGGCCTGTCTTAGCCAACCAATCACAACCAAGCATCAGAACGATGCTTGGCGACACGACGTAAGTTATATAAGTGACGCACACCACTCATACTCATCTCGACCATTTCATCGGCACACACAGAAGCGGACGGACACGAATTTCCAAGCAGCGAGATCGGTGGAAGCAGCAAGATCCCAAAAAAGATCCGCTTCAACGGATGAGTAAGCGGGTGGGACCGCCCTCTGTCCAATGAAGCCTCGATTCTTTTCGGATCAATCGGCGACTGGAGAGCACAATCCAAAAGAAAATCCGCCCCGATGAACAAATTTGCGAGTTGGATACCTTTTGTTCGTTGGGGCCTCGATTCTTTCACGGATTGGCCGGCGGCGGCGGTGGCAGCGGCAGCAGCAAAATCCAAAGGAAAATTCGCCCCGATGGTCGATTTTTGCGAGTGGCGTCGCTTTCGTCCGACGCACAGTGGGAAAAAACCGACCCAAAAAGGCACCTAACTATTGCGGCTGGTTGCGATCTTTGAAGCCCATCTTTTCCGAATGGAAAAATGTCAAGGAATCGATTGGTGATAGTTTCATTCACCGGAATTAAGTGTAAGTGTCCATTTTGCCCCATTTTCCCCTAAAAAACACTGTTTTTCTGAATTCAATAATGATTTCAACTGATTGCGGCTAACTAACCAACTTTTTATTGATGTAGAATTGACAGGTGCATTCTATGGAGCATACCTCGATCTGTATCTTTGACTGAAAGTGCCCATTTTGCCTCATTTTCCCCTTAAAATACTGTTTTTCTGGATTAAAAAATAGTATCAACTGATTGCGGCTAACCAACCATTTTTTTTCTTGATGTAGAATGGACAGGAGCATTCTATGAGACACACCTTGATTTGTGTCATTGACTGAAAGTGCCCATTTTTCCTAATTTTCCCCTAAAATACAGTTATTCTGAATTAAAAAATAGTTCCAACTGATTGCGGCCAACCAACCAATTTTTACCTGATGTAGAATTAACCGGCACATACTATGGGGTGCACCTCGATATATGTCATTGACTGGAAGTGCCCATTTTGCCTCATTTTCCCCTAAAAATACTGTTTTTTCTGAATTAAAAATTAGTATCAACTGATTGCGGCTTACCTACCATTTTTTCTTGATGTAGAATTGACAGGTACATTTCTTGAGGCACACCTCTACCCGTGTCCTTGACTGGAAGTGCTCATTTTGCACCATTTTCCCCTATAAAAGCTGTTTTTCTGGATTAAAAAATAGTTTTAACTGATTGCGGCTAACCAACAATTTTCAATCTGATTTAGAATTAACCGGCGCATACTTTGGGACGCACCTCGATCTGTGTCGTTGACTGGAAGTACCCATTTTGCCCCATTTTCCCCTAAAAATACTATTTTTTTCTGAATTTAAGACATGTTTCAACTGATTGCGGCTAACCAATCGGTTTTTGCTTGATGTAGAATTAACCGGCGCATATTTTGGGGCACACCTCGTTCTGTGTCTTTGGGTGGTGGTGCGTATTTTGCTTCATTTTCCCCTAAACTACGGGTTTTCTGGATTTAAAAATAGTTTCAATTGATTGCAAATAACCAATATTTTTTCCTGAAATAGAATCGACCTTTGCATATTATGGAATACACCTCGCGCTATGCGTTAGTCTGAAATTGCCCGTTTCACCCCATTTTCCCCTAATTAGTTCCAACTAATTGCGGTTAATCAAGCAGGTGTATCGCGAGGTGTATCCCATAGTATGCATAGGTCGATTCTACATCAGGAAAAAATATTGATTAGCTGCAATCAATTGAAACTATTTTAAAATCCAGAAAATCCGTAGTTTAGGGGAACATGGAGCAAAATGGGCACTAACACCCAAAGACACAGAACGAGGTGCACCTTAAAGTATGTGCCGGTTAATTCTACATCAAGTAAAAATTGATTGATTAGCCGCAATCAGTTGATACAATTGTATAATTCAGAAAAAATAGTATTTTTAGGGGAAAATAAGACAAAATGGTTACTTCCAGTCAACGACACAGATCAAGGTGTGCCACAAAGCATGCGCCGGTTGATTCTACATCAGGTAAAAATTGGTAGGTTAGCCGCAATCAGTTAAAACTATTTTTAATCCAGGAAAACTGTATTTATAGGGGAAAATGGTTCAAAATGGGCACTTCCAGTCAATGACACGGATCGAGGTGTGCCTCATGAAATGCTCCTGCCAATTCTATATCAAGAAAAATATGGTATGTATGCAGCAATCAGTTGATACTAATTTTTAATTCAGAAAAAACAGTATTTTTAGGGGAAAATGAGGCAAAATGGGCACTTTCAGTCAATGACATATATCGAGGTGCACCGCAAAGTATGTGCCGATTAATTCTACATCAGGTAAAAATTGGTTGGTTGGCCGCAATCAGTTGAAACCATTTTTTTTCATTCAGAAAAATAGTATCTTAGGGGAAAATGAGGCAAAATGGGCACTTTCATTCAATGACACAAATCAAGGTGTGTCCCATAGAATGCACCTGTAAATTATACATCAAGAAAAAATGGTTGGTTAGCCGCAATCAGTTGAAACTATTTTTTAATCCAGAAAAACAGTATTTTTAGGGGAAAATGAGGCAAAATGGACACTTCCAGTCAAAGATACAGATAGAGGTATGCTCCATAGAATGCACCTGTCAATTCTACATCAATAAAAAATTGGTTGGTTAGCCGCAATCAGTTGAAACCATTATTTAATTCAGAAAAACAGTGTTTTTTTAGGGGAAAATGGGGCAAAATGGACACTTACACTCAATTCCGGTGAATGAAACTATCACCAATCGATTCCTTGGCATTTTTCCATTCGGAAAAGATGGGCTTCAAAAATCGCAATCAGCCGCAATAATTAGGTGCCTTTTTGGGTCGGTTTTTTTCCCACTGTGCGACGGGGCCTCGATTCTTTCAGGGTTTGATCGGCAGCGGCAGCAGCAAAATTCAAAGGAAAATCCGCCCCGATGGAAGATTTTTGCGAGTGGCGTCGTTTTCGTCCGTCGGGGCCTCGATTCTTTCACGGATTGGCCGGCGGCGGCGGTGGCCGCGGCAGCAGCAAATCCAAAAGAAAATCCGCCCCGACGAACAAATTTGCGAGTTGGATACCTTTCATTCGTTGGGGCCTCGATTCTTTCACGGATTGGCTGGCGGCGGCGGTGGCAGCGGCAGCAGCAAAATCCAAAGGAAAATTCGCCCCGATGGTCGATTTTTGCGAGTGGCGTCGCTTTCGTCCGACGGGGCCTCGATTCTTTCACGGATTGGCCGGCGGCGGCAGTGGCAGCGGCAGCAGCAAAATCCAATGAAAAATCCGCCCTGACGAACAAATTTGCGAGTTGGATTCCTTTCGTCCGTCGGGGCCTCGATTCGTCCAGGGATTGAATTAAAAATCTGTCTCGACCGATGAATAGGGGAATTAACATATTTTGGACACAGCAACGAGCCAATATTTTTTGTACACTTACGGCAAAACAAATGGAAGTGTCCAAAATATATTGGCGTAACGCTGTGTCCAAAATACGTTGGTTCCCCTAAGCTTGTACAATTGCATCTAGATGACCATTTTTTGCCCTTAAAGTTTTACTGCTTTCCAAAATATCAACATTTCTATCCCATTATATTCAATTAGAAATGCACGAGCTAATTTACTTTTCATATTTAGCTTGTACGAAATAAATACTTCAAAACTGCATATTGTTTATTCGTAGAGCATTTGCATGCATACGATGATTAGTCCTACGTCAGATTGCGGTTATGTCTCAGACATTACCTATCCCTAGTTTTATCATTTATATCATTTTTCGTCATCTAAAATCGATTTAAACATGTTTTGGAAGATGATTCTTTTTAATTCTTGATTTTGTGAATTTTGGTTTTTGATTTTTTAAATTTTTATTTTTGAACATCCCTACACTTTTGTATTGTTCCTGGAGGCCTATTTGACATACCAATTTTTTAAGACGAAAACATTTTCAAGTTTTATGATTATTGTTAAATAATATTTTTTTTAATTTTTTTTTCATGGTAAATATTATTTTCCGTGTAACTCTTAGGAAAACAATTTTAGTGAGTATTCAACTCCCTTAAGGACAAACGTCTTGAAATCCCGGTTCAACAGTGCATCAAAACTAGACACACAAATCTCAAGAAGTAAGATTCAAACATCAATGCATTTTATTATTCTGCTTTTGCTCACTTGTAATAAGCTTTAAATAAGAAGCTCAGGTGCGCTGGTTTTGTTTACGAAGAGATATGTGCCCTCAAAATCGTGAGTAGGTGCCAAAGCCGACCATTGTGGCGGCCATATTGGGATTCTAACAAGTTTGTCCTTAAACTCGTTTACTATAGTAAACATATATGTTTCACTGCATATATGTTTACTATAGTAAACAATATAAGCAATTTGGGCCCTATGCTATTTCTTCTGTTCTTCAACGATGTGATGCTTATCCTGAGACCCGGCTGTAGGCTTGCTTATGCCGACGACTTAAAATTGTACTTTGTAATACGCTCTATCGACGATTGCTTGCATTTACAATCGCTGTTAGACCAATTCGTCGACTGGTGCCATCGAAATAAGCTGACTTTGAGTGTGCCTAAATGCATGGTGATGTCCTACTTTCGCAACAAAAGTCCGATCTTGAATGACTACGACATCAATGGCATCGTTCTACAAAGAACCGACAATTTCAACGATTTGGGCGTGCTGCTGGACCATAAGCTGACCTTCAACCTACATCGAACGAATGTCATTGCAAAAGCAAATCGTCAATTGGGGTTCATCTCTAAGATCTCCCGCGAATTCACCGACCCGTATTGCCTGAAAGCCCTTTACTGTTCGCTCGTACGACCAATTTTGGAAGGCGCCTCGTTAGTGTGGACACCCCATCAATTGACGTGGAGTTTAAGGATGGAAAGTGTGCAACGCAGGTTCATCAGAACGGCGCTAAGGAATCTGCCGTGGCGAAACCCACTGAACTTGCCACCGTACGCAGATCGTTGCAGATTATTGGGACTGGATACGCTCGACTACCGCCGTAAAATACAACAAGCTGCCTTCGTTGCAAAGCTTTTGAATGGAGAGGTCGACAGCTGTAGGCTTCTGGAGCTTTTGAATATTCGGGTCGCTCCTAGGATGTTACGCGATAGTTATCTGCTACAACCCAGATTCCACCGAACTGCTTTTGGCTTTCACGAACCGATCGCTGCGATGATCCGTACTTTCTCATCCGTCGAACAACTGCACGAGTTTGGTGAATCATCTAACCGGTTTATATCGCGAATAAGGAGTAGCAATGTGTTTTATTTCATGTAGACAATAGTCCGATGAAAATATATAAATAAATAATAATAATAATAATATATGTTTCACTGCAAAATGCAGTGATGCCCACCGAATAGTTTAACCATCATGAGTAAAGATTTCTTACAAGGTTGCGACCATTCATTTGCAAAGATTTACATTCATTTGCTATTATCTCAGTTCAGAAGCATGCTATCGAAAAACAATGTGTGGATGAATTTAACCTTGTAGTTTTATCTGAAAGTTTGCCGAATAACATTGGGATCGCAAACGTATACCAAAGTCGTGAGCGAGCTGTGAAGGTAATTCTCCACGCAATGAATATAAATTTCATTCACGCTGTGGAAAGTTGCCTTCACAGCTCGCTCACGACTTTGGAATGCGTGTGCGACCCCAATGTTATTCGGCAAACTTTCAGATAAAGCTACAAGGATAAATTCATCCACACATTGTTTTTCGATAGAATGCTTCTGAACTGAGATAATAGCAAATGAATGTAAATCTTTGCAAATGAATGGTTGCAACCTTGGATTTCTATTCTGGATAAAAATCGGTAACTAATTAATGAGGGATGCGATTTGAATGCAGTCTTCGGCAAAGTTGTAGCTGATAGAGTAACTTAGAAGTACCAAGGGTCAACTAAAGCTCTAGGACACTTGGGGAAATACTACGGTCGATTGAATGAAAAACATCGTTTTCCCATAGTAATTCCCATACAAATTTTGAAGGGCTTGTGCAGTCTCAATTTTCAACCAAATGAGCTCAAATTTTGGGAGCATGCATAGAATCTGCTTACGAATCGAATAAGCGGTGTGGAGTAAAAACGATTTTTTGAACCACGCTAGTATACATGAGTATATTTGGAGAGGAGAGTATAGAGAAAGTGGATAGAAAGATACAGAGTAGAAGGAAAGGGACGGACCAGGGATTGAACCCAGGACCTTCTGCATATCAATCAAAAGCGGTAGTCACTAGACAACCAAGCCCATCTCTCTTTTACTAAAATAAAATGATTTAGAAAAAAAAAATACATTAATTGTTGCGATTAAATACAAAAGAAACAATGACATCTAAAAGGTGACCAAAACATTAATTTTTAATAACTTTTAAAAAATGTTAATACGCTTTAGACACCAAAACCATTGTGAGACGGAACAGTCCTAAATATCAGCTAAAAATATATAAGTTTTGATTGCCCAGGCAAGAAAAAATACAAAAATGCTCAAACTTTACCCCGTCTAAAGGCGGGGTTGGGTATTAGAGGGTTAAATTACTTTGAACTCAAAGTAGGTGAGAACCAGTTCCGTTGTTAAGCCACGGAGTAGTTCAACAACTTCCACTGACAATGGGGTTACATTTTCGTCAACGGCAGTTAAAACTATGTAATGAGTTGTGAACGAAACAAAGCGGAATATCATAACTACAACCACGATTGATGGCGTGGTACGGTAGGTACCAAACCAACGATGATGGCAGAAAATGGGAAGCTAAGTGCAGTCCAGCACGCTAAAATAATGGAATAACTGTTGGAGTGAAATCGAAACGTTCTTTATTTGGAACTGAATGGCACCAATCAACACCTTCTTCGAGCGAGTAGAGGGGTACCTGCCTGCCTAGCCTAACGATTTACATCCGAAATGGTACAACAGTTGTTTGGTTTGTTTGTTGGTTGGCTACCTCCCACAGAAATTTCACGATGACGCGACGACGCACTATCACGGTACCTAAAGCCTGTATCCGCAATAATCGGGACATAGAAGTACGGCAGTAACTCTGTACTGAATCAATAAAAATTGGCCAAAAATTAACTTAAAACTCTTTGATGTATGTTTATTGTTTGTGCAAAATTTCATAAAAATCGATGAATTACTTTTAATTGTGGATGAGAAACAAACAGACGTGGTTTTTAAGGTTTTGTACAATCATACCCCATTTTAATTCGCATACTAGATGGTCCTTTCCCGCAACAATTCAAAGTTCTGTGAGAATAATTATAAAATTTCGTGAGCAGTTATGATACTTACAGAGGCACTTTCTTGCAAAATTTCATCAACTTTTATCATTTGGATTGAAAGTTACTGGTGTTGATAGGGGATAGTGTTAGTGAAAATGTTTCATGTTTTTCATGTGCGATGTTTGCCCATTCATAACTTTTGAATGCCTCCTTCAATTTTCTTGAAATTTTCACAGAAGGTAGTTGATTATGATGATGATGATGATTGTGTACCCACCATCAGCGCAAGGATTACCTATGGCTGCAGAGTCATACCGGAAGGGAATGATCTACCTGATGGTTTGTTGTAGCAGGGTAAGCTAAATTTACTGGAAACCTTCGGAAGACAACACGATGGTTGTTATCTCGTGACAAAGTCTGGCCACCCCACGAACATTTGTCCAGAAACCAGTTCATTTAGCTTCCTTAGGCTACCCCTCCCAAAATCCCAAGTATCATGTAATTTAAATATAATTAATTATATAGTTGATCAATTACCTGATTTTACCTGAAATAACAAATATTATTATTATGATATATAGAATTTTAAATGACCTACATTACAATTACAACTTTATTTACCTGAACAGCGCTGAAACAAATAGTTATTATAGTTATAAGTTATAGTTAAAATCAAGCAAATAACACTGAAACAATAATGGAGTATTAGTAGTGAAAAAAAACAAAATACAAAAATAAAACAAAACACAAAAAGTAAACCAAGTTTTGATCGTATAATTTTCCTGCTTTTAAATAAATCAAGCTGGAGAATTACGAAATCAAAATTTGTTATGGTAGATCTTACGCCGTAACGCACCATTATGAGGTGATCTACCCACGTTACGGGTTTCACAGAAGGTAGTTGATTATGTGTATATTATGCCTGCAAAATTTGATGATTATTAGTGTAGTACTTTTAACAATACAATCGATACAATAAGGGTAATCACTAATTGTTGTCTGAGGGGCTAAAATCACGGTCAGCCCTAATATATGTTTCAACTATAAAATTGTTGATAGTGCATCGATTTTTTTTTGAAATTTTGCCTATGCAAGTAAAGTAGATTGAGAGGTTTGTGTTCACAATTTCAGCCATTTCCTTTATCAAATTCAAAAGCTACAGCACTGACAAGTTAAACCAGGGGCTGTACAAAATTCAATTGCTCGCGTTCTACTGTTTAATTGCTACAACAAAAGGTACTTCACCGATTCACATGAAATTTTGCAGGTGAAATGAACACATCTTAAGATATTATCAGACAAAAGTTGAGCAATTCTAATGTATCTTTTGCAGAGTTACAGCCATATTTCTGTGTCCCGATTATTGCGGATACAGGCGTTATCTGCGATCCGGAACGGAAAGTCTACCAGTGAGAGAATGGCCCGGACAGAGACTAATAACAAACTAGGAACAAAATTTAGGAGAACTTATCCTTTTTTGGGCAAGTCTTCCAGAAATGCCGTGAAGAGATCGTAGTGTGCCGCGACGGAAGACGGATGCAAAGTTTTCACGTGCCGTGTTTTTGGCTTGCTCCCTGTCAGCGCTTTTGATCAATTCGGCTGATAGAACTCTAACTCTGTTTGTCTAAAAAAATAATAATGTGAATTTTTCAAATGAAATGATATTGTGGAAAGTAAAGTGTAAGCTGATTAGGAACAATATTAGTGGATGGTGGACACAGTAAAAGCGGAACGACGCTGACTTCAAATCGGATGTTTTCCAGCTGTTGCAGTTTGGGTTCCGGAGCCGTGTCAACCAGTGTACGAGATGGATGTATGGGCCCCACTCATATCCTTGTATTTGGTGAGATCGAACGATTTTGTTCATTGTTTACACTAAGGTCTTTTTTTACACGGTTTTTTTTTACACGGTTTTTTTTTACACGGCTTTTTTTACACGGTTTCGCGAATTAACACGGTTTTTTTTTACACGGATTCGCGAATTAACACGGTTTTTTCAATTTTCTCGCGCTAAGTGTCTAGAAGGGAACTTTTACTATAAGGAAGAAATGGGATTTATGGGAAAGGGTTGCAAGGGAGTTGAAAAGTGGTATGAGGTGAAGGCGGATGATGACGTAAGAGGTTTGCAGGAAAGGGATGTGTGGGGGGTCTGTTTCTTGAAGGAGGGGGGGGGGGTTAATATATGGGGGGCTAGGAGGGGTTAAATGGGGGGTTTCCTAAAGGTGATTTTTGGAGTATGGTTCAGCGTCCTACAGGTCCATGGAGCATAGTTCTGAAGAGAAGTAATTTTATTCAAGGATATTCTAGGGCATCCAAGAACTTCCGCGAATAAAGGCCTTTAGATCTATAAGCGTAATGGATGGGTTGTAGTCACATTACTGATACGGTGCAACATCCTACAGGTCCTCAGAGCAAAGTTCTGTAGAGACGTAGTTTTCAAAGATATTCTAGGTCCTCCTAGAACTTCCGAGAGTTCAGGCCTGAAAATCTACGAGCGTAATCAATTAATTGTTTCTATATTATTGATGTGGTGTAACACCCTACAGGTCCATACAGCATAGTTCTGAAGAGATGTTGTTTTCAAGGATATTCTAGGGCATCCAAGAACTTCCGCGAATAAAGACCTTAAGATCTACAAGCGTAATCGATGGATTGAAGTCACATTACTGATACGGTGCATCATCCTACATGTCCATGGAGCATAGTTCTGAAGAGATATTGTTTTCAAGGATATTCTAGGGCATCCAAGAACTTCCGCGAATAAAGGCCTTCAGATCTACAAGCGTAATTAGTTACATTACTGATCCGGTGCAACATCATACAGGTCTTTAGAGTCTAGTTCTGTAGAGACGTAGTTTTTAAAGATATTCTAGGACCTCCAAGAACTTCCGATGGATTGTAGTTACATTACTGATACGGTGTAACATCCTACAAGTCTATGCAGCACAGTTCTGAAGAGATGTTGTTTTCAAGGATATTCTAGGGCATCCAAGAACTTCCGCGAATAAAGACCTTAAGATCTACAAGCGTAATCGTTGGACTGTAGTCACATTACTAATACGGTGCAACATCTTACAGGTCCTTAGAGCATAGATCTGTAGAGACGTAGTTTTCAAAGATATTCTAGGACCTCCAAGAACTTCCGAAAGTTCAGGCCTGAAAATCTACGAGCGTAATCAATTATTTTTGCTATATTATTGATGCGGTATAATATCCTACAGATCCATGGAGCATAGTTCTGTGGAAAAGAAACTTCCCAAATATGCTCTAGGTCATCCAAGAATTTCCACGAATAAAGAATTCAAGATCTACAACCGTAATGAATGGATTTTTGTTAAATTACTGATACGGTGTAACATCCTACAGGTCCATGGAGCATAGTTCTGAAGAGAAGTTATTTCCAAGGATATCTTAGGGCATCTAAGAACTTCCGCGAGTAGTGGCCTTAAGATCTACAAGCGTAATCTATGAATTGCAGTTACATTACTGATACGGTGTAACATCCTACATGTCTATGCAGCACAGTTCTGAAGAGATGTTGTTTTCAAGGATATTCTAGGGCATCCAAGAACTTCCGCGAATAAAGACCTTAAGATCTACAAGCGTAATCGTTGGACTGTAGTCACATTACTAATACGGTGCAACATCTTACAGGTCCTTAGAGCATAGTTCTGTAGAGACGTAGTTTTCAAAGATATTCTAGGACCTCCAAGAACTTCCGAAAGTTCAGGCCTGAAAATCTACGAGCGTAATCAATTATTTTTGCTATATTATTGATGCGGTATAATATCCTACAGATCCATGGAGCATAGTTCTGTGGAAAAGGAACTTCCCAAATATGCTCTAGGTTATCCAAGAATTTCCACGAATAAAGAATTCAAGATCTACAACCGCAAAAAAATGGGTTTTTGTTAAATTACTGATACGGTGTAACATCCTACAGGTCCATGGAGTATAGTTCTGAAGAGAAGTTATTTTCAAGGATATCTTAGGGCATCCAAGAACTTCCGCGAGTAGTGGCCTTAAGATCTACAGGCGTAATCTATGGATTGCAGTTACATTACTGATACGGTGTAACATCCTACATGTCTATGCAGCACAGTTCTGAAGAGATGTTGTTTTCAAGGATATTCTAGGGCATCCAAGAACTTCCGCGAATAAAGACCTTAAGATCTACAAGCGTAATCGTTGGACTGTAGTCACATTACTAATACGGTGCAACATCTTACAGGTCCTTAGAGCATAGTTCTGTAGAGACGTAGTTTTCAAAGATATTCTAGGACCTCCAAGAACTTCCGAGAATACAGGCCTGAAAATCTACGAGCGTAATCAATTATTTTTGCTATATTATTGATGCGGTATAATATCCTACAGATCCATGGAGCATAGTTCTGTGGAAAAGGAACTTCCCAAATATGCTCTAGGTTATCCAAGAATTTCCACGAATAAAGAATTCAAGATCTACAACCACAAAAAATGGGTTTTTGTTAAATTACTGATACGGTGTAACATCCTACAGGTCCATGGAGTATAGTTCTGAAGAGAAGTTATTTTCAAGGATATCTTAGGGCATCCAAGAACTTCCGCGAGTAGTGGCCTTAAGATCTACAGGCGTAATCTATGGATTGCAGTTACATTACTGATACGGTATAACATCCTACATGTCTATGCAGCACAGTTCTGAAGAGATGTTGTTTTCAATGATATTCTTGGGCATCCAAGAACTTCCGCGAATAAAGACCTTAAGATCTACAAGCGTAATCGATGGATTGTAGTCATATTACTAATACGGTGCAACATTCTACAGGTCCTTAGAGTATAGTTCTGTAGAGACGTAGTTTTCAAAGATATTCTAGGACCTCCAAGAACTTCCGAGAATACAGGCCTGAAAATCTACGAGCGTAATCAATTATTTTTGCTATATTATTGATGGGGTGTTTTATCCTACAGATCCATGGAGCATAATTCTGTAGAAAAAAAACTCCTCAAATATGCTCTAGGTCATCCAAGCAATTTCCGCGAATAAAGAATTCAAGATCTACAACCGTAATAAATGGATTTTTGTAAAATTACTGATACGGTGTAACATCCTACAGGTCCATGGAGCATAGTTCTGAAGAGAAGTTATTTTCAAGGATATTCTAGGTAAACCAAGAACTTTCGCGAGTAGTGGCCTTAAGATCTACAAGCGTAATCGATGAATTGTAGTTACATTACTGATGCGGTGTAACATACTACAGGTCCATGGAACATAGTTCTGAAGATAAGTAATTTTCAAGGATATCTTAGGGCATCCAAGAATTTCCGCGAGTAGTGGCCTTAGGGGCTGTCCATTAATTACGTAAGGGATTTTTTACGATTTTCCGACACCCCCACCCCCTCTTGTAAGATTTTTTGTATGAGAGCCCAAAATTTTTTATATGGCTCGTAAGATTTTTCAAACCCCCCCTCCCCCTATAAACCCTTACGTAATTAATGGACAGCCCCTTAAGATCTACAAGCGTAATCGATGGATTGTAGTTACATTACTGATACGGTGCAACATCCTACAGGTCTTTAGAGCATAGTTCTGTAGAGACGTACTTTTCCAAGATATTCTAGGACCTCCAAGAACTTCCGCGAGTATAGGCCTGAAGATCTACTAGCGTATTCAATCAATTGTTGTTACATTTTCTAGCGTATTCAAGCAATTGTTGTTACATAGGTAATTTCTTTGGAAATTTCCTTTACTGTTAAAGTTTTTCTTCAGACAGTCTTTTAGGAATCCCTTTAAAAATATGTTCATGAACTCCTCCTGGAATTCCCTATTCAGAATTTTTTGGAGAAACTCCTGATAGAATCCCTGGAGTAATTCCTGAAAAGCACCCTAACAGAACACCTACAAACATTTCGAATTTTACCATGACTATACTGGTCTAAAATGAGTTTTATTAAAGAATATCCTTAGACGAGACGTGCGACGTTGTGAATTTCTATCTAGAGGAATCCTTTATAAATTTCCTGGTAAACGTTCTCAAGGGTACTCTCTGAAATTTATAGCATAGTTCTTATGAGGATAGTTTTTATTGAAACCTCTGATTGACATACGTTTAAACTGTTTACACAAAATAGATGAAAATTGTAATTTAGATACAAGAAAGAAATTGTTCTGTATTGACGTTTTTTTAATGACTAGAATTTGCTCTTCACTAAAAAAAAATAATTTAAAATTTTGGTCACGCCGATTACGCCGCCGCCGCCGCCGCCGTATAGGACGAACGGCGTGCGCCGCCGCTGCCTCGAATTACTATACACGCCGCCGCCGGTGAAAATTGCTTCGGCGCACACGTCTACTACAGGTCCTTGGCGCAAGATTCCGTTAACGTGTTCTAGGTCATCCAGAACTTCCGCAAGTAAAGGCCTGAATCTACTAGCGTAATTAATCAATTGCTTTTACATTACTTATATGATGTTATACAGATTTATGGATCACGGTTCTATGGAGAAGTTATTTTCAAAGATTTTCTAGTTAATCCAAGATCTTTCGCGAGTTAAGGCCTTAAGATCAATAAGCATTATCAATGGACTTCTGTTGCATTACTGATGCGGTGCAACATCCTACAGGTCCATGGAAGACAGTTCTGTAGAGTCTTGATTTCCAAGAATGCTTTATATCTTCCAAGTACTCTTGCGGCTCATGGAAGTTCTTGGAGTACCTAGAAGATGTTTGACAATTATTTGTCAACAGAACTATGCTCCCTGGACCTTTAGGATGCTATACTGTATCAGTAATGTGACAACAAACCATTGATAACGCTTGTAGATCTTCAGGTCTAAACTCGCGGAAGTTCTTGGGAACTTGTATTGATTGCGCTTATAAATCTTAGGTCTTTACTCATGGAAGTTCTTGGAGGACCTAGAACATCTGTGGAAATTATTTCTATACAGAAAAATGGTTCATGGACCTGTAGCATGTTACAACGTATAAGAAATGTAACAACAATCCATTGATTACGCTTGTAGATCTTAAGGCCTTCACTCGCGGAAGTTCTTGGAGCTTCTAGATTATCTTTGGAATTTATTTCTCTATAGAACTATGCTCCCTGGACCTGTAGGACGCTACACTGTAACAGTAATGTGGCAACACACCATTGATAACGTTTGTAGATCTTAAGGCCTTTACTCGTGGAAGTTCTTGGAGGTCCTAGATTAGCATTGGAAATTATTTCTCTACAGAACTAGGCTCCCTGGACCTGTAGGACACTACAATGTATTAGTATTGTGACAACAAAAAATTAATAACGCTCGTAGATATTCAGGTCTTTACTCATGGGAGTTCTTGGAGGACCTAGAACATCTGTGGAAAATATTTCTATACAGAAAAATGGTTCATGGACTTGTAGCATGTTACAACGTATTAGAAATGTAACAACAATCCATTGATTACGCTTGTAGATTTTAAGGCCTTCACTCGCGGAAGTTCTTGGAGGTCCTAGATCATCTGTGGAAATTATTTCTCTACAGAACTATGCTCCCTGGACATGTAGGGCGCTACACTATATCAGTAATGTGGCAACACACCATTGATAACGTTTGTAGATCTTAATTAATTAATAACGCTTGTAGATATTCAGGTCTTTACTCATGGAAGTTCTTGGAGGACCTAGAAAATCTGTGGAAATTATTTCTATATAGAAAAATGGTTCATGGACTTGTAGCATGTGACAACGTATTAGAAATGTAACAACAATCCATTGATTACGCTTGTAGATCTTAAGGCCTTCACTCGCGGAAGTTCTTGGAGGTCCTAGATCATCTGTGGAAATTATTTCTCTACACAACTATGCTCCCTGGACCTGTAGGACGCTACACTGTATCAGTAATGTGACAACAAACCATTGACAACGCTTGTAGATCTTCAGGACTTTACTCGTGGAAGTTCTTGGAGGACCTAGAACATCTATGACAATTAGTTCCTTACAGAAAAATTGTTCTTGGACTTGTAGCATGTAACAACGTATTAGAAATGTAACAACAATTCATTGAGTACGCTTGTAGATCTTAAGGCCTTAACTCGCGGAAGTTCAAGGAAGACCTAGTATGTCTTTAGAAATGAATACTCTTCAGTACAACGCTCAATGGACCTTTGGGATGTTACAACGCATGTAGCAAGAAATTATTGGCTATGTTTGTGGATCTTCTGGCCTTTACTCGCGGAAGTTCTTGGAGATCAAAATTGGAGGTCATGTTTGAAAATGATTTATTGATTTATGCTCCGTATACCTGTAGGATGTAGAACAGTATCAGCGATGTAACAACAATCAATCGATTACGCTCGTAGATATCAAAGCCTTTACTCGCGAAAGTTCCTGAGTGTCCTGGAACATCTTTCTCTACACCACCTAGCTCCGTGGACCTGTAGAGTGTTGACAGTCTCCTTGATCCTTCGTTTCGTCCGTTTAGACAGTCCTTATCACCCCAAAATATCCTCTACGATCTTTCTTGGAAACAGTATGCACTCTGCTCCCCATAGCCCATCCCTTGTCCCCTTCCCCACTAACCCCTAGATTCAACCCTTACTACTACCCCCCTTTTCTTATTACTCTCTAAAGCAAACCTCGGATATCTGAAGGTGAGGACATTTCAAATAGATTCCCTCAGTTTTTTTTTACACGGATTCCCGAATTAGCACGGTATTTTTTTACACGGTTTCGCGAATTAACACGGTTTTTTTTTACACGGATTCGCGAATTAACACGGTTTTTTTTTACACGGATTCGCGAATTAACACGGTTTTTTTTTACACGGTTTTTTTTTACACGGGACGTATCCCCCGTGTAAAAAAAGACCTTAGTGTATTTCATTATATCTGGAATAATCAGGTAAGCGTGTATAATAGATATTTTTCATATCATGAAATGCATTACATAATTGCTTTCTCGCCAAGGAAAGCATCCCATTACTTCCCATCCAATTTCCAACTCCAAATATCTATGAAGTGGCCCAAGTTCTTGGACATATTCTGAGTAGGTATCTAATCAACATTTCCTCCCCATCCTCGCTGATCGTAAGGACCTGGCCAGGTGTCGAACAAAGAGGTCGTTCAATGAAAGGTTTGCCAAGTCCCAGGCAACTTTTCTGGCGCATTTAACGTCTCTATCGACAGCCACCCCAGGATGTGTACGGTCGGCTATGCTATGCTATGCTAAGTCTTCCAGAAATGCCGTGAATACCAGTTCTATGCCAGCTATTGCAGATTATGCACGAATACGGATTCCCGGACAAGCTGATACGATTGATTAAGGCGACGATGGATCGAGTGATGTGCGTACCCGAATAAAAAATACAGTAGAAAACCCGAACGTTGTATTGTAACAGTACTATTTAGAACCATATTTTTACAATAGACACCAACGTAAAAAAAAAGTACAAAAACAATAAGATGTAATGTAGACACCATACCGCGAATTGCAAATGAGATTTTTATAATATATTATACAGGTTGTTAAGTATCGTAACAATATAAAAAAATATTTTTCTCCATATATATATTTTAGCAAAACCATACATTTTATTGTTAATGAATTGCTCTAAATACTGATACGTGGGTTTAAATATACCGTACATTGTATGGTACATGAAAAGTTTGGGGTCACCCCTCAATATGATGTATCAGCCAAAAGTTTGGGGTCACTTTCGTAAAACATGGAAAAGTGATTTGGTGATATCTTCGTCATCTATAGTTCAATTTTAAATCTTTTTGGCTCATTTCAAAGATAATTAACTAGATTTACGTTTGATGTGTTTAACTTAACGTGTTTAATGATTTTTGTATATAAAAATGTTATGTTATGTGGGGCTGAAATGGAGGATTTACCATTTTAAACAAGAACTTCATCATCTAAATAGAGGTACTGTAAACTGGGGTGTAGTTGATCAGTGGGGTGAACCTGATCACTCAATTGCCCACAGATATCGATTTTCAAGGAAGTTATCATTACATTTTAATGTTACGTCATTGGATTGCGAATGGATAAAATAAAATTGTTGCTTACTTAAAAGTCAATATCCGCGGAGAATTGAGTGATCAGGTTCACCCTACTGATCAATTACACCCCAGTTTCAAGTATAATTCAACAGTAGATTACTGCCATTTTTTATTGTTGATGATTAACCTGGGTTTGTTAGGGGAATATCTGTAAATAAAAGAAAATCGGGTTAAGTACGGTTCCTTTGAATTCCACTAAGAATTTGCATCCTTTGACAGATACGTATTTCGACCTCAACTGTAAGGTCGCCTTCAGTGTCTTGTACAAGACACTGAAGACGACCTTACAGTTGAGGTCGAAATACGTACAGTGTATCAAACAATTGTCCGTACAGCAATTTTTTGGTCAAAATAATTTTTCATTGAAATGTTTATAACTTTTTTATATGTCAATAAAAAACGCTGAAATTCTGACCAATCATAAACCATATAATGAAGCTCCATTGGTAAAATTTTGAGCGAGATCGAATAAGTTTTCTGAAAGTTATAGAACTTTTAGTAAAACTTATAAAATTTTTGAACACATTTTTAAAACATTATATCTTAATATGTACTTGATGAAACTTTTTAATTTTTTTTTGTGTTACAGCTTATACCTATGGCTCTCATATGCAGCTTTGTTTGAGGTTTAATATTCACCACAAAAAATATGAAAAATCTGTATATGTTCAAAGAGTTATTTGGAAATTTATCAAATTTTGATCAATAAAAGTGCCAAGTGTTTTCAATTTTTTTAAATTCTCCTAATGTAATATTTTTATACAGGACCTACTAAACTACATATGAAGAGTAGGTCCTATGCATTTTTCGTTCAGTAAATGCACTTTTATTGGTGGAAAACGTTTGGCAGATTATATGTGCAAAATATGGTATTTTTTTAAATATCGTCAAGTACATAAGCAAATTTTTCATATTTTTTGTAGTGAATATAAAACCTCAAACGAAGCTGCATATGAAAGCCTTAGGTTTAAGCTGTTACACATAAAAAATTGAAAAAGTTTCATCGTGAAGAAAACTCAAAAACGGATTGTTAAGTCTGAAGACTTAACAATCCGTTTTTGAGTTTTCTTCCAAGACTGAAAGCCATAACCTCAAAACATAAGATCAACAGTCGATTCCTTAAGAAATATATTGAGATATAATGTTTCAAAAATGTGTTCATAAATCTTATAAGTTTTACTAAAAGTTCTATAACTTTAAGAAAACTTATTCGATCTCGCTCAAAATTTTACCAATGGAGCTTCAATATATGGTTTATGATTGGTCAAAATTTCGGCGTTTTTTATGGACGTATAAAAAAGTTATAAACATTTGAATGAAAAATAATTTTGACAAAAATTTGCTGTACGGACAATTGTTTGATACACTGTATCTGTCAAAGGATGCAAATTCTTAGTGGAATTCAAAGGAACCGTACTTAACCCATTTTTTATTGTTTTTCGTGCTAATTTCGTCTAAGGCTGGTACAGGCGAGATCAACCTGTGAAATTGTGTTTGTTTGTTCTCATAGCTCTCACTTGCTCCAGATAGCGAAATGAACTGGGGCAAGTGAGAGCAGTAAACTAAAGGTAAAAAATCAAATGCAGCTTTTTCGCTTAAAATCATTTGCTAGAACTCCAAATATTATTCTGAAATTGAAAAAATATTTGTAGAATAACAAATCTATTTCCAAACAACGAATTTGGTGATAGGTGGTAAAAAATATGAAAAGGCCATTGACATAGCTAGCCTTTCCTTTTTTTCCTTACTCACTACCCTAAGCATACATGAGAAAGCGCGGAATGAAAGAAGAGACACTGATCCCTTCTTTCATCTCGCTCATCTCGCGTTTATCAAGAAGAATGAGTGAGATAAAAGAAAAGGCTAGCTACGCCAATGCAAATGGCTCTTTGCAGTTCTGGAAATACAATAAATATCGATAAGGGCCTGTCTAAAAGAAATGCCTCCTGGCAAAGACATGAGCACAGAGAAACAGACGTCACACTCTGACCGCTTCCCATCGGTCACCTTTTTAACGGATGATTCAAATATTCGGTAGTTGGTCAATTGACCACTCGCGGCGCTGGCATCGCTTTTGCTCCTGTTTGACGTTTGCTCACTACTGCCACCTAGTGGTGACCCGGTCAAGCACAATACGTTTAGAATTGGGCGATTGCGTTTTCATGTCGATGTTTTTTATTAAAATTTGTTCTAATTAAGTGTTACGTCTGTTTCTCTGTGACATGAATATTCGATGAGTCATCAAACTATATTAATCATTAGTTTCAGGTCTTCTGAACGTACTTTTCTGGATTGAAAAAAAAGAAAATCTTAAAAATTTATTTTTTCAAACATAAACATTCTATAGCGGAGGTACTACCAATAGTGATGGTGGCAATTTAGCACGAACAAAAAGTTAGCAAACGACATTTTCAATAGAAGCATTATACTTAATTAATGAGATTGATTCCGATTTGTGTTCAGCATTTATCCCAAAACCTATTTTAAACAATTATTTTCCTTAACTTTTTTACGCCTTTGTACCTATAGTTGGTGCAAGTAATTTATTACAAAAAAAAACGAAACAAACGATGGTTTTTACAGTTTTCCTAGCAAATATAGATGAAAAACTATCGATTAATGACGTTTTATTAGTGGGGTCTCCAGTTAGCCTAGTGGTTAAGGCTATGGATCACCAATCCGGAAACGGCGGGTTCGATTCCCGTTCCGGCCGGGAAAATTTTCTCGACTTCCTGGGTCATTGTACTTTCCTCACAATATACAATTTCATGCAATGGCAGGCAAAGAAAGCCCTTTAATTAATAACTGTGGAAGTGCTCAAAGAACACTAAGTTGAAGCGAGGCAGGCCAAGTCCCAATTGGGACGTAGAGCCATTAAGAAGAAGAAGAAGACGTTTTATTTTGTGGTATTATCAATTTTATTCAATCATATTTTACTACAAGGAACTACTAATATCCCCACTATTGGTACGTTTACCCTACACTAGCGTAGCTCAACATACCACATGTCGAAAAGTTCGATGGGCCCCCCTTTTCATTTCGTTCTATATGACGTCACGATGCAAAATCCGTTAACATTTGGGCTGTGCTAAACTCATTTGAAGTCTGTATGGAAGTTTCTTTTGACACATTTTTAACCATTTCTAGCCATAATTCTGTACCAAATTCTCAGAACAACTAGTCTAACCTGCAATTGTGGGCTACAGTGATTTTTTTTCCCTAAACCATTTCAATTTTTACACGTTTTCTTTAGTCAGGTATTTTATAATATTTCAGGCCAAACATATCTAAAGGTCCTATCTGCAGAAGAGAGGCGCTCTCATCTGTTTATTTAAATTATGATTGTCTGCTTGCATAGAACGATGGTCAAAACAATCGTCTTTTGATTTGTACTGCAAAAGTAGTTGATAAGTGTACCATTACATTGCAATAATTGGAAGAGAACGTAAATAAAGAGAGCCTCTCAAATGCAGATAGGACCTATTGAAATGTTTGCCCTGATTTATATAAACTTCTGAAGTCTGAACAAGATGTAAAAAAATGACAATTCTGCCTAGCATCTTGAGCTACATGCGTTGGGTAAATTATTGGAAAACACTCACCAAATGGCACCGAATTCCTACACCACAGCGAACTACGCTTAACGTGTGCTTTATATTCCAATGTACATCGTACGAGTTCATTTCTTTTTGCTTTTATCTGCCTTCAAAAGCTAATTAGGTTTCATTGGGTTTTTCATATGAGATATCATATGAATTCTATGAGGTATCAATATCAATTTGAAGCCTTTTCCTACTCGGGAACCGGCCCCGTAGCTAATGTGAAAACTGCACGGAAGGCAACGCTAATTCCACCCCCAATCTAAAACTAGGATAGTCGCTGGTTGCGTTTTTTGATAGAGTGACTTGAAAGCGCTCCCGAGTGAGCTTTCGATGACCTTTGCGATAAAGTGGTTCTAGATGAAATCACCTGGCAGTGCCAGTTGTGTATCCATTATGGTTTCATATCGGACACGACTACCACGATAGCATCATTTTCTGTTACGACCATCGAAACTTTTGCACCAGCATAAACTTTTATGTTGGTGCCGAGTGGATCCTTATTTTCTTTGTGCACGCTTCAATCATTTTCAGCTTGCGGTAGGGCCATCGATGTGCACCAGAAGTGCTGGAAAACGTTTCGCCGCATAGCTTGCGATTGGGTAGGAGAAGTTGTGGTAAAATTATTATGTTCATTTTATTAATGATTCATTACAATTTAACTGAAAAATAATAATTAGATATACTATATGATTTTCGGTTGTTTTCCTTCTTCATTGTCATGACCAAACAAATGATGGAAAGGTTTAACTTATCCAACACGCCAAATCTCTGGAGAGCGAGAGTAGTTCTCGAATATGCAATATGCAACTACAGGTATTCTTCGATATAACGTACCCTCGATATAGCGTACCCTCGATATAGCTTCGATATAACGTACAACATTGAACAATTTTTTTTCCCAGGAATAACCCTTAGATAAACTACGAAATCACTCAAATCAATGTTTTATTGCAGCATTAGCCTTGTTATCCAGAATTAGCGCAATTTGGGAAAAAATTAAGTGTACGTTATATCGAAGCAAAATGTACGTTATATCGAAGCACAAAAAACGAAATGACTTTTTCGTGAAAACTCTAGTTTTTCATTATTGGTTTTGTGAATTTCACCGAAATGATTATTTGGGATTAATTTCACGTCGAATACGTCAATACTAGCATAAAAAATATTAAATTTTTCTCTGCTTCGATATAACGTACACTTCGATATAACGTACAAAGAGAAACTTTTTTGTTCGTTATATCGAAGAGTACCTGTATCCAGGGTACGAAAAACGGATCACGCCGAAAAACAAACGCTTTGTCCTAAGCGGTGCATGTCGGTAACAAAGGCGCTCCGCAACAAACGCATTTCAAGCGATGATAGCAATAAAACAAATATCGCTTGCAGTGCGTGTGCCGATATTTCGGCTTTTCTGCTGAAATTTTCGACCCACATCATCGAATTCATGAGCATTTGGACGTGTTCAGACTCTTGCCATCCTCAAAGTCGAGTTTCAGTTGTAAAACAATGAGAAAATCACGATGTGAATAGAACGAGACAAATATTCCTACCGTTTTTGTTGTGAACAAACTCGGGAGCGATTTCATCATTATCTGCTAACGAAAAAACAAAGCGTTGTTGCCGTGCCTTCTTTGTTGCCTATTTTTCGCTTGCGGTGCCATATTTTGCGTACACTGCCTGTATCTATAAAACAAAACTGGGAACTAGTGCTCTAATGTAGACTCTGGTATCCATAATTATACGATCAAACAAATTTAATTCTATGAACTTATCACACGAATGTTCATTGCATTAAACTTTCCCCCATCTGGAATTCCACTTGACCACCACCTCCCCTATTCATGCTCGCACGACTCCTGGAGTGCCGCACAAATGAGGAGGTGTCAGGCTCCAAGTTGAAATCCGTGCCCTACTGGGCTGTTCTACCAACCACCACAACAAAAGTTTCCTTTTTGTTTCCAGGCTAGAAATGTTATTTATGAGGTATGCACTACAATTCCAGTTCCCCAGTAGGGCAGTCGGTTTTTTGGCTCCCTCGGGAACGAGTACGAAATCTGGAAGGGTGTGAAAAAAATTTGTGGAGATCGGAATTTGTTGAAATTTACTGTACGTTCTTGCATGCCCTACCAAGCTTAGAGGTATGGCAACGTGGGGTCCGTTGAAAGTGGGTGGTCCCTCGTGAGTATCTCTTAAACCCATTACATCTCAATTAGCACCATTATATAACCCCCATTGGATAATTGTAGCACAACAACCACCACCTGCAGCAGTAACACCCGGCTGACGCGAACCCCCAGCAAGGGTGGAGTCGCAGGGTTGTTCAGTGACACGCTAACGGCTGCGCTGGGAAAGCGAAAGAATCGCTTCAAGGAAATCACCGAAGAGCTGAACCAGCGGATCAACAAGGAGGAAAAGGACGAACCCTACCAGAAGCCGCTGTTCAACACCGACAAAATCAAACGCATCATGGAGCGGGTCATCGAGAAGCAGTTCGATGTGGACGAGGAGGAGATGCGCTACATTTACGATCCGTCGAAGAACTTGCAAATGTGTCAGAACATAGCCAAACAGATCAAGGATCGGATTAAGCATATGAACTATAAAAGGTACATGCTTCCGCGAACATTTCAAGATTTCAATCAATACTCAACTGTGTTTCAGACATCGGATCATCAGTTTGGCTACTATTGTCGAGAAGCAGCAGCAGGGTGTACACTACAAGATGAAGTACATCTTGGACCCCAAAATGGATGACTACATACGACACTATCACGAGACGCCCCATTTCTATATAATTGCAACTGTGATTCTGGTGCACAAGGATTAAGTTTACTTTTTTGTTGAAAATGGACACATTTGCAATGACATATGCGACTTTTGATTCAAATAGTCTAAAATATATTTAAAAAAGCTTGTCTAATGATGTTTTATAGTGAAGAGTTAAACAAGTGTTTTACTTACATATACAGTGATGAAAGCCAAACACAATTATACTATGTTGCATAAGACGAGTATAATAACACTTATTAAATTAAATAGCAGACGAATTGCATTCCGAGCAGAGGTCAAGTACTGACAATCAAAATGTGATATTGGTTTATTTGAGATAAGAGGTAAAAGTACTGAAAATAATAGTTAAATTTGGTCATGAACCATCAAACCAATAGCAAAATTTGATATTTGAAGATCAATCAAATAGCTCACTGCTATTGGTTAGATCTTACCAAGAGCTAAATGTGCTATGATGATGATGTTCCAGGAGTAAAATTGAGATATTATTTTCAGTAGGGTAAGTGTGCCGATCGTTGTGGTAATAAGGTAAATTAATTAAAAAAAAACCCTAATTAATCCACCTAGCGGTGATGGCGCCTTTCTCGTGCCTTCAAAATGTATATCGCACTTTCATACAATTAACAGAAATCCATTTCATGATACCAGAAATCATATCGTTTATCTGGCTTTTAATGTTTGAGCCTCAAACTCTTAAGAAAAAGACGCTATCTTGAATTTGAAGAAGCCATTTAGGATTTAAGATTGCTATCTTGAATGTTCTGGTCGCCATTTTTGGCGTCCAGGCAGGACCGACATCTTGGATATTCTAGTCGCCATTTTTGGAATCCAGACATCATCCCCATACCAAATATACCAGTAATGCAGTGTTTCAGGCCCTAAAACTCCATTAAACAGCCGCGATTTTGAATTCGGAGCCGCTATCTTAAATTTTAGATCGCCATCTTGGACATCCTGATCGCCATTTTGGGCTCTGGAAGTCTTCCCCATACCAAATATACCAATATTGCATGGTTTTAGAGCCTTACGCTTCTTTAAACAGACGTCATCTTGAATTTGAAGCCATCATCTTGGATTTCAGACCGCCATCTTCCCCATCTTCAGTCCAGACATCTTCCCCATATCAAATATTCCCATATATTTAGCATGCTTTAAGAGTCTAAATCTCTATTAAACAGCCGCCATCTTGAATTTTGAGCCACCACCTTGAACATTTGGCTGCCATCTTGAATTTTGGGCCAACATCGTGGATCTTCTGACCTCCAGCGTTGATTTCCGCACAAAACTCGTCAACCATGCTAAAGGTTACAAAAATCGCCGCAGTTTGATGTATCGCATGATGGGGCTAGTTCAGTTTTATATACGGCCAGTTCTACCGGTGCTGGTCCGGAACACTGAAATGGCCATAACCCCAGAACGCCTTAGCCGATCTGGACCATTTTCGATAGTAAACAATTCCGGTTCGATTCAAGCTATAATCCGAAAAATCGGCCAATGGGAAGTGCCTTAAAAGTGAGTGATTTTATTTTGCGCACATACATACATACACACATACAGACATAATCCCAATTCGTTGAACTGAGTTAATTGGTATATGCGACTTGATCCTTCGAGCCTTTTTCCGAAAAATCGTTTTTTGAGTTATATGTGTACGAGAAAGGCAAAACACTACTTTCGAGCTTTTTTGCTTTAGTTATCTAACTAAACCAATAGATTCCAAGATCTTTTTTGGTAGCAAATTTAATAATCTTTCAAATGCGATAAGTTTGACCATTTTCAAGTTACAGCCAGTTAGAGACATGCAAAGCCAAAAACATGTAAAGTTCAATTACTACGTAACAGTTGAGATTTGACCATCTGCGTAAAACATTTTTTTCACCGGTCTGAACCTGTTTGCTTGCTAACGTTTATAAGGTTATCAAAAAAATCCATACTTTGCTGTGTCGTATACATATGTCCAGTTCAATTTTATATTTAGCCGCTTTCGGAGGGACACCCGGAACTGGTTACGGCACTACCGGCTGCCCCTAATGTGGTCCTAACATATTTCTTTGATAGCCAATCATCAGGTTATCAGAAAAGCCGTCATTTTTAGTTTCACATGCATGGGTTCGGTACTCTTTTATATTTGGCCACATCCGTTGGGACCCCCGGAACCGGTTCCGGAACAATACTGGTTCAGATATGGTCTGCATACTGTTTTCCTGCAAACCGTTCATCAGGTTATCGAAAATGCCGTGATTTGATGTGTCGCATGCATGGGTTTGGTACTCTTTATTATTTGGCCACTTCCGGTGGGGCATTCGGAACCGGTTCCGGAACACTACCGGTTCAAATGTGGTCTGATACTGTTTTCCTGCTAACCGTTCATCATGTTATCGAAAAAGCCGCTGTTTGATGTGTCGCATGCATGAGTTATGTTCAATTTGATATTTGGTCACTTCCGGCGGGACACCCAGAACCGGTTCCGGAACACTACCGGTTCAGATATGGTCTGAGATTATTTTCCTGCTTACCGTTCATCAGATAATCGTAAATGCCGTGATTTGATGGGTCGCATGCATGGGTTTGGTGCATTTTCAGGTCTGGCCCCTTCCAGGGGTACCGATCCGGAACACCTAAATGGCCATAACTCCGAAACGGCTGGACCGATCCGAACCATTTTCAATAGGAAACAATGGGACCAGATTCCGCGTCGAATGAGCCGTCGATCGTTAAAATCGGTTGATATTTACTATCTAAAAGTGAGGTGACCTTTTTTTGTACACATACACACACACATACATACACACACACACACATACACACACACAGACATCATCTCAACTCGTCGAGCTGAGTCGATTGGTATATGAAACTTGCCCCTCCGGGGGCTCTATCAAAATTTTATTTTTGGAGTGAACATATAGCCTTTCGGTACACCTTGGTGTACGAGAAAGGCAAAAATATGAACATACCATATAGGGGAAATTGCCTATTCTCGGCCGTTTTGTTCTCTTCGTCTTTGGGGGTTTTTTGAAACCTATGGATCTCAGAGTTGGTCTCAAATCCTTCCCAACTAAACTGAATTATGTGGCCAAGTTTCAGGCAATTTGGCTGACAAAAACCCCCCATGACGAAGAGAACAAACCTGCCGATAATACCCATTGTCACCCTAATGAACGGTTTTAAAACGTTAGTCGATAGTTTTCTATCCAAATGTGCTGGGAAAAATATGAAAACTATCGTCTCTCTCTGTTTTCGATCAATAATCGCATACCACAACAATAGGCACACTGTTCCTATTATGGAGGTAAAATTTAATTTCGGTTCCTAATGTTGCGGTATCCCATTGAAATCATATGGGATACCGCAACATTAGGAACACTACCGCAACAATAGGAACACAGCAGCAGCAACATTAAGAAAAATATTTTTTAAAACTAGGTTTTTGGGCAAAACTTAAGCACACAAAAAGTGCAATCTTATAAATTAAGCATAATACATCTATTAAAAATGCCTTTTGGTAACATTTCAGTCGAAAAAGTGCTCAAATGCCACTGCCGCAACATTAGGTACTACCACAACGAAGGGAACAATTATCCTACTTTTACCTCTTATCTCAAACAAACAAATATCACTTTTTGATCTCCGTATCAAAATATGCTATTATTGAGCTATTTAACTCTGCTCGGGATTCTACTAATTTTGTTAATTTCTAATTTTACAATATTTTGAAACCTGATGTTTCATTAAATACAACTGTTAGTGTTTCAACCGGCAGAGAGGGTGTTTTTGGCCTTTGCCAATCTGCAGATCTTTTTATCTGGGAAAAATGTTGTCTGCTGCAAAATCGAGTTTTGCAACAAAATATTTTACATAGCATAGCATAGCGTGAATACTTGAACAAATCTCGGAAAGAGTTGCAAAGTTGAATATATACATCGACATGGATGATTTCGCTACTATCTACAATGTCATAGACCCACTCAACCTCAACTCCACACACGTGGAGAAAGAGCCCCGAACTAAAGCAGCTTCCTATAAATGAGAGGATGATAAAAATAGCGAATCAATATATAGTAGTGATATAAGACCAGGCCCACTCATGGGCTCCATGAAGCGTTTTAACGTTAAGTAGAGCCCCGAACAAAGAAGCGAACCGCACCGATCGCTGCTAAGTAGGGCTCGAAAGCGAAAATTTTACGTACGGTTCGTAGCAGGGCTTAGAATATAGAGACACGCAAAGTACGGTCTCTATCCGTAGGCTCGTGCGCTCTCTCGCGTTTAGCTCTCTGGGTAGCGTAAAGAGGAGACGAAAGAACATGAGTATGGATTTGTTGCCAGGTATATAGTTTCTAGAGAATGATTTTCTTGTTTTGTATAGGTAGGAATTTATTTTAGTTTGCAACAAATATTTGAAATTTTCAACCAATTAATATCATAGATCGTTACACGAATAACACAACAAATTGTCTAACATACAATTGTGATAGAGTGACAATACAAACGCAGAAAAATAATAGGTTTAAATTGACAAGCTTTGCTTAAGTATGTTATGAATAAAGTTTTCCCTTCTTCGCCAATTTTAGGATCATGCATATCGAAAATGTATTGATTTTCTCTTAAAAATAGTTACGATTGCTCATAATCGCACCTTTAGTTTTTGTTTCGAAACTAATATTTGAAGAAATGTATAGTGATTCAGTGAGTTTTGCTGTTTTAACACGTACATGTTTGAGCCGGGGTTTCTACGCAGCAAGTAAAGTTTAGTTCCGCACATTTAGAAAAATGTCCAAATAAATAACTCGCGAAGTTCGTTCCGACCAGTTCCAAAATTATCGTCATCCGTCGCAGATTCCGGTGAGAAGATGTGCGTATTTGCTAACCCGAAAAGATACCATTTGACGGTAATAAGTGACCACAAGGTTTTCTTTCTTCACTTTCCGGGCTGAGATCCCCCGCTTTGAAAGAGCTGTGCCTCGCGTTTCGTTTTGTCGTGTATATTTCAAAAAGGCAAAGGAGTTTTGGTTTGATTGCTGTTTTTGAAAATGGTGGTCGTCAGTGGGTGGTAAATTTAAAAATATAAATTAAATAAACGAGACATTAGGAAGAAAGTGTGCGAAATGGGTAACTTCACCCTTGTAGAAACAATAGGGCAAAGCAGAAAAAAAATCTCCGAAGACCCCATGTGAATAACAATATTACACATTTATTCATAGCTCTATTATACACATTTTCATATATTCAAAACATATTCATCAACATGTAATCTGAATCGTTTGGTACAATATGTCCACGCATCCTTCCTCCCCTGTAAATTCGAGATGCGAAATCAAATATTCTGTACTCCAAGTATTTTGAAGAATTATCTTTGCGCGTTAATACAACGCAGTAGACCAGGCCGCTTTGATGCATGTGTCATATCTCTGATATGCTGCAAGCATCAGTATTGACAAGAAAAGTAACACGATTGCTTTCCAGGCTGATTCCGCGTATGTATGAGATTAGATAAGAGTAGTTACGATTTTTCAAAGATGCTTTGACTGTACCTAACTCAACTCAGATATCATAAAAACACTACAGTTATTTCTTTTTGTAAAAAAAAACTTAAATTATACCGATAAAAATCTTAAAAAATGTAGTCGAGCTGCCAAGTTTCATCAATTAAAATAGGCGGTGTGCAGGACTGCCATATTGTAGGTTCCTCGTTATAGAAAAAGCAAGGTGTTGGATGTTAAAATACATCAATTATTGTTGTATGAAGTGCCAAAAAGGAGAGTGGGCTCATTATGTACTTTGACAAATACGCAGTCTACTTCAAGCGCATAGAATCTGCTTCCAACAAAATATTCATATACCAGCATCCAAAAGATCGCAATATATATTAAGATTTCCGATTGATGCTTTGTAACTAAAAGGTTGTGACTGAGTATAGAATTAGCTGATGTTAAAATACACGTTAATGAAAAAAAGGTTGCGCAAACTTATCGCAGACTGTTAGAAGACAGCTTCTACTATGACCAGGATTTAAGAATCTTGACCTACGCGAAGTTGTAAAGGAGACAACTACGTTATAAATGTGCTGGAAATGCAAAGGATATAATTATTCAATAAACTTAATTATTTAAAATATGCTCATAATCTCAAATTCAGATAAATTTCTTGTGAGAAAGCCAACATGGATATTGAAGAGATGGATGTTATTTTAGATAAAAATTCAACCTACAAGTCATACAGTAAGCAACAAACATATAATTAAAAAAAAAGATTGCTTGAATTCCGGGATTAAATACAATCATCCATTATTGAGAAAATGATATCTTTAAACGCACCAAAACTGGTACAAATCTCCAAGGAAATTATTTATTTGAGTTAATTTTTTACTAACAGTTTTCAGTCTTATCCAAAACCCCTTCTTTCAAAATATGAGCACAAATTATTATACTGAATAAGATTTGCAATAACACCATAGAAATACACAATATATTGCGATGATTTACAGAAGTGCAAAATCCGATGGTACGGATAGAATAGAGACCACCGGTGCGCAAAGGCGACCGATCATTATTTTACTCACATGGAAACGAACGACCGGTGCGAAAATGGGTGGATAACGGAATTAAAAATCGTTAACGACGTGCTGTTGCGTGTGTAGTATGAAGCCCACGGGTGGGCTTGGTCTAATAACATAAGTCATAAAGAGTGCAATCAGAAAGATCTATCCTAGATCAAGCTTAGTCTTCACAGCTAATAGCGTTCGGTAATTTTTACCGAAATCTTAACCGCTGAGCGTTCGGTAATGGGTTTTTAACGAAATTCTGTAAAAAATAACAAATTTCGGTAAAATGTTACCGTTTGTCTGTCAAACTCTAACGAACTTCCTGGCGAATGGGCGAAACTATGATTTTTTGCAAGGGGGCGCACTACAAACAAAAATTCATTAGTTCATCCATTCATTATTCAACGTCCCATATTTCACAGCAATCCATTAAAATTCTAGGCCCTAGGGGTGCAAGCAAGGGGGCGGCAACCTATTTTTTCACTATGAAGTTTGATAGGTTGGATTGTGCCTCCTTTCGTGGAGCATAAATTTATGCTCCAGCCAAAATATTCACCAACACAGTCGTGAAATTTGAATGTTTACTTTTTTATGAGGGATGTTAGTGCAAAACGCTTGCATCATATTACATCCCTTAAAAGTACCTTTTTACCCTTCTTACACCCATAAGAAGGGTATAAATATCGCTCGAAAAACCGACTTTCGATCCGAGGCCCGGAGGGCCGAGTCTCATATACCAATGAACTCAGCTCGACGAACTGAGCAAATGTGTGTGTGTGTGTGTGTGTGTGTGTGTGTGTGTGTGTGTGTGTGTGTGTGTGTGTGTGTGTGTGTGCGTGTGTATGTGTGTATGTGTACAAAAATGTCACCTCACTTTTGGATAGTAAATATCATCCGATTTCAACGCTTTATGTTTCAATCGACGCGGAATATTGTCCCATTGTTTTCTATTGAAAATGGTTTGAATCGGTCCAGCCGTTCCGGAGTTATGGCTATTTAGGTGTTCCGGACCGGTACTCCAGGAAAGGGCCAGATATGAAATTGCAACAAACCCATGCATGCGACCTATCAAACCACGGCATTTTCGATTATCTGATGAACGGTAAGCAGGAAAATAGTCGCAGACTATATCTGAACCGGTAGTGTTCCGGAACAACATTTGGTTACAGAGATATCTTTCGAAGAGTACTTAGGATTTATACAACTAAACCTTTTGAGATTTTTGACCAAGTGTATCATAATAAATATTCTGGCCGTCTGTCAACCGATTTCGGTTATCCTGGCACCAAATGAAAGCTACAACATTCTAGTAGAACCCTATACAATTTTATTAGGATTGGACATTTGGTTACCGAGATATCTTTCAAAGAGTACTTGGGAGTAAGGTTAACTTTTTGAGAGATTTTTGACCAAGGGTACCATAATAAATATCTCAGCTGTCTGTCAACCGATTTGGGTTCTCTAAGCACCATATGAAAGCTACAATATCCTTGTATAAGGCCCTGAAGTTTTATTTCAATTCGACATTTGATTACTGAGATATCTTACGAAGAGTATTTCAATAAATTATTTTTTATTAATCTATTCACAATACTTGTTATCTTGCATTAGTTTTTGACCAGTCTATGGGAAATTATTTTTCAATGAATAATTCTGACAAAGTGTATTGTTGTATTCAATAAAATTATAAATAACAAATTACAAATACACAGGAATTTTATGAAAACTAACAATATGTTAAATGAAAGCTTTGAATTTATATATTGTGGGAAAAATGCAAGAACCGGACAGCAAAAAAACACGCAAATGCCAAAACTGATTTACTTAGTAGATATATCTTTTTTGTCCTTTTTGCACCATAACCATGAATACCAAGTACTTCGGAGCTAATTTAATCGACTGATTAAGAGATATTAGACAAAGTATATCTCGCTGATTTTCTTATCCATTTGTTAATCGATTCAAGATCTTTTGGCAGTTAACAAAAGAGACAATATTCCAGAATATGTAAGCTATTTTTTTAAAATTTCACACATGATGCTATTTTGGAAACCAATCCACTAGATGCCAAATCCACAATATTTTCCATCACACAAAATAAATGTGTTAAATACAAATAATACAACAATAGTTTAAATAAGTGTAAGAATGGTTCTGTTCACCATAGGTGGATTAAATCGGGTTTTTCTAACTGTGTTCAGGGTAAAAATAAGCGACTGAATCTATGATCAACCTAGTTCCATCTACAGATTTTCTGTTTCAACTGTAAGCCCTCGCACCTAACTAAATATTTAGTCTTCACATTTTAACTATCACATGATTTTCGCTTGGGGGTGGAAGCTCAGGTAAAATATTATCTCCTGGGCGCCCATGAAAAACACCACCCCCGGCGAAGACTGGCGCTCGAGCCTAGCTATTTAGCACTGTAGTTGGAGGAGATGCCAATGCAGAACCCGTAGCTTCCGGGAAGGTAAGCCCTGCTCCCTGGGTTAGTGGGTTGGTGTCAGGCCCTGCGAGCCAGCCGTAAAAAAGACTAGCACCGGAAAATCAACAAGAGAAGAATGCGAACACTTCCGTTTGTCCTCTTCTTGTCGTTTTCAACCGATAAAGTCCTTTCTTTTTGGTTCCATTACAGATATGGACAATTTGTCCCATCAAAGTTTTAGTATAAGTTAGCAAATAATTTAGTTTGAAACCCATTAATCCGTACTTCCCAATTTTTTTTTTCTTCAATCCTTAACCTCGAAACAGCCGCGAGTACTTCGGCTTCCCAAACTAACATAGTTTTAAGGCAGTAATAAATTGTAAAATGTGAAATCAATGTAAAACAAAAGATTTCGGCTCAGTTATGCCCATGTGGCGCCCGAGTCTTCCAAATAAACGAATAAGTAAAAAAAAAAAAAGAATGCGAACCAATACCAATGGCGACGACCACAGCGACGAAATGGGACTTGCGATTGGAAGCTCGGTACGTGGAACTGCAGATCTCTCAACTTCATTGGGAGCACCCGCATACTCGCCGATATACTGAAGGGCCGCGGGTTCGGAATCGTAGCGCTGCAGGAGGTGTGTTGGACGGGATCTATGGTGCGAACGTTTAGAGGTAATCATACCATCTACCAGAGTTGCGGCAACACACGCGAGCTGGGAACAGCTTTTATAGTGATGGGCGACATGCAGAGGCGCGTGATCGGTTGGTGGCCGATCGACGAAAGAATGTGCAGGTTGAGGAGCAAGGGCCGATTCTTCAACATTAGCATAATAAACGTGCACAGCCCTCACTCCAGAAGCACTGATGATGACAAAGACGCATTTTACGCGCAGCTCGAACGCGACTACGACCGCTGCCCAAACCACGACGTCAAGATCATCATAGGGGATCTAAACGCTCAGGTAGGCCAGGAGGAGGAATTCAGACCGACGATTGGAAAGTTCAGCGCCCACCAGCTGACGAACGAAAATGGCCTACGCCTCATCGATTTCGCCGCCTCCAAGAACATGGCCATTCGTAGTACCTTCTTCCAGTACAGCCTCCCGTATCGTTACACCTGGAGATCACCACAACAAACGGAATCGCAAATCGACCACGTTCTGATTGATGGACGGCACTTCTCCGACATTATCGACGTCAGGGCCTATCGTGGCGCTAATATCGACTCTGATCACTACCTGGTGATGGTTAAACTGCGCCCAAAACTCTCCGTTGTTAACAACGTATATTACCGGCGACCGCCCCGGTACGATCTAGAGCGACTGAAGCAACCGGATGTCGCCACCGCATACTCACAGACTCTCGAGGCAGCGTTGCCGGACGAGGGTGTGCTCGATGTGGCCCCTCTAGAGGACTGCTGGAGTACAGTCAAAGCAGCCATCAACTACGTAGCCGAGAGCACTATCGGGTACGTAGAACGGAGTCGACGAAACGATTGGTTCGACGAGGAGTGCAGAGCGGTTCTGGAGGAGAAGGATGCAGCGCTGGCGGGAATGCTGCAGCATGGAACCCGACAGAATGTGGAGCGATACAGACAGAAGCGGAAGCAGCAGACCCGTCTCTTCCGGGAGAAAAAGCGCCGCCTGGAAGAAGCGGAGTGCGAGGAAATGGAACTACTGTGCCGTTCACAGGAAACACGTAAGTTCTACCAGAAGCTCAACGCATCCCGCAAAGGCTACGTCCCGCAAGCCGAAATCTGCAGGGATTAGGACGGGAGCCTCCTGACGGACAAACGTGAGGTGATCGAAAGGTGGAAGCAGCACTTCGACGAGCACCTGAATGGCGAAGAGAATGTAGGCACGGAGGACCAAGGCAGCGGAGGAAATGACTATGTTGGTGCAGCAGAGGACGGGAGCGAACCCAGCTCCCACGCTGAGGGAAGTTAAGGATGCCATCCACGAGCTCAAAAACAACAAAGCGGCTGGTAAGGACGGTATCGCAGCAGAACTCATCAAGATGGGCCCGGAAAAGTTGGCCACATGTCTGCACCAGTTAGTAGTCAAGATCTGGGAAACCGAACAGCTACCGGAGGAGTGGAAGGAAGGGATAATCTGTCCCATCCACAAGAAAGGCGACAAGTTAATGTGTGAGAACTTTCGAGCGATCACCATCGAATGCCGCCTACAAAGTGCTGTCCCAGATCATCTTCCGTCGTCTTTCGTTCGTGGGAAGTTAACAAGCCGGTTTCATCGACGGCCGGTCGACAACGGACCAGATCTTCACCGTACGGCAAATCCTCCAGAAATGCCGTGAATACCAGGTCTCAATGCATCACCTGTTCATCGACTTCAAAGCGGCATACGACAGTATCGACCGCACAGAGCTATGGAAAATTATGGACGAGAACAGCTTTCCCGGGAAGCTGACTAGACTGATAAGAGTAACGATGGACGGTGTGCAGAACAGCGTAAGGATTTCGGGTGAACTATCCAGTTCATTCGAATCTCGACGGGGACTACGACAAGGTGATGGAAAAGAGCACTGTGATAACGCATAAATCGTAAAGAGAGAAGAACGGCTGTAGCTTTGTAATGAGTCGGTAAAATTGGCCAAATAGTACAATCGAAACAATAGTAGAGGGTGCTGACTAATTGCTGTCTGTGGGGCTAAAATCATGTTCAGTCCCAATACATGTTTCGACTATAAAATTGTTGATATTGCATCGATTTTTTTTTAATTTTCCTATGTAACACATGTAGATTGAGAGGTTTATGTTCAAAATTTCAGCCATTTCCTTTGCCAAATTCAAAAGTTACAGGGCTGCCAGCAAAACTAGGGGCTGTACAAATTTCAATGGCGCACATTCTACTCTATCATTGCTACAACAAAACGTACTGCACCAATTCATCTGAAATTTTGTAGATGAAATGAACACATCTTAAGATGTTATAAGTCAAAATTTGAGTTATTTTAATGTATCTATTGCAGAGTTACAGCTGTATCTCTGTGTCCCAATTATTGCGGATAGGGAACGTCCATAAATTACGTCACGCAAAAATCGACCATTTTCAACCCCCCCTCCCCCCCTATGTCACACTTTTTGTATGGGACCTCTAAAATTTTTGTATGGGTTGTCACACTTTCCTGAACCCCCCCTCCCCCCTAAAAGCGTGACGTAATTTATGGACGTTCCCATATTGATGTTATATTCCTGTTAATGTTAAACATCATGGGACAATCTGCACGTTATAACTTTTGTGTCAAATGTCGGATCACATTACGGTCTTCGACAAAGTTTTTCGGCACATGTGAGGCCATATCTAACCGTTATCGGTAAAATGGTAGAAAAAAATATAAGTCCCTTGTGAGAAAAATGAAAAAAAAAAAGTTTTCCCATATTTAATCCTATGCTAATTTTAATCGCAATGCGGAACGCGGGACGGCAACCACTCGCTCCCAAATGTTGCACAGCTGTATCGGACGTTGATATGAACCGAAAAAGCTTTGTTCCGGGTTAATGCGATCAAATTTTAATTTTTTCATTCAACATTGACCCACTCTAATGTGTACTTGCTGTTCCCTTTTATATTTGAACATGACATATATATGAGGATTTCGGGGGGCAGCCTAAGGAAGCTAAAAGAACTGGTTTCCGGGCAAATAATTGTGGGATAGCCAGGCTTTTGTAACTAGAAAATAACCGTCATGTTGTTTTCCGAAGGTCTCCAGTGAATACAGCCAAGGTTGCAACCATTCATTTGCAAAGATTTACATTCATTTGCTTTTATCTCAGTTCAGAAGCATGCTATCGAAAAACAATGTATGGATGAATTTAACCTTGTAGTTTTATCCGAAAGTTTGCCGAATAACATTGGGGTCGCACACGCATTCCAAAGTCGTGAGCGAACTGTGAAGGCAACTTTCCACAGCGTGAATGGAATTTACATTCACCGCGTGGAGAGTTTCCTTCACAGCTCGCTCACGACTTTGGTATACGTTTGCGACCACAATGTTATTCGGCAAACTTTCAGATAAAACTACAAGGTTAAATTCATCCATAAATTGTTTTTCGATAGCACGCTTCTGAACTGAGATAATAGCAAATGAATGTAAATCTTTGCAAATGAATGGTCGCAACCTTGAATACAGCTTACCCTGCTACAATAAACTATCAGGCAGAACATTCCGTTCCGGTATGACTGCAGACATAGCCTATAGCCCATAGGTAATATTTGCGCCGATGGTGGGTACACACAATCTTCATCATCATTCACAACGTTGACCCACTCTAATGCTTATGAGGGTTTATCTTGCATCGGTATTAATTTCGGCCGTTGTGTAGTCAAATGCTCTAGATTAACTGAACTCTCCACTTCTGTGTTATTAAATTTCAGCGCTATAAAATCAACTAAATATCACTTTGCCTCAACCATCATATTACGTACGATTTGTTCAATTAATACCTACATCTAATCGATGGCCGTTCCGACTGAAATATGCACTTTTTCCTAAATCAAACAAATCAGGCCCAGATTTCTCCACCTTGAATCGTATATCTGTTTTGATTCAAACCAAAACTGATCGATACATATCGAAATCGGATACCCTACACCCATCTTGTTGATGCTAAAAGATTGAAACATTTCTTGGATCCGCCGGAGGAGAGCTTGTTGAAGGCGCGGATTAGTCACCCTCTCCACCACCAATCTAACGAACGAGCAACAACGATGCATCATGCCGCAACGCAATCCGACTGACGGCTTGGTTCGAAATTCTGATGAAAACCGATATCGGCGAATACAAATAGATATAGGTTGGTAAGTACTAAGAACTCGAGGGAAAGTTGATAAATTGATAGGAGCTCAGCAGGTGAATGTGCATATTAATGGCTAGACTATGCTGAAGACGTTGAAGGGCTCGATCCAGTTAAGGATCTTTGGATTTCCCTGAGAATAGAGTGGGCAGTCGGCCAACTATAAAATTTTGAAAGTGGCCGTTGTAGGTACGATGGGAATAATTAGAGTGTGACGTCTGTTTTTTTGTGATTAAACCTTTAAACAATGGAATGTTAGTACACTGGTTATCTGTGTCTCGTGTATTAAGTTACAACATATATTCACTTGCTTTAGTAATTTAAAAAAAAAATAGTTAGATTTTTATTTATTTTTGTTTGTCGAAATAAAGAGACAATCATAAGCATCGTTACCATTTAGACTTATTTTAGCATATTTATTTTAGCATATTCTTGCTAACTACACAACTAAGCCATTCATAGTTGATTCAGATTTTTACTAAATATTTGAACTCATTGTATTCTCCCTTCCTGGTTAGGAAGGGGTGGTTATGAAGATCCGACGTGGACGGGGCTATGCATGAAACGTGACACTGTTAACTGCCCGTGGAACCGTCAAGTGAAGTGAAGTGACACACGACTCGGTCTTGGCCAAATCAAAACAAATCCATGCGTCCCGAGTCCAGGGACGCGTGTCGCTTAAACGTTGCAAAGAGAGTATTAACGATGCTGAGTTCTGCTGAGGCAACGGCGCGGGGGTTCTTTGCTGATTCACCACCCTTACCCATCATAGGCTGGTATTGGTAAGTGAGTTATAACATTTGAGACTCAACGCAACGCAGCGTTCCGTTAAAATTGCTCTGACCACAGGTATGCGGTGGGAATCTAAACCGACGCAGCAATGTGCTAATAGGCAGTACTAAATACCAACACTCAGCTCAGCGTCAGCCAAGTTGGGTGTCGTTTGAATGTTGCGGTGTGCTGGTTGTTTGCTTGTTTAGGCAGTAGTGACCAAACTTACCTGCCGGCCCCAACACGGCGGAGTCACCCAACTAACAATTGCAAGTCACAAACAAGCAAGCTTGCTGAATTGTTGCTTAATAATGGTAATGATAGCTGAACTAAAATTATGCTCTACACATTACTGTTTAAATGATTTTTCAATTGAAAAAGTAGTCTATGTTCGACTTTTCTCATCGGTATCAACAATGATAAATTAAAATACTTCTCAAAAGTTTAATAAGAAATTTATTCGACAAGCATTGATTCCTTAAGGCGAAACTGGAAGCATTTCCTCACTTTTTGGTTTTTGATTTCTTATTAAATAACGAAGCAATATTTTCAAAATCGGTTTTCGTGCACATGTAGAGTATGGATCAAGGTATCTTATGATTTTTTTTGTAGTGGAAAATGTTTTTCGTTTTTGCAGAAACCATTTTTGAACAAAATTTCACAAGAAATGGTTTTTGCAAAAATGGAAATCATTTTCCACCTCAAAAAAATTCAGAAGATACCTTGATCCATAATCTTCATGTGTACGAAAACCGATTATATTGCTTCGTTATTTAATAAAAAATCAAAAACCGAAAAAATTAGAAATAGCTTCCAGTTTCGCCTTAACAAAAGATTAACAAAACATTTCAGGCCAAACATGTCTAAAGGTCCTATCTGCAGAAGAGAGGCTCTCTTTGGTTTCCCTCTCTTTCTTTAATATCTCAGCTGTTTATTTGTATTTTGATTTCCTCTTTGCATTGAATGATGGTCAAAACAATCGTCTTTTGATTTGTACTGCAAAACTAGTTGAAAAGTGTACCATTACATTGCAATAATTGAAAGAGAAAGTAAACAAAGAGAGCCTCTCAAATGCAGATAGGACCTATTGAAATGTTTGGCCTGATTTGTCTGCATCTTTGGGGCTGCAAAACGGTGAGTCGAAAGGAGAGCGTCCAACATAGCTCTGGTCCGCACAAGTTCCTACCTCATGCTTCCACGGGTCAAGCGATGACAAAGACCGCCAGCTAAGAGTTGTGTACTAAGCTGGTAGTGCAGCCTGGGCAGGGGCACTGTTGTCCTTCTGACTTCAGCTATATTGAGGAGGTACGACCCGAGCGTCTGTTCACCAAGGAGGTGCGGCTCAAACAGCGTCTGTTCTGGCCTCCAGCGGCTGAGTAAGAAACGCTGCACCACGCCCAGCTAGATCCAAGGTGGTAGCCCCATCACTCATCAGCGTGGCCGTCCCAGTGTTGGTTGGGACGTTAAACAGAACTGGCACGAAGGCCCTCCGGCGAGACAGGAGTGTTGGCGTAGGCCCAATAAGCCACCCGTAAAAATCCCCATTGCGAATAACATAGGAGAAAATACGACTCAATACAATCGGAAAAGACCCACGCGACGAAATAAGGACTACGATTGGAAATTTGGTACATGGAATTGCAAGTCTCTTGGTTTCGCAGGATGTGACAGGATAATCTACGACGAACTACATCCTCGCAACTTCGACATCGTGGCGTTGCAGGAACTTTGTTGTACTGGACAGAAAGTGTGGAAAAGCGGGCATCAAGCGGCTACCTTCTACCAAAGCTGTGACACCAACAGTGAATCAAAATTCAACCATCGCGCAACAATAATGACAATGTCGTAACCTGTATTTGTTGTGACAATCCACCCAATGCGACATAAGTTTGTCCCAACTTGAAAATAATAGGATAAACATCATGCATCACGAGTTTAGAGATTTTTAAGCCTTAGATTGCGATTTTCGAACGGTAACTTCGAGTCGGTAAACACTGCAACTCTGGTGAAGCTCTATCATCAAACAGTTTCGACTTTGGGTTAGTAATAAATGATTATTCGCGAGTTGAAAAGTACGCAACAAATTCAGCTTCTGTTTTGTCTGCAACAAAAAATTTCGAGATCATGTCATTATCTGTTACCAGTAGAGATAAAGAGTAATCGTCGCGCCTTCTTTGTTGCTTGTTTTGTGACTCTTTTGTCTGACAATTCTCATCACTGACGACGTCAAGATCATCATGGGGTGGGGGACCTAAACGCTCAGGTTGGCCAGGAGGTTTACCCCGACGATTGGAACGTTCAGCACCCACCAGCTCACAAACGAAAATGGCCTACGCCTCATCGATTTCGCCGCCTCCAAGAACATGGCCATTCGTAGCACCTTCTTCCAGTACAGCCCCCCATATCGTTACACCTGGAAATCACCACAACAAACGGAATCGCAAATGGATCACATTCTGAATGATGGACGGCACTTCTTCGACATTATCGACGTCAGGACCTATCGATGCGCTATCACTAATCACGAATACCATCACTACCTGGTGATGGTTAAACTGTGCCCAAAACACTCCGTTATTAACAATGTACAGTACCGGCGGCCGCCCCGGTACGATCTAGAGCGACTGAAGCAACCGCGCAGAATCTCGAGGCAGCGTGGAAGGTGGAAGCAGCACTTCGACGAACACCTGAATGGCGAAGAGAATGTAGGCACGGGGGACCAAGGCAGCGGAGGAAATGACTATGTTGGTGCAGCTGAGGGAAGTTAAGGATGCCATTCACCAGCTCAAAAACAACAAAGCGGCTGATAAGGACGGTATCGCAGCAGAACTTATCAAGATGGGCCCGGAAAAGTTGGCCACCTGTCTGCACCAGTTAGTAGTCAAGATTTGGGAAACCGAACAGCTACCGGAGGAGTGGAAGGAAGGGATAATCTGTCCCATCCACAAGAAAGGCGACAAGTTAATGTGTGAAAACTTTCGACCGATCATCATTTTAAATGCCTACAAAGTGCTGTCTCAGATCATCTTCCGTCGTCTTTCACCTAAAGTAAATGAGCTCGTGGGAAGTTACCAAGCTGGTTCCATCGACGGCCGGCCGACAACGGACCAGATGTTCACCGTACGGAAAATTCTCCAAAAATGCCGTGAATACCAGGTCCCAACGCATCGACTTCAAGGTGGCATACGACAGTATCGACCGCACAGAGCTATGGAAAATCATGGACGAGAACAGCTTTCCCGGGAAGCTTACCAGACTGATAAGAGCAACGATGGACGGTGTGCAGAACAGCATAAGGATTTCGGGTGAACTATCCAGTTCATTCGAATCTCGACGGGGACTACGACAAGGTGATGGGCTTTCCTGCCTACTATTCAACATCGCCCTGGAAGGTGTTATGCGACGAGCCGGGCTCAACAGCCGGGGTACGATCTTCACGAAATCCGGCCAATTTGTCTATTTTGTGGATGACATGGATATTATTGCTAGAACAAGGAACAGGGAACAGAACAGAACTGGCAGAACTGTAGACCCGCCTGAAACGTGAAGCAGCAAAGGTCGGACTGGTGGTGGATGCGGCTAAGACAAAGTACATGCTGGTAGGTGGGACTAAACGAGACAGGACAAACCTTGGCAGCGATGTTACGATAACGGGGATATTCCCGAGGTGGTAGAAGAACTCGTCTACCTCGGTTCCTTGCTAACGGCTGACAATAACGTGAGCCGTGAAATACGAAGACGCATCATCAGTGGAAGTCGTGCCTACTATGGATTCCAAAAGAAACTACGGTCAAAAAGATTCATGTGCATTGGCGTAGCTAGACCCCCCCCCCAGAATCCGCCAGGCCCCCCCAGAATGTTTTCATGACTTTATATATGGAAATTAGAAAAAATCTGAAAACCACTGTCGTGGTGACAAACATAGATATATAATAGACATTTATTTGACATAATATGTGTTTACTGCATTACTGCAAAATATAATTAAGAGCTTCTTTGTGGAATTCAAGTATGTATCATGTGGGAAAAAAATCTGGTTGAATTTGCAATGGAATTCCAACAAAAGTTTTTGAATTCCTTGTGCGAATAGATGTCACAATAAGAAATGATCCATGTAGCTGAAGTGTAAACGCGAGTGGATTCATTGAAACCATGCTGGAGGTGATTTCTAGTCGGTCACTATTAATTTCTTTTATTTCGTGGGACAGGGGTATTTGTGCGTCAATCAAACAATGCACAAATTGAAATGTACATTGAGGAAGTTTTAATATATTTAAGAGTTGGTGCTGCAATGGGTAATCTTAAAGGTATTCATGATTGGACTTCTTAAAGATTTGTCGGAGATAATATTGAAAGAATTCCTGGATGACTTCTTGGAGAATTTCTTGGCTTCTCTGTCCTTCTAAAATTTTATAAAAAATTCCAATACAAATCGCTGGAGGAATTCCTCTAGAAATCCTTCGAATTATTCCAGAAATCTACAAGTAATCCTAAAAACAACCCTGGGGCGAATCCCTGAAAAAGATTATGAACGGATTACTGAAATTTTTGAACTAACCGCTAAATATTTTTTTAAAAAAATCCCGAGCGAAATTTCGGAAGAAATTATTACAGGAATTCTCGGAACAATTCCTGCAGGAATCCCTGTAGAAATTTCTGAAAGTATACCTGGAGGAATCCGAAGAGCAATCATGCGAGGAATCTCAGGAAAAAAATCTGAAGAATCCGCATCAGAAATCCCTTGTAGAAATTACTAGAATTTTTTTTTTTGATGAATCCTTGGAGGAATTTCTGGACGCATTCCTGGAGGAATTCATCGAGAAATCACAAATGTATTTCTGGAGGAAATCCTGGAGAACCTTCTGGACAAATTCCAAGCGGAATCCCACTGTGTTGTTGTCGATCGATCTGTGTGCTGTGCATTCTTTTAGCGGCTAACGAAATTAACTAAGTTTCTATTGAAATCGTTCCTGGAAATTCGCTAAACTTCCTGGAAACGCGGTCCTGTTCAAAGTGCAGTCTTTGTATTGTTTATCTTGCCGATTTCCTGTCGGTTTTGTGGTGAAATTAAGCGAAAATTGGTTACAGTCAACCGCCATGGATTGCAAAAAGTGTGCCCTGCCAGTAGAAACGAGTATTCAACCATTCATTCACTGCAATGGGTTGTGTGCTGCAATACACCACGCTGCTTGTGTGGGGTTGGATACACCTAATCTTGCTGCTGTATCACCTCCATATAAAAACAGCTTTTGGTTGTGTGACGAGTGCATCGACGAATTTGTTTGCTGGAGAAATGATCGAAGCGCGAATGCGAAGGAATTATCTTCTCGACCCGAGCTCTCGCTCAATCCTGAACAACAATCTGCACTACAACGCGATGTCGAAGAGCTGAAGGGGAAAGTAGAGTCAATACTGTCTACGCTAACTACTACTGCGAGCTGCCTCCCAAACACGGAGATGATGCGGCACTCAACTCCCAACTCATCACGGCAATTCAGTAGAGAAATGAGTGGAACAAACGCATGCAATGTAACGCCAAGTGTATCTGCAGCTTCGGAACGATTAACGGAATCTGCTGTAGATGAGAGTTTCGCATTATTGATGACAAACATCGATGGGAACGTTTCCGAGGAGGATGTCCAATTGATGGTCGCCCGAAGTTTAGGAGCCTCTGATGCCGAGTGCAGAAACATTAAGAAACTTGTTCCGCGATGGGTTGATTGTAGTACGCTTGACTACGTTTCGTTTAAAATAATCTTGCATTGTAAATGGAAACCGGCTGCAATGATGTCTACTACATGGCCGAGATATGTAAAATTTCGTGAATTTAGGAGAAGAGAATGCACTTGGAAGCCCGATAATTTGTGATGTGTTTCATTACTGTACATTATTTAAATTCTATGGATAGATTTATGTTGTTGTAATTGTATTTACTTTGAACTGTTTTTCCCTTGTTTTGTTAAGTGTTTTAAAAAGTTTGCGTAAATGTTGTTGAAATTTTTGTTAAAATGTTTGTTAAAATGTTAAAATACGATTATTGAATCAACGTAGCCTATCCTGAGCCTTCAATACCAGTTAGAATAAGTTCATTCAATTAGACTAAAATAAGTCCGTTGAATTAATAATAATAATAATAAATAAATAATAATAAATAAAAGTTCCTGGACTAGTGCCTGGAGCTTTGGGGCATTTTTTTTATCATCGTACAAATTGGTACGAAGGTTCTGAAGGTTGATGAATTTTTTTTTCATAGGAAGGGATCATATTTATATATATGAACAAAAACTAAGTTGAAAAAAATCAGAGCCGCCTAATTTTCCGGAAAACTCCAGTGGCAAACAAGCATTTTCCGTAGACATCACCTACTTTGAAAAATCATAACTCAAGAACGAAGCATCGTAGACACAACTTTTTTGTGAAATCATAAGCAAATTTTCTCAGCTGTTTCTAGATGTATTTCTGGAGGAAATCCTGTAGAATTTACTGGACAAATTCCTGGTGGAATCCCTGGAGAAACTAATGGAGAAATTTCTGAAGGTGGTATCCCTGGAGAAGTTCCTGGAGTAATGCCTGGAGCATCAGAGAAATTTCTGATGAAATTCTAGAATTTCTAAAATAATTCCCAGAGGAATTTCTGGAGGAACCTCTTAAGGAATTCCTGGAAAAATTCTTAGAGAAATTCTTGGAAAGAACCCTGGAGGAACCTCAGGAGGAACTTCCGGATAAGTTCCAGGCGGAACCCCAGCAGAAATTTCTGAACAGATCTCTATAGAAAATCTTGGGGAAATTCCATGGAACTATTCACGGAAGAATTCCAGGAGGAATCCCTTAATCAATTATTTGAGGAATCCTTCAATGAATTGCTGGAAGAATCTCTAGAGTAATTCTGAAACGAATCCATGGAGAAATTTCTGAAGAAATTCCTAGAGGAGATCTGAGAGCGAATTTCTGATGGAGTTCCAGGAGAAATTTCCAAGAATTGCTTGGGGGAATTTCTTAATGAACCCCTGGAGGATTTTCTAGATAAACTCTTGGAGAAATTGCGGTAGTAATTTGTGAAGGAATCTCTGGAGGTACTTCTGGAGGAATGTCTGGAGAAACCCCTGGATAAATTCCTGGAGAGATGCCGAAAAATTCCTTAAGAAATCCCTGGAGAATTTCCCTTAATAATCCCTGAAGAAATTCCTGGACTAATGCCTGGAGCAATCTCTGGATAAATTCCTAGATGAATTCCTGGTGGAGGTTTTAGAAGAATTCTGGGAGGGACCTCTAGATGAACTCCCGCAACAATCTCTAGATGAATTCCTAGAGAAATCCCGGGATGAGTCCATGGAGAAACTCTCAGGAGAAATTTCTGAAGAAACCTCTTGAAAAATTCCTAGAGGAATCCTTGGAGAAATTTCTAGAGAAATTCTTGGAAGAGTCCCTGGGAAAATTCTTGGAAAAATCCCTGGAGGAATCCCTGAAGCAATTTCTGGAGGAATCTCAGGAAGAATGCCGGGAAAGTTCTGGACAAATTCCTGCAGAAAGTTCTGGACGAATATCTTGCGGAATCCCAGGAAGAATTCCTGGATAAATTAAAGGAATTTTTGGGGAAATTCCGTGGAACTATCCCTGGAAGAACTTCTGGAGGAATTCTTGAATGAATTCCTGGAGGAAATTTCTAGAGGAATTCCTGGAGGAATTGCGGTAGTAATTTCTGAAGGAATTCCTATGGGAGTTCCTAGATCAATTCCTGGAGGACTTTCTGAAGGGATTCTTGGGGTAATTCTTAAGAAACCTCTTGAGGAATTCCAGGAGGCATCCTTAGAGCAATTTCTAGAGAATTACTTGGAAGAATCCCTAGGGGAATTCTTGGAAAGAAACCTGGAGGAATCCCTGAAACAATTTCTGGAGGAACCTCAGGAGGAATTCCTGGACAAATTTTGGAATTCGTGAGGGGTAATTCCTGGATTACCTGGGGTAATTCCTGGAGAAATTATTGGTAGAACACTTGCAGGAGTCCCTGGAGAAATGCCTGAATGAAATCCTAGAGGAATGCCAGGAGGAATACCTGGAATAATTCTTGAAAAAAATTCGGCAGGAATTTCCGAAAGAATTCCTTGAGGAGCTCCTGGAGGAATCTCAAGATATTCCTGATGAAATACAAAGTTCGATTTCCGAGGGAATTCCAGGAGGAGTTTCTGAAGAATTCTCAGGAGAAATACTGAAGAAACCGATGAAATTCCTGAGGAAATCCTTAAATCCTGGATTAATTCCTGGGGGAGTTTCTGAAGGAATCCCAACAAGAGTTCTAGCAGGAATTTTCAAAATAATCCCGGAATTCGTATTTGAAAGAATAACAGAAGAAATTTCCGGTGAATCCCTGGAGGAACTCTGGATAAACCCGATGAGGAATCCCGGAAGCAACCCCACGAAGAACTCTTTATGGAATCTCAGGAGAGCTTTCTTAGTGAATACCTGGAAGAATTTTTGTAGGAATATTCCTGGATAAAAAAATGAAGAAATCAATGGAGGATGGAGAGCGGCAGCCACAAACCGAGTCTTGTGGCGTACTATTGTTGATTATGTCTTGTCTTAATGATGTTGAACAAATAAATGTATGTATGTATGTATGTATGTATGTATGTATGTACAAAAAGACATCATACAACTTGGTTTAATCAACGTTGAAGAATAGTTTCTGATATTTTTGTAAGTAGTAAAAGGTTTGAACGTTGAACAACAGCTGTTAAACAATGGAACGATCATTGAATAAACATAACATTCACAATGCTTATAGAACGGCTGTTGTTGAACATGAACAAGTTCTCCATTTCTGGGATAACAAGAGTTGAACAACAGTTTCATCGTTTCATCTTAACTAAACCCAATATAGTTCGACTTAAAGCTTAACAAAGCTGCTTTGAGAAACATTTCTTAAACTGATAATTATTTCTTGGGTTATTAGTGGTTCTGAATTGTTACTTGGGTACTCTGGAAGAAATCTCGTGAGGGACTCTGGACGAGACTCTGGGTGCAATACCTTTGAAGACCATTATTACAGTTTACAAAAAATGCCCAAAATAATGTATTCTACCAAGATCGATACATAAAATATATTTAAAGAACTGTTTTAGGTTCAGTACAATTTTCACTAGATCCAGTCGATTTGTATGCTTCGCACAAAGAAAAATGTATCATGATCAGCATCGTTCAGACGAGTGGTGAATCGCCTCCACTGGAAGATTGCGAGTCCCTGCTTTTATGGAAGGCAAACCAGCCAGCCAGCCGCAGCTGCAATGAGCGGTGTGTGCGTGTGCGGGATTGCGGTTTTAGTTAGTCAAAGTGGGTATTGACAGCGTCGTCGCCGTCGCTGACTGAGTGGACTATCCAAGCGCGCGATCGCCGCATTTTAGTTCGATGTGACTTGTCATAACGCAAAGATCGTCGTCGGCGTGCCCTGTTAAACTCTCGACAGCTGTCTGAAATCGTTTGAGTCATAGCGCTCGCTGGTCAACCATTACGTGTAATTATATCCAGCCAGTGGAAGGGTTCTAGATTTGTTGGGAGAAGAATAACACTTGAGATCGTGTTTGCTTTGTTAGACAGAGGATCAAGTTTCAGCGCGAAGATCAATCTCGTCAACGCCGCAGTCTCCAGTTGATCGTTCGTTGCGGTTGCTAGAGTTAAAAGACATTTTCATTGTCTGCTTCGTGATCCGTTTAAATTAAAAAACTTCATAATCTTCAGTAGAAGCCCGGTCGGTTGGTCGTTCGTTTGGTCAGCAAAGCCTACTACGCGTGCGATCGCTGTTTAACACACGATCAACAGAAGTGAGTGATTGTGGTGGCGAGGCGCAGAAAATAATCCTACGTAAAACAAGAGAAACCTATTGTGGAGTGAATTTAATGACCTGCACCATTATCAGTTCAGCGTAGCAAAACAACGACGATAAAAGTGAAAAGTGGAAGTGGTAATAGCGCTTATATACAAAGCAGAGCAGCAGCAACGATTTTTTGTTTCAAACGAAAGGGAAGATCGTTGATTTTGCAATTATAATTGATGCCGCATAAAGGAAGACATAACGTTCACGGTTAAAAATATTAATTCGTCGACTTTGGACACAAGAAACGGAGTCACCAGCGCAGCATGAGTATCAAAGCGGAAAATAAGATCTCGCTGAAGATCGAGCCGTCTAAAATTAACATGATCAAATCTCCAAGTAAGTACAACAACGAAACGTACCATCATCAATTCCGGTGAAGCGGTGGAGGAGACCTTCGGCATCCCCGGAGTCGGCGGGATATGTCATTCGTGCGCGATCACTGTTCACGGCGACAGACAAAGTACCTCTACGACCTCCTTGCTTTTGGGATGTCGTGTCTCTCATAATGTAGTTGAGTGGCGCGTTTATTTATTATTTTTGGCCGAACGTCGTCCAGTAATATTGCACGTAGCTGCAGATTTTTTGTTCGTCCGTCCGTTCTGTGTGCTTCGTTCAGGTTTTTTTGAGTAGTGTTTTCGCCGCAAGTTCTTGCTGTGCGTTCTGTTTGTGCGGCTTTGTACTTGTCGTAGTCATACCGAAGTTATTTATTGATGTAGAGACCTCTTTGCGGGTTTGATCAGCCTCTCTCACGTTTCCTTGTGTTTTGGTAACCGGAGAAGATCAAGAAGAAGAGCACTGTAGCGTGTCGTCTTCTGCTTGCCGCTGGGACGCTCGGGAGTAATAATAATAAAACATTTAAAGCCGTATCAGTGTGTTTGAAGTGAGACAGAGAGTTAAAAAGAGCAGACAAACACCGGAGAGAGCAGTGCAAACATGCCGCAGTGGGCTAAATATGGTAAATAGACCATAATTTGAGTGCAATGATACCTTGGAACGGATAACATTATGGCACAGAGAAACAGACGTTGGGTTGTTTAGTGAATAAAATATTGCTTTTTTCTATAGCCTAATCGAAAGAGCTCATTTTTCTGAGTATAACGTGATTTTATTGGATTTCAATACCTTTATTTTGATAATTAAAATAACAAAGCAGTTTTATTTTTTGTGGATAGAATGACAGTTCAATCGATAAAATGACAGTTCTACCCGAACAAAAAAAATCTCCATATAAACTTTAAATGCATTTTAAAAATAGTTCCTGGACTCCAAAAATTATGAAATTTTGGATTTCGACTAATTTTTGCGCGGAGAATCTGATTATGAAATAATCTTGATACCCCTAAAGAACCCAATTTCAGTTAAAAACATCGTCACGAAACCGTAAACGTTTAATACTAATCATGCTGTGGTTGGGCGAGCAATCACTAGATGGCGATAGTGAGCAAAAGTCAAACAGGAGCAAAAACGACGTGAGCGCCGCGATTTTCCAATCGACCAACTACCAAATATTTGAATCCACCGTTTAAAAGGTGATCGATGGAGTGCGAGTAGAGTGTGGCATCTGTTTATCTGTGATCGTGGAATTACGTTTTTTATTATAATGATTCATTGTGTTCTGCTATTTAGAATACAAACAATATTGTATGGACAAAGAGATAACTATGGAATTTCAAATCCTATCTTTTGAAATAAAAGTTTTAGTGACTGCATGATAACAGTGCAAATTTGAGCTGGCTCGGTACACGGGACGTGCTGCCACCAAGAGCTCAACATTTGTATAGGAGAGATTGGGGTAATACGTGCTCCTTAGTAATGGCTCGATTTTGGTCATGGAACGCACAAAAATGTACTTACAATTGCAAATCAAATAACGTTGTAGAAGCAAAGTTGTGATTGTAAAAAAATGGCAAAATTTGTGCTACTCATAGAAATGAATGCACATTTGAAAAATTCCAAGGTTCTCTTATTGTGTGATAATTCAAAAGTCAACGGCTTTTTCGGTGTTACAGCGCCCTCAGAAAACTCACGATTGTGAATCTTAAAATACGCGTTTTGACACATAAAAGGACACCTTTTTTCGCTCAAAAAATAAATTTCGTGACTGAGTGAGCAAAGACATTTCCATATCAAGTTTTTGCAACTTAGTTCCATTTGGACCTTCAAGGATGCGAAAAATGTTTTCCCATTCTTACAACAGAATTGGTTAACAGAATTTGAACCTTTAGTGAGTATAAAGATAGGAAGGAACATAAAAACCCAATCGAAAAGTGTAGACATATTACAACAAACCTGTTTTGATCAGGAAGATATTGGTGTTGGTCTTTTTATTCCAACGACGCGTATTAAACCGATTCCACCAGCAAATGCATGATAAAAAAGTCAGGTTCACATTTTTGATTCCAGATCATAAGGCTTGGTTGATAATTCTCTTTTATTCGGCAAACAAAGAATGTACCTTTGATTTATTAATGACCTGTGAAGAACGGAACTAAATCCAATTGCAAATGGCTGTAGGTATCAAATGTTCAAAACGGAAGATGTATTATTTCGCTCTTTTTTAGTAGGGTGGAAATTTACTTCGTCATATGAACTAATTCCCGTCATATCAAAAGAACAATAGCGAATATGCAAATATATTACAACTTACCTTCGCCAACGACTTATTAGATGGAAGCACAGAGATGTAGACTATCAATAACCAGCGCTGAAAACCGAATAATTTCGCAAAATTTCAAGTTTCAATTTCACTCCACTCACGACTTCACATTTTTTATTGTTTTGAATATGCTGAAGGCAATCGCACCAAAGCAACAGGCTGATTTTTTCTTCATCTTCGTTCAGTTTCATACCCCTTAAAAGTTCTGTGGCACTTCAAAGCAGGATTTCACTGATGCAGAGCCAGAATGCAGCGAAAGCTGCTCAATTATTGAAATAAATTGTTTTTCCCGTCGGTGAATTGTAAACAAACAGTTGTCTTCGTCCTTGAAAGATGCAGGCAAATATGTGCGCGGATTTTATGCATACGAAACATCGTATTTCACAATTACAGAAAAAGATTTTTTTATTCCACATCTACATCTATCTCAATTTAAAGGTCTCGGTCAATAGTACTTTGAAAACATGAATTGATTGACCTACGGTCAAATCATAACTTTTGACCATCACATGTACCATAGTGTTACGTAGAAGGTGTGCCGGGAATTGAATTCAGGTTCTTAGAAGTTTGCCTTTATTTTGTTCTTAATTGAGTTTCACGGGGTTTCAGGAATCGTCAAACGAACAATTTTACCCATCTTCTGAGATTAGTTATACCGGAATTTTCCTATATCTTTATCAAGAATTTTTTCTGAAACTTATTCAAATAATATCTCAGAAGATCTGTAAGAAAATTTCCAGCAATTATTAGACGAACCATGAGCATGGAAGAATACCAGGAGGAATTCCTGTAGGAATCTCTACATAAGTTTTTATTGAAATCTCTGGAAGAACTCTTGCTGGAATCACTGGATTAAATTATTATCTCTGAAAGAATTTCAGCAAAAATATCCGGAGGAATACTTGATGAACATCCTGGAGAAATTTCAGCAAGAATTTCCAATGGAATCAATGGAGTAACTCTTGCAGGAATTCCTGGAGCAGTTTGTGAATAAATGTCTGATGAAATGCCTGTAAGAATGCTGGAAGAATGTCAGGAAGAATACTTGGAAGATTTTTTAAAGGAATCCCAGAAAAAGTTTCTTTTAGAATCTTTTCTGGATTGAGAAAAAATCACGTTTATAAAGAAATATAAGCACGTTTTATAAAGAAATCTCTGGAGGAAGCTCTGAAGGAATCCATGGAAAGCTTTCAAAAGAAACCTCTAGAGAAATTTTGGATGAAATTAATGGCAAATTTTGTATCGGAATACCTGTAGATAATTCTGAATTTATGATTTTCTGGAAGAGTTTATAAGGAAATTCATGAAAGGATCCTAGCGGAATTCTAGTAAAAAATATATGGAGCAATTCCTAGTAAGTATGGATCAATTTTGGAGTTACCAATGGAAGAGTTTCTAAGATTTTTTATTTTTAAAACTTTGGTCGAATTTCTAAAGAAATCCATAGAAGATTTAAAAAGAAAATCAGTGGAAGAATTTCTGACAGAATAACCCTCTAATACCCAATCCCGCCTTTAGACGGGGTATAGTTGAGCATTTCTTAAATTTTTGTTTCGTGGAAAATTATTATTTTTTATATTTTTGGCTGATATTTAGGACTGTTCTGTATATCTCAAAATAATTTTTGGTGTATTTTAAAGCGTATTTACATTTTTGAAAAATCCTTGAAAAATTGATGTTTTAGTCACCCTTTAGAAGTCACTGTTTATTTTGCATTGAATCGCTACAATTAACATATTTTAATTTTTTCCCAAATCATTCTATCCTTGTTTAATAGTTTAAGGAAATCGAATACACTCTAAAATTATTTTCCTTAAAATTGCACGGAAAATAAAAGTTTCTGCGAAAAAAAAAAATTAAAATAATAACATTTCAACAATAACCATAAAATCTCAAAATGTTTTCATCTCAAAAAATCCGTTCCTCAAATTGGCTGCCAGGAAAAATATAAAAGTGTGGGGATGTTCAAAAATAAAAATTAGAAAAATCAAAAACTGAAATTCACGAAATCGAGAATTAAAAAGAATCATCTTCCAAAACATGTTTAAATCGATTGTAGATGACGAAAAATGATATTAGGTCAAAATAAAAAAATTGGGTATTAGAGGGATAATTTTTATTTCTAACGGAATCTCAGCTGCATTTTCCATAGGAATCCATATGGAGGAATTACAAATCTATTGAAGAGTTTCTAGGTACCTAATCCTTAAAGATATTTTTGCAGGAATCTCTAGAAGAACTTCTAAGAAAACTTTGGAACTCCGAAGAAATTGTGGAGATTATGCAATAAAATTCTTTGAAACATATCGGGAGGAATTGTTTGACTAATTTCTGAATAAACTTCTAAATAAGGAGTTGCTGAAAGAATTTGCAGAGGAATTATTAGAAAATTTCTTGAGAAATTCTAAAATATTTTTGCAAGATTTTCTGAAGGAAACCCTGCATAAAAATTCTGAAGATATATCTGATGAAATCGATACAGAAATTTCTGGAATATTAAATTTGTTTTGGGGGAATATGAATAAAAACACTCACTGGTAGATTTTTGAGTGAAACGGATTAAAAAAGTTGGTAGATTTGCAAAAGTTTAAGCCCAAAGAACATTTACTGGAAATAACAACTGGTTGAACATTGTTGAGCATTGTCTGAATTTGTTTCATTAGAAATACTGTTCCTTTCAAAACCTTCCCAGTACGAATGTTTTGAAATTTACAGAAAGGAACTTTAACTAGACTTTCGAAAGCTTATTGATTTTGTTTTGTTCATTCAAAACTAAAATAGCTTCTCAATAAAATAAGTGTTTTAAACGGATTTTGGTATTTATCCATTTTGAAACGGTTTTTTAATGGTACAGTTCATTCACAGCATTCTTAGACAACAAAAATATCTACATAAGTAAGCTAAAAAAATTGAAATTGGTCAAATGGTTAAAAAGTTATAGGACTTTAAAGTTATTTTTTTTTGTAAAAAGAACAAAAAAATATTTTTTTTTTAAAACTCAGATTTTGCGTGACTTTGGAAAAATTTAATGTTCTATAAGTTTATTGAAATTTTAATTTGTGAGAAATTCAAACAAAAAAATAGATTGAAAATCGTTTGAAAATTGAGAAAGTTATGGCACTTGAAGTGAAAAAATCTCAGTCAAATCAAATCTCAATATTTTTGGCTCAAACTCAGAGGTTTCACTTCTGGTGTCATTTGAATCCAGAAGAGCTTACGAATTCCAGGTTTCAATAACTTTTCAAAAATATGCCGCAGTCTATTGGCCAGAGAGTCTTCTGAAAGTTCAATAGACAGTGTCGGATCAGTCGGGATATCCTAGGCAATTCAAACTGTTCTTGAGATTAGATTCTAAAGTCTACGGGTGTAACGGTAACTTATTTCATTATACAAAGCTGTGATTTGTAATCTATCATATTCAGTAAGTCTTCTGAATGTTCAATGGACATCGTCAGATCAGTTGCGGTCATCCAAACTATTATGATGTTTAAAATCAAGCATTTACAGCAATTAAAATTTCTGTTTTGGCTATATAGAGTTATGTTGCATAATCTATTGTACTTACTGGAGCTCACAGAATATAATCAGGGACAATGACATAGCTTTGGAACATTTAGAATCGTCCACACCGTCCTGCAATATAGTACATGAAGTCTACAGTCGTAATAATTATTTTTTAAGTTTTGAGTTACACAACATTACCAATCGTAATGATTACATTTGTATCTTATTCAGTTAATTACCCTTACTTCCGGAGATTTCAAAAGATGAGTTTCAGAAGAGTTTGCACAACCTTATGTATTCCAGAGGTACAGAACAATGTCTACTAGTATTTGAAGAATGTTAGTAAATATGATTGATTATGTATCGTTATTCAATGTAGCAGGCTAGCGTTGCAAGTGTAGATATAAAGTTTTGTACTTCATGAAAGATTGGATGACCTACGTCATCACAAAACTATCATGGAGTGGTGGTATGATAGTAATGAGGTTCATGGATTCTATTTGGTTGTAAAACGAAAATCACCAGTGGTTGTTTTTACCAACATAACAGTAAAGAAGAGCCATAATACAAAAACGCTTATTGCTCATCGAACTACTTTTGGTAAATAAAGTTGATTATGTAACACCACTTAACGTAGTAACAAAAGTGCACAAGTGCAGACATAAAGTTATGATCTCCGGAGTAGTTTGATTGATGGTTTGGAATATCCCAAAAGTATCTCGGAATGGCATATGAAGATTACAGATGGATGTGTAATGATACAGCTCATTGTGAAAATAACTACTATTACTGTCAAGAGATAAACTTCAGGACAGTTTGGACGACCCTAAGGTATAAAAAATGTCTAAGGTATATAAAAATATCTAGTTATCTTCAGATTGGTCCAGTAACCGCGATTGATTATGCAACGTTACCCAATATATCAGATAACACGAGTGTAGACCTGAAGGTCTGAACACTAAGGTAGTTTAGCTATTTTGGAATATCACTTTATTGTTTCTAAATGATATTTTAGATTTCACGAATCCCAGTAGATTAAGCAATGCTGATCGATTTGATTGATTTATATTTTTATAGAGACTTTCAGCCCTTGGTATGCAATGCTATTATTTATGGCGAAAACACATAAAGTTATTCTTGAAAATTTGAAGGAATTCACTATAGGACAGTTTGGACGACTTTGACTCTCCCAAAGGTTCATAATAATATCTAGTATACTTCATATTGATACAGTAACCGCGGTTGATTACGTTACTCAAAATATATAGCAGATTGGCTACTGTTACGAGTGTAGACCTGATGTTCTGAATTCCTAGGTATTTTGGCTGACCTGGAATATCCCTATAGTGTCCCTAAATGTATTTAGAGACTTCAAGGGCTTCACGTATCCCAGTAGATTATGCAATGCTATTATTTATGGCGAAAATGCATAAAATTCTCCTGGTTGATTTGAAGGACTTCACTATAGGACAGTTTGGACGACCCAGACAGTCCCAATGGTATACAATAATATCTAGTTAACTTAAGATTGGTACAGTAACCATGGTTGATTATGTAACATTGCTCAGTATAGCAGATCTGGCTACTGTTTAGAGTGTAGACCTGAAATTCTGGATTCCAAGGTAGTTTAACTGACATGGAATATCCCTATAGTATAGACAATGGCTCTATAGACTTGAAGAGCTTCACGGATCCCAGTAGATTATGCAATGCTATTATTTATGACGAAAACACAAAGTTATTCTTGAAAATTTTCTAGTGAAGAAATTCACTATAGGACAATTTGGACGACCCAGACTGTCCCAATGGTCTATAATAATATCTAGTAGTCTTCCGATTGGTCCAGTAACCGTGGTTGATTATGTAACGTTGCTCAGTGTAGCAGATATGGCTACTGTTTAGAGGGTAGATCTGAAGTTCTGGATTCCAATGTAGTTTGGCTGACCTGGAATATCCCTATAGTGTCCCAAATGACATTTGAGATTTCAAGAGCTTCACGGATCCCAGTAGATTATGCAATGCTATTATTTATGGCGAAAACACATAAAGTTATTCTTCTAGATTTGAAGGACTCCGTTATAGGACACTTTGGACGACCCTGATTGTCCCAAAGGATCCTAATAATATTTAGTAGTCTTCAGATTGGTTCAGTAACTGCGGTTGATTGTGCAACGTTACTCAGTACAACAGATATAGCTACTGTTACGAGTGCAGACCTGAAGTTCTCAATTCCAAGGTAGTTTTTCTGACTTGGAATATCCCTATAGTGTCTATAAATGGCTTTATAGACTTTAAGAGCTTCACGGATCCCAGTAGACTATGCAATGCTATTTTTATGGTGAAAACACATAAAGTTATTCTTGTAGATTTGAAGTAGGGTATTTTAACCAATAGTGGACCCCTTAGTAGCTGAAAATTGTTCTGATCGTTAAAACAGTATGATATTCCAATTAAATTGCCCCTGTCAACGTTTGCACAGCAAGTTCTATGTCTTTCCTGCACATTGCACACAAAAACCTTACCAAACCACCCTATATTTCCCATAAAATAATCATTTCAAATCTGGCTCAAATTATCCTATAGTGGTCCCCCCGGGGTCCACTATAGGATTGTTGGGGTCCACTATAGGATAAATCGTATTCTCTTACCATGTTAAAACGGAGACAATAGTGGACCCCCTTGGATTTAACCAATAGTGGTCCCCCAGATTTGTTTACATTTACAAATTTGTTCAAAAAATCAAATTATTGCTTTCCAGCGTAGCTCCACCAACTTGTAACTTGTAACTACTGGCTAGGAACATGATCCATCGTCTCCCGGTGGAAGTTCACCGGTAAAAACAGATTTAAGCAGGAAAATTAGGAAAAATATAAGGGGGTCCACTATAGGTAAGGGGTCCACTATTGGCTAAAATACACTACTTCACTACAGGACAGTTTGAAACACCTAGAACATCCCAGGCTTTAAAACACCTTTTGATATTCTTGGCGAAGGTTAAATGCAGGGTTGTGCAGTTTCAGGATGGTCAATGTCGAATGACACTCGCTCCAACCATCACTTCATACGACAAACGCAGTCCATCAAAACATAATCGATTCACGCAAAAGCCACTCAAGCCAACCCTCGTTCAATGCAGAGTCAACCACATCCAACAGCAACGATCGTCTCTTGTTTCCGAACCACACGATGAAACACCGAAGCGAGTTTTTGTTCTACGCTTTGCATTCTATTCATAGGGCGTGCTATGTTTGTGTTTGCTGCGCCATGCAATACTACTTAACAAATTGACCCTCATCCTGGCATTTTCAGACGAGAGTCACCCCGCAGTGAGTGACATAGCTCTGCTTCGGAACGACGGTTAAGAAGCGTTCGGCTACTCAAGAGATTTGCAGAGAAAGAGCGTGGCGGCGGCAGCCACCGTATCAATGCGTTCGTCTCGAATGTGTGCGATAGCAACATAGAGACGGTCGGCTGTAGCGTTGATGGAGGAAGAAGGGCAATGTTGATGTTGCGGCTTTTTTGTGTTATGATGGTGATAATGCACAAGACTGGTTAAATGAACACATATGAACGTAACCCATATCCAAATTTAGCTTTTAGAACAACTGGTATGTCAATAATTACGTTTCTCCAAACTTCATGGTGTAAGTATATTCTAGGTTGTCAATGAAGTATTAAATACAAATATTCCCATTTTTCCTTAATAGTCTCATTTTGCAACAATTTTGCCGAAGACAATATTCTGTGTTATTAAATGTGTGAAGTTATACAGCCGTTTTTATGTTGGGATCATATATGACCCCTCCGGCTCCAAAGAATTAAATGGAATAAATCTGGTCAGCCTATCAATGCTCATTGTGTTCATCATGCCCGCAAATCCCCTGTAGCATGATCGACCTTTGATCGGTTGAGTTCCGATGAAGTTTGGCACTGCGCGGCAAGCACGCATTTTTCTCTCTCCAGCCAGTTCCACCATCAAAACAAAAGCGGCAATAATTCGACACATCTGGAAGTTCCGATCGCGGGCTTCACGTGTTGCACTTTCTTCGGTCGGACGAGTAGTGGAGCTATGGACCTATGTATACATATTACCTACTTGTGCGTCATTGACGGAGCCCGTTTTCGAATTTCGCGCCGCGCCCGAACCCCCGAAGTCATTGATCGGTCAATTTGAATCACTTTAATTTTACTAAAAAGTGTTTTGTATTGAGTGGCTTTGTATGCAGCGATCACACTCTTTGCAGCGCAAGACCAATTGACGACGGAAGGTTTTGCAGAGGATGCTGTCGAGTCCGACCGACGACGAACGCGGTGTGTGGCCTTGCCTGCCATGTAATTTCTTTTTTGTTTTTATGTGATTGACTGGAAATAGATGATTGATGGTGACCTCAAGTCGGACCCATTAAGTACCTCTACACATATTGGCAAACAAGTAAGGCTGCGAAAAAAGGAGCTTAGTAATTTTCTTAGCATTGAATAAATACATGTTTATGCGTACTTTCTAAAATCTTCGAACGAGTTTCTTACTTGCTTGGCAATGTCGAGCACATGCAAGAATTCATATACAAAGAGAACCACAGGTTACCAGTTCTTTAGGGAGAATCAGTATCGACATGGTTTCTTAATGAGCATTGTCGCCGACTATGAGCAACATGCAAGGGCGTAGCCTGCTTTTTGGTCGGGGGGGTCAAGCACCCTGAGTCATTTTTATCTACTAGCTTTTATAACTAAACGCAACACGATGAAATTGAATATAATAACATAATATTCTAAAAGCTTTATTTAACCCTTAACCCTGTTGTATTTTGTACAATACGTTAACAAAAACTCGCCTGATCTACACAAATCAACGTGGTGCTGGTAGCGATGGCCAATTTCTGGAAGATTAAGGACTTTTATTTACTCGTGCAATATTTTGCTCTGATTTTTTGTCAATGTCTACAAAACATTCATCAGAAATTATAGCTGAACTCTTTTGGAAAATAAGAAATCTTTTGAGGATAAACCTAGAATTTCCTGGTTCCTGTATGGTTCCATTTATCTTCCAATACTATTTGCTGGAGAAATTCATCCGGAATTTTTTGAATTTTTGAATTCCAGAAGGAATTTATGTAAGAATTTCAAAAAATAAACCTGTTTGAATTCCTGGATAAATTATGGGAGGGATACCTAGTGAAATTTCAGAAGAGATCTCATGAGGAAATCCTAGATAAATTTCTGGAGAATTCCTTGGAGGAAATTCTGGAAAAATTCCTGGAGGAATTCTGGACGGAATCCTTAGTAAAATTTCATAAGAAATATCTTTAAAAATTCCTATATGAAATCTTAGAGAAATTTATGAAGGAATCCTTGGAGGAATGCCTATAGAAACTTCTGAGCAAATTCCTGGAAGAATTCCTGGAGAATTTCCTTGAGCAATTTTTTGGGTAAATTATTGGAATCCCTAGGAGAATTCTGGGAGAAATTCCTGAAGAAATCTCCAGAGGAACTCTGGGAGGAATTGCTGGAGAAATTTCTGAAAAAAAAATCCCTTGAGAAATTCCATGAGGATTTCCTGAAAGAACCTTTGGAGGAATTTCTGGAGGATTCCCTGGTGGAATCTCTGGAAATATCCCTCGAAAAATTCGTGGAGAAATCCTTGAAGTAATTGCTGGAGGAATCTCTGGAGGAATATCTGGAGGAATCCCTGAAAATTTCCTCAAAGTATTCCTGGAGAATTTCCTGAAAGAATCTCTGAAGAAATCCCAAGAGGATTTCCAGGAGAAATTCCTGGACGAATTGCTGGCATAATTCCTGAAGGATGCCAGGAATATTCCGGAAGAAATTCCTGGGGTATTCCCTGGAGGTATTCCGGAAGAAATTCCTAGATAACATCCCGGAGGAATAAATGGAGGAGTTCCTAGTGGTATATCTAGAGGAATCTCCAGAAGAATTCTGAGAGATTTCTGTTTATATTTCTGTTATTTTACTATTTTTGAAAGAACCCCTTGAGAGATTCGTGGAGGAATTTCTAGTGGAATTACAAGTGGAGTTCCTGGAGAAATTCTCGAAGGAATTCCTGAAGGAATCCCAGGGGGTTTCCTTGAAGAAATTTGTGAAGAAATCCATGGAGGAATATCTGGAGGATTCCCTGAAAAAATCCTGAAGGAATTCCTGGAGAATATTCTTGAAGAATTTCTGAAGAAATCTCTAGAGGATTTCCTGGAAAAATCTTTGGAGAAACTTCTGGTGGATTTCCTGAAGGAATCTTCAAAGAATTTCCTGAAGAGATTTTTCATGGAGAAATCTCTGGAGGAATCCCTTCAGGAGGGAAATCCCCTGGAGGAATATCTGGAGGAATCAGGAAGCAATTCCTGATAAAATCTCGGGAGAAATTCCTGGATAAAATCTTGGAGGAATACCTGGAGGAATTACTAGAGGTATTTCTTTGGGAATTTCTGGAGAAATCTCTAAGAGAAATTTTCGGAAGAATTACTGGATGAATTTCTAGAGAAATTCTGGGAGAATTCTATTTCTATTCTACTATTTTTCTGTTTCTGAAATCCTGGAGAAATTTCTACCGAAATTTCTGGAGGAATTTTTGGGTAAATCCTTGAAAGAATTCCTGAAGGAATCTCTGGAGAAATCCTAGAAGCAGTTTTTAAAGAAGTCCCTGGGGGAATCCCTGAAAAATTACTGATGGTATTCCTCCAGGAATTTCCTGGAAGAATTTATGAAGAATTCATGGAGATTTCTCCATGAAAAATCCAGGCAGAATCCTCTGGAGAATTTCCTGGAGGAAACCCTGAAATATTCCTGAGGGTATTCCTGGAGAATTTCCTGGAAGAATTTCTGAGAAAATCTCCAGAAGAATTTCTGGAAAAATTCCTGGAGAAATTGTTGACATAATTTCTGAAGGATGTCTAGGAGCAATTCCTGGATCAATTCCTAGAAAAATTTCTTGGGGTAATTCCTGAAGAATTTCCCGGAATAGTTCTTGGAGATATTCCTGGATAAAATCCTGGAGGAATTGCTGGAGGTTCTCCTTTGGGAATTGCTGGCGGAATCCGTGAGGGAATCTCTGGAGGAATTCCTTTAACAACTTCTGGATGAATTTCTGGGGGAATCTATGGAGAAGCTCTGGGAGAAATTTCTGAAAAAATCCCCTGAGAAATTCACGGAGGGATTTCAAGTGAAAACTCTGGAGGAATTCCTGAAGAAATCTCTGGAAAAATCCCTGAAAAACTTCTTGGACGAGTTTTAGCGGAATTCCTAGAGAAATATCTGTAGCGATTCCTGGAGGGAAAACTGGAAGATTTCTTGGTGGAATTTCTGGAAAAATTATTCCTAGAAAAAACCCCTGGAAGAATTTCTGAAGCAATCCCTAATTTATTATGGTGTTCCTTGATTAATTCCTGGTGTAATTCCTGGAGGAATCCCTGAAAAATTCTTGAAGGTATTCCTGGAGAATATTCTTGAAGAATTTCTGAAGAAATCCCTAGGGGATTTCCTGGAAGAATCCTTGGAGAAACTTCTGCAGGATTTCCTGGAGGAATCTTCAAAGAATTTCCTGAAGAGATTCCATGGAGAAATCTCTGGAGAAATCCCTTAAGCAATTCCTGATGTAATCTCATGAGAAATTCCCGGAGAAATACCTAGAGGAATTGTTGACATAATTTCTGCAAGATGTCCAGGAGCAATTCGTAAAGAAATTCCTGGAGAAATTCCTGGGAGAATTCATGTAGAAATTCCTGGGGTAATTCCTAGATAAGTTCCTGGATAAAATCCTGGAGAAATTCCTAGAGGTATTCCTTTGGGAATTTTTGGAGGAATCTCTAGAAGAATTTTTGGAAGAATTACTGCTTCAGACTCTAGTTTAATTTAAAAACACTTCACTTATACTTTACTTTTGCAAAAGAAAATAAAAAATGAATAACTCTTTTAAAGAAAAACTAGAAAGGACGAGCAAATTCCTTTTAATTCTACTACTGTGCTTATCTTCGGACAGATAGGCCTATTTCGTCTGTGACTTACAGACTTCTTCAGTGTCAAGTGCTCGACAGTCGAGCACTTGACACTGAAGAAGTCTGTAAGTCACAGACGAAATAGGCCTATCTGTCCGAAGATAAGCACAGTAGTAGAATTAAAAGGAATTTGCTCGTCCTTTCTAGTTTTTCTTTAAAAGAGTTATTCATTTTTTATTTTCTTTTGCAAAAGTAAAGTATAAGTGAAGTGTTTTTAAATTAAACTAGAGTCTGAAGTAACAAGTTCTACTAAAAGCTCTAAAGTAATAGTAAAGAAAAAGAATTACTGGATGAATTTCTAGAGGAATTCTGGGAAATTTCTATTTTTATTCTATTATTTTTCTTTTTCTGAAAAAATCCCTTGAGAAAATCCCGGAGGAATTTCTAGCGGAATTTCTGGAGGAATTCTATGGATAAATCGTCGAAGGAATTCCTGAAGAAATCCTTGGAGGAATCCTAGAAGCAGTTTGTAAAGAAATTTCTGGGGGAATCCCTGAAAAAATGCTGATGGTATTCCTCCAGGAATTTCCAGGAAGAATTTATGAAGAAATCCCTAAAGGATTTCCAAAAATAATCTTCGGAGGAACTTCTGGGGGATTTCCTGGAGGAATTTCCGGAGGATTTCCTGGAGGAATCCCTGAAAAATTCCTGAGGGTATTCCAAGAGAATTTACTGGAAGAATGTCTGAAAAAAAAATCCTGGAGAATTTGTTGACATAAATTCTGAAGGATGTCCAGGAGCAATTCCTGGATCAATTCCTAGAGAAATTGCTGGAGGTATTCCTGAAGAAATTCTTGGGGTGGTTCCTGGAGAATTTCCTGGAATAGTTCTTGGAGATATTCCTAAACAAAATCCTGGAGGAATTGCTGGAGGTTATCCTTTGGGAATTGCTGGCGGAATCCTTGAAGGAATTCTAGGAGGAATCTCTGTAGTAGTTCCTTCAACAATTTGTGGATGAATTTCTGGGGAATCTCTGGAGGAGCTCTGGGAGAAATTTCTGAAAAATCGCCTGAGAAATTTCCGGAGGAATTTCTGAAGAAATCCCTGGAAAAATCACTAGAAAAGTTCCTGGAGGAGATTTTAGTGCAAATCCTGGAAAAATGCCTGTAGTAATTCCTGGAGGGAATACTGGAAGATTTCTTGGCGGAATTTCTGGAAAAAATCCAGAAGGTATTCCTAGAAAAAATCCTGGAAGAATTTCTGAAGGAATTCCTGAAGAAATTCGTGGATGAATCTCTTAGGGAATTCGTATAGGAATACCAGAAATAATTCCTCAAGAAATCGCAGATGGAGTTCTTGAACAAATTCGGGAGGAATCCTTAGAAGAGTTTCTGAAGAAACTCCAGAAAGAAACCCGGAAGAAATTTCAAGAGGAATTACTAAGAGAATCCCTAAGTAGTTTCTGGAGGAAGTACTGAATCAATTCCTAGAAAAGTTCCTTAAAAAATACAATGAGGAATTGCTGGAGGAACCCTAAAAAGAGTTCGTGGGAGAACCTTTGGAGGATGTTTAAAATAAGTTGTTTCAGAAAGAATCACAGAAGGAAGTCCCGTGTTTAGCCCTGCAGAAATTCTTAGAGGATATCTTAGAAGAATACCCGTAGTGATTAACGAAGGAATCTCTAGAAATCCTCCTGGAGGAATCTCTATAAGAATTCCTGGAGAAATTTCTGGAGAAATATCTGTACGCATTTCAATTCCCAGAGAATACCTGGAATAATTCTTAGAGGAATCTCTGAAGAAATTCATGGAGTATTCCTAGTAAAAGTTTCTGAAGAAATTGCAGATAGAATCCTTGGAGAAATCCTGAAGGAATACTAATAGGAGTTCGTGGAAGAACGCCTTGAGGAATCCCTGTAGCAGTTCCTGAAAAACCCCCAGGAGAAATCCTGGGGAATTCCTAAATAGTTCCTGGAGAAAGTATTGGATTATTTTTTGGAGAACTTCTAAAGGAATTCTAAAAAGTGTTCCTGGGGGAACCCTTGGAGCATTTTTTTTAAATAATTCCTGGAGTTGTTTCTGAAATAAACACAGAAGATATTCCCGGTCGAATCCTTGGAGGAATGCTTGAAGGAAAATCTGAAGGAATTGCGGAAGCAATCCCATGATGAATTCCTTAGGAAATCCCAGGAAAGCTTTCATAACAAATTCCTGGAAGAATTTCTGTAGGAAAAAAAATGAAGGCATCCATGTCTGCAATATTTTTTGGACGAATTATTGTTGGAATTTTTGGATGGAGAATGTTTTGTATAATGATTTAAGCAACTCCTGGAAATTTCTGGAGAAATTATCGAAAAAAGCACTGGAACAATCACTGAAGGAACTTCTAAAGATATCCCAGGAGAAATTCCCGGAGGAATGCCTGGTGAAACCCATAGAGGAATTCTTGAAAACTCTTTGGAGCAATCCATGCTAGAATCACTAAAGGAAGCTATGGAAAATTCCTGAAGGAATTCATCGATGTATCCTTGCAGAAGTATTTGTAAAAAACTGAAGCAATCGTGGGGGGAATTCTTAAAGCATTTCTTGGAACAAACCCTAAAAAAACTATCTGAACCCTGCAAGATGTCCATGGAAGAACTCACGAATTTCTGAAAGAATCCTTGGAAAAGTTCCTGAATAACTGCCTAAAGGAGTTTCTGGAGATGTCCTTGAAAGAATTTGTAAAGAAATCCCAGGTTTTATTATCGTAGCATGACGTTTGATTGAATGGAATACAAGTGAAAATTCGTGTAGCAATAGCATATAACTGCACTCTATAGCAGCATATAATTCTACAAAGTCCTTGTTTTTCCCTACCGGAAACTTGTTCTATGAATAAACATCACAAAATTTAACCATTCATCCAAGCTTGTTATTTGGTTAAATTCTATGATAAGATTGAAGTAGATCTCTTGGAGAAATACTTGGCAAAATTTCCTGTGATTCTCAAGCAAAAAAAAGGTTAGATAATTGTGGATAAAAACCTCAATTATTAGAATAGTCTAGAGAATAGTTTTTTTTTTAATATTTTTTCTGGAACACTTGAATTATTGACAATCTTTGAGCCGGCTTGAATTAAAAAAAAAACTGTCGGCCAGGGGGGAGCCACGGCCCCTCCTGCACCCACCCCTCTGGCTACGCCCTTGGAACATGGTAATTACGATCAGTATAAAAAATATTCGACTAGTTTTTTATGACGTATAGGGTACGTCTACTGACAATAAATTATTAATTAGTTTTAACATTGTTTCACATGTTTCATGTTCTGTTAACAAGAAACAATAGAAAATGTAATGAAAATTCTGTTTCAATGTGCTTATGACTAAAACAACTAATAAAAACAACATGGAACGAGCTCACCAGGTTGAAGAATTATTCTTTTATGACAAAATGCGGGATACATAGAAAACTCTTTTTACCATCAACTTTCCAACCATGTAGTAATTTTAAATGTTTACCTATAAATCATTCGATTGGTCCACTGCTAGCTAACTGCGTGACTGACTGGCGCTGGCAAATTATTGTTTACCACTGGTGCTAAGTAGAAATGGAAGTAAATCATTTAAAACGAATAAAATCGTGCTGCACTTCACTCGCCGCCCGGCGCGATTCGTCTTTCTTGATTCTGGTTTCAATAAGCGCTCTCGGTCTGCGAGAATCAAGACGGAGCGAAGACGCGACAAAGATATGGTTGAGTTCTGTTGAGTTATGAACTCCGCGCACTGCATTCCAGAGTGCGTATGAGATGGATGGAGTGCACAGACGAACGGATTGTTTACTTACTCGGAGTCGGATGGGAGCTTAACCAGATCGAAGATAGTCAAAGTAATCCAACCCCCGATCTCGGTCGCAATTTCATATGGTCTACTGCGATCCGATGGAATAACAAACAAAAAGCGAATGAATCATATTAGAGCACTTGTCCACGTCTAGATCCCGACGAATACCGAATCTGTACGCAAGAAATGGAACTATATGTACATATGATACAGGAAGTACGATAATTGAAGTTTGGGTTCGCACCGCCTCCCCATAAAATGCGAGCAAAAGTGATGAAGCGCGAATGATGATCGGACCAACAAAACTCGGCTTTCTATTTATGCGCTCTTTCTCTCTGCGTAGATATCAGCACCTAATTTATTCCCGAAGCAGCTGCTGCTGGCCTGTGGCGCTTCCCGTTCCTGTTCTGTCTATGGTGTGCTGCTGGCCAAATTCACCGAGCAGCCAAACAAAAGAAATGATCTCGGAACGCTGAAAAGAAGCTAATTTTCAATTAACAGCCGAAAAAAAAAACCGTTCGAACCAAATTTTCCGCCTTCCTTGGCTTTGCGAGCCCCCGATATGGGGAATTAGATATGTTTTCATGGTATGTAGGTATATCTGCATACGTGTATACTAATAAAGAATGAACAAATGAAAATGTATTTGACTACTGAAAATCGATGATTCTGAAATTGTATGAATATTGAATACTAATAGAAAACAACATGGAATGAGCTCACCAGGTAAAAGATAGGTCGGACTCGTTTATCCGGAGTCGGGTTCTGGCGCTTCCCAAAATCATATCTCGTAAACGGAATGCTATAAGAAGCTGAAATTTTGACTGATCCCTAATCAAAGTTAGCTTGCCAAATCGTCTAAATTTCACCTTCATAGAGCATTCCATTCCCTAGATATATGTTTGAGAATGTTTAGGGAATTGAATTTGGAGTTGCAGTTTCTGTCATTGACACGTAGTTCTGTGAATGTTTCAATAACAACTTGATGCATTCCAGAATTTATCTCTGTAATGTATATATGCATTCTAGAAACCTGGAATTTATGTAGAAGATAAAAGTTTCTATCAAATGTTTTAGAATCTATGAGGAAGTAACATACAAGAAGTTGTGCAAAAGCTGAACTGTTCTGCAGGACTTTGATTGTTTATTAAGGTTCGAGCTTCTGTAATGGTTTTTGATGCTCTTCAAAGTAAATATGCCAGATGAAACTTACAAAGACTGGTATACGCTTCAAAAGTAATACTAAAAGAAGAAAAAACACAATTTCTTGATTTTACTTAGGATAATCAAGCCAAGTCGATATAACAATACAAATGCTTGGACATTCATCTACGAGACAGAAGCGCGTGTTGAATGAACAAATTGAAATTGAAATTGCGAAAAAAAAACCTCGTGCTCCCGTGGGAATCGAACCCACGACTCCCAATCTAGTGACCCCCGTCTAGTTCGCGTTCATTCCTCCAAAAAATATTCAATTATTGCGTTTACCTCATTCACTACCACACACAATCTAAAGCAAGTGTGCTTTAGTGCTGGAAAACCATGAGTAAAATCGAGTCAGGTGTCACAAAAAATGCAAAAAACGCTATTGGTGATTTGATGTTACATGAAGAAGAAGAACGATGGAGTTTTGAAAAAATCCTATCCCTACAACACAGGGGAAGTTTTTAAAATGCCTCTATAAAATCTAAAACAAAATCTAATTAAAAACGGTTTGATGTACGGTGTTAGAATTTGGACGGACTACATATTGAACGTATAAATTTAAATTTAACATTTTTTTCTCGATAAGGTACTTAATTTGTAGTCCGTTCAAAGTCTAACACCGTACATCAAACCGTTTTGAATTAGATTTTGGTTTCGATTTTATAGAGGCATTTTAAAAACTTCCCCTGTGTTATAGGGATAGGATTTTTTCAAAACACCATCGTTCTTCTTCTTCTTCTTCATGCAACATCAAATCACCAATCCACTATGCCACGAACTGTTCTTGCTGCTTTGGTTCGCGTTCGTCCGGCAGGAACACGAGCGAGAGGTTCGCATTAAAGACACTATATGCTAAAGACACGAAATCTGATGACTGTTGATGTTGATGATGATTCCCGCATGTCATGACGATGATGCTGCCGAGCAATGCCTTTAAAGCGCGTTTGACAGGTCTCCCGCTCGATTGGAATGACATTGACAGAAAATTTGGAATTCCAATTGGAACATTTCGTGTCTTTAGCATATAGTGTCTTTAGTTCGCATCTATCTGTACTGCGATGTTTTTGTATTTCAGTGGTTCGCGGCGAAAATTTCTTCAATGAAATCGTAGTTCGGAAAACTTTTTTTATCGATATTATTCGTTGAAATCAATCCTATCTAGTATAATCCATAACATGTCCAATTATGTTCCTCTTTGGGCAGAAAAAATACAATGAACCAAACGTGAGCAAGCTTTGACTTGGTTCACGAAGCAGCTGAAGAATTTCGCACCAACTCGTCTTCGGGGTTGGCAGCACCCCCTCAGAATGTTATGAAATTTTGTAGGTTTCAAGACTGTACCTTTTCATGCAACTTTGCATATTTTGTTTTTTTTTTTTCAAAATTAACCTAGACTAACATTTAAAAAGAGTCAAAGTTTTTTAGCCTTTTTTTTCACAAAAAAATAACTCGAATATGATAAGTTGTACAAAAAAGTGATGTATGAGAGACTTTTAGGGAATTGTCCAAGCTTTCAAGAAAAATATAAAAAATACAAAAAAAATGTTTTACACGCTAAAAAATATTATTTCAAAATTAAAAGTCAATTTACAGAAAAGCCCATTTTTTTATGTTTTGATTTTTTTTTTTCCAAGAAAGACAATATAGTTGCCTAACTTTCCTCCATACATCACAAGATGGGCACTTTTAAGGAAAAAAAGTTTTTCTAACAAAAACTTTTTCATGTTTTTTTAGCGTGTTGTGCATTAACTCGTACAGTAGCGTTGGGCAATTTTGAATCGATGTTCGCAACATCGATGTTTTTGTTCCGATTAATCGATTTTTTGAATCGATGTTGAAGCCCCACGAAATCGACCAAATCGATTTTTTACATTCGTTTTTTCTTTCGATTCAACAATATTAAATTTCTTTTTTTTTAGAATGATTCCGAATGGATTCCGAACATATTTTTTTGGTCAGAAGCCCTCTTAGGATTCTAGATGAATGTTTCTTAATAATGTTGTGGATCCCTTCTTAGGAACCTTCTCAGGGTTATGGGACAATCTCTGGGATTCTAATGGGAAGTCTTTCAATACTGTAGGAGAACTTCTCTCAGGATTCTAGGAGAATCCCTCTCAGGATTCAGGAAGAATCCGTCAGGGAGTTCTGGGGATATCCGTCTAGGCATTCTGGGAGAATCCCGAGGAAAAACTTCTCAGGATTCTGAGGGATTTCATCACAGGATTCCGGGAGAATTCCTCTAAAGATTTTGAGAGAATCCATGTCAGAAAACGGTAGTAATCTCTCCCAGAATGCTAAGGAAATCCTTAATAGAATACAGGGAGAATTTCTATTGAAAGAGTTTTGTTCTCTTTTCTGGGATAAGGTCTCTCAGGATGCTGGTGTGATAATTTTCAGCATTTTGAAGGAATCTTTCACAGAATTTTAGAGGAATCCTCAGAATTATGGAAAAGTCTCTTTAAAAATTAAGTATGATTTTTTCTCAACAGTATTATATGGGAATATCTATCAGAATTCTAGGAAATCTCTGGATTCTAAGGGAATTTCGTTTCAGGATTTTGGGGTATTCCATACCAAGGGTGAAATCCCTTTCAGGATTCTAAGAAATTTCTTGATGATTTGGGCTGACTCCTCTCGGGATTCTGGAAGACCCTCACTGAGGATCCCACTCAGAATTCTGAGGAAATCTTTCTCAACATTTTTAGGATCTCCTCTCAGACTTCTTGGAGAATCATACTCAGCATTCTCAGACCTATGGCGAAATTCTTCTCAGAATTGTGGGGGAATATTTCTTAGGATTCTGGAGAAATCCTACACAGGATCACTAGAATCCGTCTCAGGATTCTGCGTAAGATCCTTTTAAGATTCTGGGGGAATATCACAAAGTATTCTGCGGGTACTCTTTCCAGATTCTCTGAAAATTCGGCTGTCTGGGGTAATCTCCGTCAGGATTCTGGGGAAATTTCTCTCAAGGTTCTGGGGAACTTGTCTCATGATTCTGGAGAAATCCTTGAGATTCTGGGGCTATATTTTTGAAGATTTTAGGGCACTTTTTTCAGAATTATTAATTATTGAAGAATCTCTCACGAGATTTTGGGCAAAATTCTCTAGAAATTTGGATTTTGGCGAAACCCTTGCATAGATTTTGTGATTCCTCTTAGGGTTCGGAAGAATTCCTTCTCAGCATTCTACGAGAATCCCAGTAGAATTCTGTTTTCTGTGTTCTGGAAGAGTTGCTCGAAGAAATCACTTTCAGGATTCTGGAAGAATCCCTCTTAGTAATCAGGGAAAATCCCTGACAAGTTTATGGGAAAATTCTCTTGAGATTCTGGTGTAATAGTTTCAAGAATTCTAGAGATATCACTCTCAAAATTCTGGGATACTCCTATCAGAAGTTTAGGAGAGTCCTTTCAAAGATTCTAGGGGAATCTCTTTCAGGAATCTGCGGTAATTTTCTGTTTTATGTGAGAAAACCTCTCAGAATTCTAGAGAATCCTTCTTAGTATGCTGGGGAAGTCCATTCTAGAAGTTTTCGTAACCCCTTCCAGGGAAAATCCTTATCAGATTTTCAGAAAAAAAATCTCTTAGGTTCTTGCATTCTGACACTGTCTCAACGTTATATCTATTTTCGAATCAGATTCGCGAAGTGTTTGATGTGCACAAATAAAACATACTATGAACTTGAACAACTAGTAGTACACTTCCGTTTTCTGAAATCCGTTTTCTTCGGCACGCAAGAAAAATATCCGATTTTTGTTTCATTCTACGGTAGCAAAATAGAGTCCATAAGGATAAATTTTGAGTTTGTATCCCAAGTTATGTACCAAATGGATACACTATGGCTAAAACAATACAGTTTTAGTGATGATATGTAAAAAAATAGGCAAGTAAGCTCAACTTGGGCTGATTTTCATGAAAACAACCGTTATATCAAAGATAAACATCATAAAACGTAAATTTTGGACGAAACTAACCACAATAGGAATACAAGCATGTTTTGTAAGTGAGATTATGTGTGCCTGTACTATCCAGAAGTATACAATGCTTAGGTCTGATCTGTGTGAATGAAGTAAATCCAATTTTAACATGTTTGTAATTTTCTTCAATAATCATGTATGCTTCTTTGAGAGACATCATCAGCAAACGCTTTTGAATATGTTCTCTCTAACCATTCCGGATTTCAGAAACATAGTCATTAGATCCAGGCATGGCCCTGCTAATTTCATCACTGTAAAAAAAAATCAACACTATTTGCTTATCAGCATCACTAAACCCGCGCCCACGTTTAGCTTCGGTACTGCAAAGAATACCTTGCTCTTTTACAAGTCTTTTCATTTGTTTTACTTTGTGATGTGTTGCATCGAACTCACTGACTATTTTATTTACTGACCACAACTCGGGTAGAACTGATAGCACTTTAATTTTATCGTTTTCACTAGTAGTTGGAGAATTAAATTTATCTCTCAGCTGCACGATCATTTTGTCGAAATCTTCCACTTTATCGGCGTCATCTGGGTTCATACCAAATTTGTTTCTACGAACTGCTTTAGTAATTTCAATGGAGTTTTTTAAACGGTAATCCAACCCGAGCAGAAGAGAATAACAACAGCATAACAAAATGCATTATTTAAGCAAAATAACTGCAAAATGAAATTAGTTATTTTTATGTTATTAACATAACATATTGAGTTATAAACTTGTCTGTCATAAGCGGCAAAATAACAAGTCACATAACAAAAATTTGTTCCTGGAAAATCAATTTAATAACATGTTTTGTTGGTGTCAATAACAACTTAATAACAGTGAATTTGGGAAATATTTCAAGAGCAAGTTTTGATATTAAAGAGTTATTGATATCATCCCGAAAGCAAAATTAGTTATGATATCAAACAATCACACATGCTGTTGAATAGGATGCTAAAGTGGAGGCGATATGCGTACGCTAATACCCGTGGTTAAATGAAAGCATGGACGCATATAGTCTTCACATTAGCATCCTTTTCTACATCATATATGACTTCGTGTTGGCTGAGAATGCTATACATATTTAGACCAGCATATGCGAATGGCGGAACAATCATTGCGAACTTCAGTTTCTCTCTTCCCTCATAGGCGTATTTTCAACTATTAATGTAATCTTTTACCACAAATAGGTAGATCCGACATCATCCTCTGGAACGACAGAGAAAACATGTGAAAATATAAAATATTTCTCTTATATTTTCAGCATTCGAATTTCGGTCCCCATACAGAGTACCTCGGATCATTATCATCGTTTGACGAATTCTTTTCAAGATTACGGCTCAGCTATGGATTATTTCCGGAAGAGTCTTTATTTAGTTTTAAATATTGTTTATAATGTTTTTCGAAAAGATAAAGAGGATTTGTGCCTTTTTGAGAACGATTTCACGCATAGTTTTCGAAATCACTCAAAGGGGTTTTCCCTCTTCCCAAGTTTAGAGTTAAAAATAAATAAATAAATAAATAAATAAATAAAATATTTCTGAAGCATAACTCGCGAAATACTGTAAATAACGTTGTTGAATGACGTATCAGAAGGCCGGCTCCAGAGGCACGTTATCCTCCATTTGGGACATTTGTGCCATTAAAAATATACATTTTAAATATATAACGGGTGTCCACTAAATAACGGGAATGGTTTTAGCAACTGATTAAAAAATTACAAGCGCCCATAGAGAAAAGTTTTTTATGCAAAACAATCATCTATCTATCCACAAAGTCAGCGTATTTTTTATTTTGTTTCAACTTATTCTGTTCTGTAGAAAACGACATTGAAACAGGAAGCACTAGTTAAGCGCCTTGGACGGCTCTACCGATTACTAAAAAAATCCGTAAAAAAGTTAAAAGAAAACCTAAAATCTGTCCAGTTTTGAATGAACTCTACAACCTGGCATCCCTAGAAACAAATCCTGAAGGAAATAGATGTAAACTAGCTAAACCAATAAGCATGAAATCATTTCACATCATTAAACGTACTTTTGCGTCATGGGCTGGATAAATCAATAGAATGCCGTGTAAATATCAAATATTCACATCAAATCACATTTACACGTTGTACAACATGTACATGGTTTGTTATAAAATAAAATAGCACACAAAAAGGTCAACAATGAACCGTAGTGCACAAATTACATTGACACGTTTTTATGATACAGAAAAATGGCATTTTTTGGAAATTTCAATAAACGTCATTTACGAGAAAAGGCTGCCGCCACCAAAACAGTAAAACCAGTAAGTATCCCCAATTTTTTTCCTATTGTTGTTTGAGTGTGTAGATGCTAAAGGTAGCTGGGAAGTCAATTATTTCAACTAACTATTTCGCAGATGCAGAAAATGCGTGAAAGTTAAATTTTAAAAGTCGTACAAAGCAGTTGCTCCAACATCACTACACAAATATGCTGTACAAATTACTACGTTCAATTTTCTAAAATTTTATATTTTTCCATGAAAGTACAGTGTTAAACCTTTATGATAGATAGATTCAGATTGCCGTTTTTTAAGATCATATATTTTTAAGAGCACTTTGGAAGCATTCCCGCTATTTAGTGGCCACCCGTTACATTTTAAATACATTTTTGCTGTATAAGAATGGAATCAATCATTCTTAAGCAAACTTTAGCTTGAGAAACTGTTGTTCAGTTACTTCTGTTCCTTGGGATAGCATAACGTATTTGTACACTCTCAATAATGCAATAATAATCAAACTTGTTCCACTACAAAATGTAATATTGAAATGTTATTTAATGGCTGTATACCAATAGCTTGGTCATAACAAAATAAGATTGTCCAACAAAACTTGTTAAGGAAACGTAATGCCTTGATAATACAATAATAACAAAACGAGAGATAAAAACAGGTTTTGTAATTTCGTAGTTATTAATTTGATATTCCCCTCTGCTTGGGAAACTCCTCATATTTCTCGATGAAATCGGTGATACGTCTAAGAACTACAGAATTAAATTTGACTACATTATATGGCCCTTGCAATTGATCCGCTGAAGGAACTGATTCTAAAGATGGCTCCGTTTCTGAAAAATAAAAAAAATATATATTAATAAACATATTATGCATTTCAATCTTGTAGATAAATATTCAAATGAGCAAGTTATGATAATTTACCTAGGATATCATCAGCATGATGACTTGTAGATGGTTGTGAGTCATGGATTTCACCACCACGATTTCTAGATTCCTGATAACTTGTTAAGGGTTGAGAGTCCTCAAGCTGTTGACCTTGAGCTAATTTGTTTCCATCCGACCGCCTCTTTTTAATAGGATGCACTAACAGTCCACGACACGACTCACAGATATACATTGTTTCATCCCACTGATGATCAAAGCCATGTATGTTCGCTATGATAACTGGTGTTATGCTTCGCAGTTTTTTGCGGCTGTAATTCGGGTTGTTGATTTTAGCACAGCAATGCATGACACTTACACGAGAATGATCCATCATCAATAGAAAAACTTATCGTTATAACTTTTAAGGCTTTTAAACTAAGGACTGTATCGGAAATTAACTATAAACGTTCACAATTCCCTCCGCAGTTTAGGGCATTTCTTGAAATTGAAAAAAAGGCAATTTTTCGAGGAACTCTTTTTTTATGCGTCTTCAAAGAAAGATTACGAAAATAAAAAATACATAAAGTTGAAAATTTGCATTTTTTTTTTTCAATTGGGTATGTATTTTAATCTATTGAAGAAGTAGTTTAACCAAAGAACGGAATGTTATAACCTCTGAAGATATTTAAAACAGAGCGTCAAAGTTCGACCAAAAAGTAGGTGTTTTTTGGGATAGACCATATTCTAAATGTTGGAGGTTTTTTCTATCCAAAACAAGAATTTTTAAAGTCGGTATTGAGTGATATGTTATGTGTACATAAATACTAGTAATAATCATTTTTTCCAGATTTTTCCTCGTACAAATTTGTTTCGCTACAAGTTATTGAAACGTGAAAAAAAATTAAAAAAAATGCATTTTGTACAGAATGTTATTTTGTGAGGTGTACTCATTAACCATATTTTCAATAATACTAAACATTTTCCAAATTTCTTCAAGCTGTTCTAAACTTAACTATATTGTGAAGATTTCATAGAAGAACCGGAATGAAAAGACCAATCGTGCTTCGAGATTTTGAACGTTTATAGTTAATTTCCGTTACAGTCCTTACTATAAGAATTGTTGTTGTTACATGAAACTAAAATATGATGTAGGTAAATATTAATTTAGATCTATATTTATACTTTTAGGTGCATGAGTGTAATCAGTTTCGTACCTTTTAATTCCGCCCTATGTTGCTTCTCCTTTGACAGATACGCGTATTTCGACTACCACTTGTAATCTTCCTCAGTGTCAGTTATCCACTGAAGAAGTCATCCCATTCATTTACCTATTGTTACCTAAAAACTACCTATACCTATAAATGTACCTAAACCTTTTTTTATCTCTATAAAAGCACCTATTTTTTAGCTTATTAGGTACCTACAGGGGATAGACAAAATGATCGGGACAGGCAAAATTTCCACTTTTCAAAAAATGTTCAATTAGCTGTAACTTTTCGATTAGTGCATCAAATATTCTAAAATTTTCACTATAAGTTGATCAACTAGTTGTGTATTAGTGAACAAAATTTGGAAAAGATCGGGCTATTCTGCACGAAGTTATAAGCATTTTAGAAAAAGGTAGAATTATCCGATAGCCAACTTTGAGCTGTTATATCTTCGGAATCAATGAACCGAATGCAATGAAATTTTGTCCATTTATGACTCATATAATTAGCTCTGAAAAACGTTTGACACAACTTGAAGTTATTATCGAGAGAAAAAGTTATAGCGATTTCATTAATTTTATGATTTTTTAGTAAATTGGTATATTTTTAATATGCATCCCATTACTTTTTTAATGAATTGCCGCCTATGTTGTTACTTTTTTTTTGAAACATATCTGTATTCAAAAGAATCAGAGGGAATTTAAATGAACTATAATTAGCATCATGAATTTTTAAACGATGTTGAAATTTAAGAAAATTTGGTGTTTTATAAGAAAAATAATCTAATCGTTATAATTTTCTTCCGTGTTAAGAATTTTTAGTTATGTCAAAAGTTTTCCAAAGCTCATTATATAAGTCATAAATGGTCAAAATTTCATTACATTCGGTTCATTAAATCCGGAGATATAGCAGCTCAAAGTTGGCTATCGGATAATTTTACCTTTTTATAGAATCTTTATAACTTTGTCCAGAATCGTTCGACCTTTTCCGAATTTTGTTCACTGATACACAAATAGTTGATCAACTTATAGTGAAAATTTGAGAATATTTGATGCACTTGTCGAAAAGTTACAGCTATTTGAAAAATTTTTGAGAAGGGAAAATTTTACCTGTCCCGATCATTTTGTCTATCCCCTGTACGTATTCCTATCGTGTGCACTGCGCTTAGGTATGAATTTAAATAAACGTAACTGACCGTTTCCCTGATCCTTGTTAAGAAGTGATGCCGCCCTTTCTATGTTGATTTTAAAACTTTCCGCTTCGTCAAGCTTCCAAGATGAAGATACATTTCGCAGGATACTAATATTATCCTTTGTCAACAGGTGTTCATCCTGGAAAACATGTTCTGCCACTTTCGATTTAAATTCATACGCTTAACCCTTTTCTAACTCTTTACCCGCTATTTTAACCTCTGCAATATGTTCTTTGAATCTAATTTCAAGTGTTCTTTTTGTTTGTCCTATGTAGATTTTATTGCAATGTGGACACTCTTGCTTTGTTTCACTTATTTTATCTTTTGTTGATCCTAATAATGATTTAGGTTGACAGTTCCTGCTACTGAAAACTAAATCTATACCCAAGTTTCTTAATTTTGTCAACTCATCTTGTTCAGTAGCAAGAGTTGTCATGCTTTTTCTAAATAAATCCCTCTTTTTATTATCGATAATAGCCTTAACTGTACTATCGTTATATCCATTGCGCCTAGCCGTTTTTAAAATATAGTCCATTTCCTTTTGTTTGCCTATATCTTTTAAAGGAAGAGTATGCATCCTGTGAATCATATGATGGAAAGCTGCCATTTTGTGCTGATAAGAATGATTAGAAAGTCTGGGAATAACCCTCATAGTATTCGTTGGTTTCATATAAATTTCGAATACAAAGTTAGACGATTCCCTGACAATTAGTAGATCCAAGAACGAAAATTTACTATCCTTTTCTTCTTCATGGGTAAATTTAATATCTTTATGAATGCCATTGATTGCTCCAAGTATCTGTGGCAAACTTTCTTTCTTGATGATGCTAAAAACATCATCAACGTACCTCCAACGTAACGCTTAGGTAAAAAAATCTTTCTTTTTTAAAATATTCTCAAGATTTGCCATGAATAATTCGCTCAGAAAAGGAGACAATGGATTACCCATTGGTGCTCCTTTTGTTCGTTTGTAAAAATTCCCTCGGAAACTGAAATAGTTTTCTTCCATGCAAAGTCGTGTCAATTTAATATAGCTACGAACTTCGTTTTTCCAATTCGACTCCTCATACTGGCTAAGAGGCAGGGATGTTTTCGATCACTTGGCAATCGTTTGACTCATTTGTCCATATCTCAGTTCAGAAACCTAATATTGAATTGTGGTGTTCGGCAAAGTTGTAGATTACTGTTTTTCCTACAATTATTACCAAGGATGCCATATTCTAACTTTTATGTATACGGCGCTAGAGCGCTAGTACCACCTACTCATACTAAACGATAGAAAAATCCGATCGTTTAGTATTGTAGGAAAAACACAAATCTACAACTTTGCCGAACACAACATTCCAATATAGGGCTTCTGAACTGAGTTGTGAACAAATGAGTCAAACGATTGCCAAGTGATCGAAAACATCCTTGCTAAGAGGCCAATCCTCCAAAAGATTTATAGCTTCTTTTACCGGCACACTTGGGAATAAGGCAGTGACGTCAAACGAAACCATGATTTCATCGTCTTGAATATCACCAGAGGCTTGCAGTTGACTTGCAAACTCCTGAGTATTATTCACCGAACGACTCTCAAAAGCTTTTGGTATGGATTGGAATTCTTTCACCAGCCATTTTGCAAGTTTATGGGTAGGGGACCCTTCCGCTGAAATAATCTCTCTCATTTCGTTGCCCGGTTTATGTATTTTAGGTAGACCTTTGATTCTAGGCAGAACTGGATTTGATACTTTGAGACGACTAGTGTTGTCCCCAATGATTGTCTTACATTCCTTAATCGTTTTATCTACATGTCTCACCATTCCAGGGAGTGGATCGACCCTTAACTGTCTATAGGGACCAGTAGTTATTTTTTCGTTCATTTTGTTATCATAGTCCTCTTTGTCCAAAATAACTACTGCATTCCCCTTATCCGCTTTTACATAATATACCTCTTTTTCTTTAAGCTCCCTCAAAATCTTAACCTTTGTTGGTTCCTCTTTTTACTTGACCTTGGTTAACCTCTAGTACCTCTTCTGTAATATTTCTTGCCGTTTCTTGTAACTGTGTGGGTATTGTATGTGTGATGGCAGTCTCAACACCAATAATAGCCTGTTCCACATCTGGTTTAGTAGTAACCGCATATGCTAATCCCTTGTTGAGAAGCGTCAATTGTTCTTTTGAGAACTGCTGCGTCGAACGATCAACCACAAAACCCTCAATGGAGTGTACCTTCGGTGATGGGAAAAAAAATCAAAAAATAAAAAAGTGGGCTTTTTTCTGTAAATTGACTTTTAAATTTGAAATTTAATGTTTTAGCGTGTAATTTTTGTGGAATATATTTTTTTTGTTCATGAAAGCTTGGACAATTCTTCAAAAGTCCCTCATACAACACTTTTTTGTAGGTCTTGTCATTTTTGAGTTACTTCTTCTTCTTCTTCTTCTGTGTGGCTCTACGTTCTCACTGGAACTTGGCCTGCCTCTCTCCAACTTAGTGTTCTTTGAGCACTTCCACAGTTATTTATTGGAGGGCTTTCTTTGCCTGCCATTGCATGAATTTTGTATCTTGTGAGGCAAGCACAATGATACACTATGCCCAGGGAGTCGAGAAAATTTTCCCGACCGGAACGGGAATCGAACCCACCGTCTCTGGATTGGCGATCCATAGCATTAACCACTAGGCTAACTGGAGACTGGATTTTTGAGTTACATTAGTTTTAAAAAAATCTTCGAACAAAAGTTAGGCCCTCTTCAAATGTTACTCTTGAAAATTTTCGAAAAGCTAAGTATGCAAAGTTGCTTATATAAACCTAGTCTTCATGCCCACCAAGTTTCATTCGATTCTGAGAGGGTGTTGCCATGCCAACCGCTGGTCGAGTTGGCGCGAGATTCGTCAATTGCTCTAGTTTTTACAGTCAAGACTAGTTTTGAAGTCAAGACATGACTTTAGTTAGGTCATCAAATATATCCTGGAATTCTCAGGGAATTCTGGTATGAATCAGGGATGTTTTATATTTATTATTTCAAAACAAATTATCAGTTAGAAATCCCCTACTACTAGGGGACTATAACTATAGATAGCAGAGTAAACACTCCACTGTTTACTCCACTATCTATACTACTATTTGCTCGTTTAGTTTACACTTGCAAGAAAGAATAAGATAACTAACTGGGACCAACATAAACTTGGAACGCCTTAAAAACTCTCTTCAATGCATATAGAAACAAATAATTAACTATTTCTTGTTCGTACACTAATTTCCCCATCAATGAAGAGACCTTCAGAGAAGGATAATCTGAATTGGTTTAATGCTCAAAACAAGACATCATCAACTTCGGTTTGAATTTACTCGTACATTCAAAAACATTTTCGCCAATTTCCAAATGGAAATAACCAATCAAAAGCCATAAGTCCGGCACCTCTATGGCCAAACTCATCAAATGATCAGATATACAGGGGATAGACAAAATGATCGGGACAGGCATAATTTTCACTTTTCAAAAAATGTCCAATTATCTGTAACTTTTCGAAAAGTGCATCAAATATTCTCAAATTTTCACTGTGAGTTGATCAGCTAGTTGTGTATCAGTGGACAACATTTGGAAAAGATCGAACTATTCTGCACGAAGTTACAAGCATTTCAGAAAAAGGTAGAATTATCCGATAGTCAACTTTGAGCTGTTATATCTCCGGATTCAATGAACCGAATGCAATGAAATTTTGTCCATTTATGACTTATATAATGAGCTCTGAAAAACGTTCGACTGAACTTGAAATTATTAACAAGAGAAAAAGTTATAGCGATTTCATTAATTTTATGATTTTTTGGTAAATTGGTCTATTTTTAATATTCATCCCATTACTTTTTCAATGAATTGCCGCCTATGTTGTTATTTTCTTTCAAAACATATCTGTATTCAAGACAATCGGAGGGAATTTAAATGAACTATAATTAGCATCTTGAATTTTGAAACGATGTTGAAATTTAAGAAAATTTGGTGTTTTATTAGAAAAATAATCTAATCGTTATAACTTTCTTCCGTGTTAAAAATTTTAAATTACGTCAAAAGGTTTTCAAAGCTCATTATATAAGTCATAAATGGTCAAAATTTCATTGCATTCGGTTCATTGAATCCGGAGATATAACAGCTCAAAGTTGGGTATCGGATAATTCTACCTTTTTTTAGAATCTTTATAACTTCGTGCAGAATAGTTCGATCTTTCCCAAATTTTGTCCGATGCTACACAAATAGTTGATGAACTTACAGTAAAAATTTGAGAATATTTGATGCACTTTTCGAAAAGTTACAACTATTTGAAATTTTTTTGGGAAGGGAAAATTTTGCCTGTCCCGATCATTTTGTCTATCCCCTGTAGGTCCAGCGATATACACCTTTATGTACATACTCATTAAATTCCTTTGTTATTATTTAGCTCCATTTTCCGCTCTTTCCTCCTCACGCACGCATCACTCTAATGTTATTATTGTTGTTGTTTCTTCTCGCTTCCATGTTCACCACATCTCGTCCGAAAACCGAAAATCTCCCGCTGCCTCCCCGTACCTGTACCTGTATGCGGATGCTGCTCGTTGCCCGTGTGTGCTGCCGTGGTGCCGTTACTGTTGGCGCTGCCGCTGCTCCGCCATTCTGGACCACATTCTGTTCCGCGATTCTGTGGTATACGCCTCGCGTGTCGCGCCCGTGTCTGTTTGGACGATCCCGTTCGCCCACTATTGTTTGTCGTCGTGATCGCGGTTCGCCGTCGTCGTCGCCACCGTTATCGTTAACCCGATCGTCACGTCACGTCACGTCATCGATCAACGCCGCCGCCCGCCAACATGTGCTCCACCAAATCGGACATCTATATGAACCGCCGCTGGATATCGGCCACAGCTGTAAGTATCGGGGTTTTTTTGTTGGTTCTTTTTACTATCCTGCGTATGAGTCTGCTGCTATCCCGAGAAGAAGTGAATACCAAACCAAGAATGAACTAATTACCAGTAACTAATAACTGTTATTGAAACAAATCTAGTTTTGAACGTTCTTGCTCTTATAAGAAATTTATAAGAAATTTATGGAGGTACCTACTGTGAAAAACTATAATTGAATAAAAAACGCTCATTAAAGAAAAGAAACTGTTCAACGAAGAAAGTGTGCGAAAAGGACATTAGTGCACCAGTGACTCGTTCGATTTTATCAGTTTTGTGCGAAAATAAAAACATATGCATGTCAATAAGTGGCACAAATCGGTGAAAGTGAGTGAAATTGAAATGCAGAAGCTACGAACAATACCTACCTGTGAGGTTTGCGGCTTCCACGAAATCGCGAATTTCCATTGTCCCTACTTATGATCAAGGGCTTAGCTTTCCGTACCAATCTCTCGGCTCGTACTACTCCGTGATTGACAAGAATAACAGGCCTTACACAAACCTGTATTGGACAAAAGTTTACAAGGAAGTGACGGCTGACATCCTAGTTTATGGACTCACTTAGTCGAAATTGAACAAAGAGCCAGCAGATGAAGTCTGGGGTTGGCTTAAACCATCCTCAATATGCATCTTTTATAGACCAAGACTTTGTGGTGTGGAGTGGATCTGGTGGGATTGTTAGATCTTAAGACTACTACGCTAAGGACCTGGGATCCAATCCAATCCCCTCCCCTGTGAGTGTCACAAAATGTGAGTTCTTCGTTCGGAAGGGAAGTAAAGTCGTGGCTCCCGAGATGATCTAGCCTCGAGTTGAAAATCTCGTTGATAAGGGCGCAAAAAAATCCCAAAGATTTTTAAAGACATCAACATTACCACTGAGGGTGGAACATTTTTCAGCCAAGTTTAAAACAACTTTATTGTTGCTCATAATGCGGTTTGCAGAACCTTTCCGAGAGTGTTCCTTTTAGCTGGAAAATGTCCTTAAAGATGTTATCAGAAGGTTTTGATGAATGTATAAGTTTTATTGAAAGTTTAAAAAAAAATACGAATTCAAGCAGAATAAAACTTAAAATGTTACTTGGGGTTACTTTGCCGTTCACAAAGTAACGGACTCAAAAAAGTGTGACAAAAAAAGCACGAAACGAGCTCACCAGTTTATTAGGATTAATAATCCTAGACAAAAATTAATTAAGAAAGCAGCAATGACTACCAACTAAAATGCGAACTGACACACAAAATAAAATACAATTACAGGATTGACTGGTGGACCCAAACCAATTAATGAAACATCGTCATCCTGTGGTCGAAAGGTGTCATTTATCTGGATAAAAGGGCACATTCATGTTTTGTGTTGTACTGTTTCAATTTGTTACTTCTCTTATATGTACATTTGTAAGGTTCCCTTCTTTTACAATAGAAGAAACTATCGATTCAACACAAAAGTTAGAATCATTTTCTCAAAGGGTAAACAAAACAATCATCAATTCATTGAACAGCAGTTGTCTCACTATACAATCATAGACAAACAGACGTAACTCTTAGAGGAAATTCATCAAAACTTTTGCCCGGTGTCATTTCTATGAGCACACTGCCACCTGTTCACTATGGGCCAGAAATCAAAATTTCGCGACGAAATCCAAAAAAGTTGTTTTTTTCTGATATCAATCAATTTTCATATATGTATGATTGTTTGGGCTATGTTTGATTGTATTCCGACTGATTTTTTTGTTTTGTAACAAAATTGTAGTGTTTTTTGTATGGAGGAACTTCTTATAAGCGAAAATTCTCGATTTTAACCAATATTAAGAAAAATGTGGTGAAAAATGTGCCCAACAAATATAACACATACATTTCCTAACAGTGAATTTAGTATATTTTGCATATTTAGCGCACAAATTGCGATATATTTAAGTTTAAATTGAAATTTTACAATATTTACTCAAGTTTTGCGGTTTATTTGCCAATTTGTTCAAAAAGTTGTAGTATTCGACCGTATTCGACATGCAACTGCTCTAGAAAGCTAGATGAGACTTTTCTTTTTCGGATGCTACCAAACTTTTTTGCGGGAATTTGCGGGAAACCAAGATAGAGCACAGAGAACAGATATCCAAGTCCAGTTCCGAAATTGTGCAAGGAGTTTAACGACCATTTGAAATCGGCAACACAAGTGGCAACCTCGTGGTGCTGCAATCGGTTAGTTTCCCATACTAATTTAATTCACCACTTGAAATGTTTCAATTCACCACTGAATGTGACAGCAACAAACTACTATTATTCTGGAAGATTTCGTTTCAGGTAAGACTGTGATTGTAGGCGTTTAAATCAATACCACACACTCAAAGTGCAAAGTTTCGGAACATCAATTTGTGTCAGTTATGATTTTTAATAAGCTCAATTTATGTATATATGGATAAGTTTTTGGTGAAAAAATCCGCTGCTCAGATGTTGCAGATGTACAGCATTTGGCCTAATGCCGCTTGGCCGAATTATGTTCAAAATAATTCAGAGACCCCTTTTCACATTCTAGCTGCCAATTTGATCATCTTTTTTTTCCTTCTTCCTTCCTCCAACCATTGACTATTCTTTCTAGTTTTACAATTCAGGGATTAGTTGGCGTTGAACAGTCAAAATTTTATTAGAGATTTTTCCTGCTTTTAATCATAGGCGATTATTTTGAGTTATACTGTCGTGGAGAACAGTGGCACGAACGTTTCTTCTTCAGCCAAACGGCATTCAGCCAAATGGCGTTCGACCAAATGACCCTTTCGGCCAAATGGCTTTTGGCTAAGCGGCGATCATTCAAATGACAGTTGGCCAAATGACTCGGAGCCATGAACAATAATTAAATTACGCTCGCTCATCGTACATATGTACAAGTGGGATGAATATATTTGCGATAAATGGAAATATTTGATTGCCCTGTCATTGATTGGCTCGGTAGCTAAGTCGGTAAAGCACTTATGTAGCATATAAGGGTCGTGAGTTAAAATCTCACTTGAGCTGTGGATTTGTTCCTGATTTCATTAATAATGTATCCATCTGTACATATGTATGTACGTTGAGTTAATTCAAAATTCTTATTGATCACACGGATTGATATATCGAAACTTTTTTTTTTTTTTTTTTTATTTATTGATACAATTCGTAGCTAAAAGTTTATAACAAACTGTGACCAGCTACTCTAGTAGTGGACCTATTAATTCAGTTGGCTGTTTTCAAAGAAAAACCTAATGCAGATTATACAAATATTGTTTTAGGCTACGCTTAAAATGACTAAGATTAAGCAATTTTAATTCGTTAGGCAGGGAATTATACATTGTTGTTCCTTTGTAGAAAAGATTTTTTAAACCATATTGAGTTCTAGGACAATTAACAAAAATTGAATGAAACTTTGAACTTTTAGTAAGTGTGTCGTCTTGATTTAAAAGCTTAATCAAATTTATATCTGAAACAAAATCTTCCAGAATGATAGTTGTTTGTTGCTATGTACATTGTTTCGCAAGCCATAAAGTCATTGCGTCGCAATGGCAAGAGTGGATGATTATTGAAGCACAGCGTGAAATATTGTAAAATTAAAGCAAGCACTAAAATCACTCTAACTTGGTTTCCCGCAAATTCCCGCAAAAAAGTCCGGAAGCATTCGAAAAAGAAGAGTCTTCACGCAGAAAAATGGCGCTTGTTTAAAACAATAAAACGCATGATTGATTTTCAAACTGAGAATTTACTTATTCCAAAGTTATATTTAATTGTTTTCATTTAGAGTTTATCGATAAAAACAACCGATTACCATCATTTCATATAATGTCAAAAATTTCATTTGTTTCAACAAAATAAAAACCATAAACATGGTCCGAAAGCACTCACACACCTATAAAATGCTTACCCCAACATCGCCACAACGAAGAAGGTGCAGCAAATCCATCACGCCAACTTCCAAGTGCAGCTTTGGTCGTGATGGATAATGCGCAGGTACTCACGACAGCATCCACAAAAAGTTGATCGGCTTCGCCTTTTTTGTCTTTTTTTTAGTCGTTCTCCTCCCCATTCGCTCACCGACGGTCTAAAAATAGATTTCCGAGCTGCCGCAGGAGCTGCCGTCACCAACACAATCACATTCCGGCTTTGTTAGTCACAAAAGTGCAGTCGTTTAAAACAATCTGTTATTTTATGTTGAAACTACCAAATCTCTGTTTGTTCTAACAAACTGTGAAAAATTTCGTCAAATGAAAACATTTGTATTATCAAACAATGCAACAGTTCAGTTTAAACTAGAAATCAGTTTGTCGCTATAGTAAACTGAAAAATCGGTTGATTTGAACTAGAATTTAATTATGTTTACAATTTATTTTTCTGCGTGTATAGTAAACTGAAAAATCGGTTGATTTGAACTAGAATTTAATTATGTTTACAATTTATTTTTCTGCGTGTAGCATCCTAGACCGGTTGCATGTCGAATACGCTCGAATACTCCTACTTTTTTAACACATTGGCAAATAAACCGTAAAATTTGAGTAAATATTGTAAAATTTATTTTTCAACTTGAAAGCATCGCAATTTGTACACCAAATATGCAAAATATACTAAATTTACTGTTAGGAAATGTATGCGTTATATTTGTTGGGTACAGTTTTCATTGCAATTCACATTTTTCTTAATATTGGATAAAATCGATAATTTTCGCCTATAAGAAGTTTCTCCATACAAAAAACCATACAATTTTGTTACAAATCGAAAAAATCAGTCGGTATGTAATCAAACATAGCCCAAACAATCATATACAGTGGGATTCCGTTTTTGGCATGCTCCATTTTTGGCATGTTCCGTTTTTGGCACCCCTTGAATTTGGCAACAAAGGATTCCGTTTTTCACAACATTTTCAAATCTAATAAAATATAACAAATATCGATAAATAATTCTCCTAATAGACAACTTGTATTATATTAATAAGAGATATTATTGATTTTATGCTATTTCTGCATTCATACAAAGGAACCAGCCCATTCATGTTTGCCGCACGTATCCCTATTACGTGATGTATGGCTTTATACAACATTTTATATTATTTCCAACTTCTTATTGTGTGTAGTGTGCACACAACCGAGTAGATCTTTCTTATTTGACATTACGTCCCAACTAGGACAAGGTCTGCTTCTCAGCTTAGTGTTCGAGCACTTCCACAATTATCATTGTGTATATATCGTACGACAAGCACGAAGATACTCTGTGCCCATGAAAGTTGAGGAAATTTTCTTTAAAAATGATCCTGAACATACCGGGGATTAATCCCGTCAGCCTCAGCATGGCCATTGGACATGGTGAATATCCACGACTTTTTAGCAGTGGCTTCGATGTTCAAAGTATGTCTTTTGTAATTCACTTTCTCACACATTTGTAGTCAGTCGTTTGTCCACTAGGGCTAGAGCATGAGCTGTTTACAAATACAGAGTAGAACGATATTTTGTTTCTTATTTATGATCTTGTTCACACTAAAAGCTTCGATAATGCTTGCTTTTCTACTTTTGATGACTGTTGAATGATGAGCACGTGGTATTTTTGTTCATATCGTTGCTAATGTGTGTCATTCCATACAGTAATGTAGTCCCAATTATCCTTTCGTAAGAGCAGTTGATTAGAGTAGCAACGATAGATTGAATAATGTTGGCTAGGAATTGAACCTCTGGCCATTTACTTACAAAGCGAAAGTGTTCTCCTTGAGAGCACAAGGGGTACTTTTGCTTTAGAGAATTTGTGAAAAATTGCTTTGAGAGAATTATTGTATAGACTTTAAGGGTACGATCTCACTATTTGTCTAATAGTGATACATTTTGGCTTCTTGATTGGCTCTGTTAATATCTCCAGTCATCTAGAAATTCATAAAAAAAATCTCATTTGACCCTCTCAGAATTCATCAAGGAAATTTTCATATAAGTTCATCCGGGGCTCTTAAAAATATACAAGTTTCATCGGCATACCTAAAACAGAAGTAGTTGAACAACAGTTTCTTTAGTTGAAGTTAGGTGAGTTAGGTTAACCTTCCGTAACTCGCGCGGTTGGCCACCACCGTCAGCACCACGCTAATGCTGAGAACATAAAACGAGATTATTTCAACATGTTGTACAAAATACAACAGCGCGATCACTCGAGGGTTAAAAGCAGTTTATTCGATGCTTATACGGTCAAAATGTTTGCTGAGTTCTGGTCTCTGTCTAGTGTTCGCTGTTCAATTATGAGTCGTTCAGTCTGTATAGCTCATTGTCTCTTTTCGAGATTTCCATAGATTATTATAGGAATTTACACATGAATTTCGCTGCGAAATATGGAAATACATCCACAAGATTTTTTGGGCAAAGTAAATGCTGCCTCTTTGCAGTACAACTTGGTTGTAACACCTTCTTTCCTGGCAAACAATGTCATATTTTAAGGCCTTACTCAACTTACTCAATTTTCTATTATTGATTGCTCTGTTTGTCATTCTATATTTCCAAAACACACAACCTGTAAAGTCTTTAAATCTGAAATCAATATAATCATAGATTTTATACTTTTAAGGCGTTTTAACGTCACTAATGCGGTTATAAATCGCACAAAGGACATTTATGGAAATAGTTCACATAGAATTCCAATTATGCTTCAAAAAAGTAACAAATATAACTAGCTACCCACATAAGGATATTTTATTTTAGGGATCCATTCATTTGTAACAGTGTGATGAGTCTACACACTGCTCTACGGAAATGTAAACAAACTAATTGTTCCGAGGTTAGATCGTCCAATGGTTCCATAGTGATAACTGGGCATATTATTTTATCATTTACAAACAGAGAAATGTAAAAAAAAATTGATGAAAAGAGATTCCGATTTTAGCACGGTTCCATTTTTGGCAACTGAAAATAAAAATTTTGTTGCCAAAATCGGAACCCCACTGTAAATATGAAAATTGATTGATATTAGAAAAACAACTTTTTTGAATTTTGTCGCGAAATTTTGATTTCTGGCCCATAGTGCTGTTGGTAGAACCGCGCGCGACACTGTCGGCCATGATGGATTTCGATTTGACGTTTTTCTGACACGCACACTACTACACAAATTGCCTGTAATTTTCGTTTGCATCATTCAGCAACGTGTACACTGGCAAACGTCAAAGCGATCGAACACTAGCACCTCTGGTGGAACGATCGCGCAAATCAAATGAAATTTGAATTGATAGTTAAATACATGTGCCAAGCCGTTTTGAAGAGTGTTACGTCTGTTTGTCTGTGATACAATTGTCTTTTACGATATAGTCATTATAGTGAGAGGAAAGTATGACGAAACTGTTTCGGAGAGAATACAAAGGGCCCCAAATTATACACATTCATAGTGCATTAATGAGGGCCATAGCACTTCAAAACGGCTTGGTACATGTATTTAACGATCAATTCAAATTTCATTTGATTTCCGCGAGAGTCGCTAGTGTTCGATCGCTTTCACGTTTGCCAGTGTACACGTTGCTGAATGATGCAAAGGAAAGTTACAGGCGATTTGTGTAGTAGTGTGCGTGTTAGACAAACGTCAAATAGAAAACCATCATGACCGACAGTGTCTCGCGTGGTTCTTCCAACAGGTGGCAATGTGCTCATGAAAAAGACACAGGGCAAAAGTTTTTGATGAATTTCCTTTAAGAGTTACGTCTGTTTGTCTGTGACTGGATGAAACCTGTGGAAAACCATGATGTTCCCTACAAGCTGCACGGAACTATTCGCGCAGATTGGGACGTCGGAGGTCCCACTGTTCGTCAAGCATCAATCAAATTCTATACAGATGGCTCAAAAGTTGGAATAATAACGGAAGCATGAATTTATGCTCCTGGAATAAAAATTTGAGTGGTGATGGGACACTGTCCTACGGTGTTTCAATAGAGATTCTTGCTATTTTGAAATGTGCAAATATCTACCTTGAGAGAAAATACAGATATGCAAATATTGGTATTTCCTCAGGTAGTCAAGCTGTACTAAAAGCAATGCACTTCAAAGCTTGTCTGGAAATGCATTCTTTCACTGCGAAAGTTGGACCAAGAACTCCATTCAGTAAACTTATACTGAGTTCCAGGTCATTGTGGCATTGAAGGGAATAAAATGGCAGACGAGTTTGCTAAAAGTGGTTCCAATTTACAGTTTGCTGGCCCAGAACCATTCTGCGGTATAATAACAATACACAATAACAATAAAAATGGACCTGAAAAGCTGGCCTGAGCAGAGGGTGATATCCAATTGGATGGATGTAAAAAATTGCAATCAGTCAAAACGATTTGCAGCTGTATTCATAAAAATAGCAATGAAAGCCGATTTCCATACAAAATGACCAACTTTGACAAGCTGTAACTTTATGCTCCTATGAGCGAATGAGCTGAAAATTTGACAGCGAACTACAAATATGGTGAATATTGTTGTAGCAATATCTGAGAACTTTTGAAGCTCGTGGGAAAAAAAATTTAACACTATGTGAAATTGTTCAAAATAGCAGTGTAAATAAACTGAAATGTAGCTTTATCTTGAAGAAGTAAGAAATGTGTTTAGTTTTTTCCTGAGTCTCGCGGACTGACTCAATATGCTCTCTCAGCGGGAGCCAAACATCGGGAGCCAAACATTGAAGATAGAGGTTATGTTAAACCTTGTTGAATCTGTGTGATTGATTGAAAAGTATTGTTATCTAAGTGCTGCGGATATAATCAAAATTGTTGTCACGATATCTCCAGTTGCCGCTGTCAAGCCGTTGGAAAGCGAGGAGAAGGATAAACATTGTTTTGAGCCTATTTTAGCTAATTTTGTAAAAACTATTCATCAAAATTTCCATCGCGAATGGAAAATAATAAACTTTGAACACGAGAACAAAATTGGAATGATGGTGGGTTGATCATGTTTACCATTTCCGAACAGCGTCGCAACGGCGTGTTTGACAACCGAGCTGAGAGAGGTGGTTGCAAGAAAATTGAACGCTCGTGCGTGTTTACAAGCTGTGTGCCGCGAGTGGGAAGTTGTGTGTTGGCTAGCTTGAAAAATAAAACCGTTTCTATTCGCAGCACTCAGGTTTTTTCCTACGAGCTTCGAAAAATCTCAAATTTGCTATAACAATATTCATTATATTTGTAGTTCGCTGTCAAATTTTCAGCTCAATCGCTCATAGGAGCACAAAGTTATAGCTTGTCAAAGTTGGTCAATTTGTATGGAAAACGGGTTTCACTGCTATGTTTATGAACACAGTTGTATAACACCAAATGCTTATAAAACCAAAAAGCTCCTAGAACTCTATGTATGTACACATACACTGGCCTAGTAACTGGACACTGCCCGAGCGGGTTCACTTGAAAAATATTGGCCAAATCCAGAGTGATATTTGTCGTTTCTATAATAGGGAACGTAAAACCTCGGAACACCTGCTTTGCAGTTGTGGTGCTTCAAAAACGTGCAGACAAAGATTTCTAAATATTGGTTGCTTGCAACCTAGTGAGATCTGGTATGCAGAACCTGGCAAGGTCTTGGAGTTTATGTTGTGGATTTATCACTAAATTGGTGTCGGAAGTAACTTCATTGATTTCCGCTGCCTTTCCTATGTGTTGAACATAATGTCTGAATTAGTGCGCTGTATAGAAAATCTCATGCTCTGTTCAGCGCACTGCCTTCGACGTTATGTTTCACACATAGGAAAGGCGGCGGAAGTAAATGAAGTTACTTCCGACGCCAATTTAGTGCTAAATCTACAATAAATTCCATTGCACCTGACTGCACTGAAATAAATTTTGTTGTGGAAACTACCGATTCCATGTTAGTAATTATGATTCTCAACCGACAACAAAATCTGTTAGGCTAACTGAAATATGCTTGAAATTACAATGCATTGTAGTAAATTCAACTTAAAGCGTAGTCGTCTCAACAACAAAACATTGTTCATTTTTCCTGGACACGCATTTTACAACACAATGTGATTAAAAATACAATGCTCATTTGTTAAATTAAGATTAATTTTAGTAATGTTAACTGCACTGCTAGTTAAGTTGACAGTGTTTTAGTAGAATTAACTGGAAATTGTTGTCGGTTGAGAATCATAGGTACGGTTAGTAATTTTACTATGGAATCGGTAGTTTCCACAGCAAAATTTATTTCAGTGTGGGAGACGACCCGTCGTGGCAGAAGCTGTCAAAACAGGACATGTCACAAAAGTTCAGCTTAATTTCCCCAACAGCGGGGAGGAAAAAAAAATACATGTGTAGTGATATGTTAATCCTTTGTAATAATTAATTTTCTTTTATTTTTGTAACATGACTACAACACCATATAACACTCCGTTTTTGCTGTGTATGAGTTTTAAGCGGATCGACACGCGCTAATCGTCCGATTCAACGAATGATGGGCAACAAATATACATGAATCAACCGAATGTTTGTACAAATGGCGTGCCACTACCGGGAATTGGGTTACGTACAAAAGGCTGAACTTACAGAAGGCTTATTGCATCAAAAGGCTGAAATAACATAAGGCTGAAACAGTAATTCGACTAGTTTTCAAACCTTAAGGCTAATCTCAACACTAACAACTCAGACAAACAGATCACGCCAATTGGGAATAATTATATACATTCATTGATTCTACGATCTATTTGAAAATTTGTTTGTTGGTCGATTACCCAGCCGGTACACTCGTTTTGGTTTTGATTGAGCTTGACGATTGACCGTCCTACTGTCCCTAGTTCATGGTTGGCCAAACTAAGTCGTATTGTGGGAACATGCTTCGGTTACTATGTTCTGAATTGGAAAGTTCTACGACTAATACTAAGACAGTATTTTTCAAAAGAATAGCATATAAAAATCTCTGATGATATTGTTTTAGTAGCCGTAATTACAACCATCCCCAAAACAACATGGCTCAAGAGAATAGCTCATGTTTAAAGGATAAATTATCGATATGAATATTATCAGTTCCTTTTTGTGTTCGTTGGTGTGGAGTTTGGTATTTCACTAGGAAGGAATCACCCCTCACGTGCAGCACACACAACTTACCCAGGCTGACGTCGGTTCGCAAGTGGCAAGAGTGAACGCGGTTGGGTGACGCCTGGAGCTGTTGCTATGCAAGCAGGGATGCTAACGTTGTCTGCTTGACAGTTCGCATCACATTCAAATGCGCTATATCGCCTGCTGTGATCAATCTCCTTTCCACAGCTTTATGCAGTACATCTTATATCTCACATCCTTCTTCTACTCTAAAGAAGTTTTACACATTTTTAACAAAAAAAAAAAAAGAATTTCCGTATCTCAATTTGGAGTGTTTACTTATAACGATTTAACATATTGCGGATATTCCACTTGTTTAGACTTCTGCGCAACAATTAGTTGCGTGGGCCCACAGATATAAAACCAGACCGCGTCCTGGTGAATATTTTACGCTGTGTTGCTAGGTACACATTTGGTGATAGTTTTGCATTGTAAGCAAACATTTATAACGCACCTACGCTGAAAATGAGCCTAATCATTTGCGTCGGAATCTATAAATCATCACAACGGACAATAAGTTACTGTTATATTACATCATCGCATACGTTGCAATTGCTGCCATGAAGCTACCGAATACAGTTTCATTGTGAGGTACCATTCTGACTGTGCTGCTGCTACTTTTTTCAAAATAGCTCGAACATTTTAGTGCTTAATTGTGGGAATGATATTTTCCGACGAGCAATAGGAGCTTGCACAGTGACGTCATTATCTCTCTCTCTCTCTCTCTTTCTCTCGTTCGGGGTCACTCGATACAGCCGTCCTTGCTCGCGAAATAATTTTGAGGGCAATGCTTACAAATTGTATCTCATTTCGTTAGTTATGTTGGTAATGCAAGCCTCTATACTTGTAGTATTTAAAAGAAATTACCGTTTTGGTACTGGGTGATCCAGAAAAAAAATCTTGTTCTTTGAGTCTTTTTATTTAATTTTATACCCAAATTTATCCCATTGCTCCGTCGTTTAAATTCGATATATCTGATAAAATACATTATAGATAAAGTTTATTGCCTTGCCGTTCATTGGAACACTAGTCACAGAAAACAAACTGCATTAACATAATCCTTCTTCTGGCCAACCAACATTGACGACACTCTTTGATAAATAATATATTGTAACCATTCGATACCACATTTGCACGAATCAAAACTATGTGATTTTTCTTAAATTTTTTTTGCGTACATTGCCAATGTTTATCTGCTATAACAAACAACACGATGCAAACTTCCAATCCGATATTTGCGCGAAGCAAAACAACGGGATCTTTCCAATCTAGCTTTTCGTCAGCGGAAATTGCCGGGACTCTCTCTTCACGACAAACAACACGCTGTAAGCTTCCGATCCGACATTTGCTCGAAGCAAAACAACGGGATCTTTCTAACCTAGCTTTTCGTAAGCGGACATTACCGGGAGTCTTCCTCCACGACAAACAACACGCTGTAAGCTTCCGATCCGACATTTGCGCGAAGAAAAACAACGGGATCTTTCTAACCTAGCTTTTCGTAAGCGGACATTGCCGGGAGTCTTCCTCCACGACAAACAACACGCTGTAAGCTTCCGATCCGACATTTGCGCGAAGCAAAACAACAGGATCTTTCTAACCTAGCTTTTCGTAAGCGGACATTGCCGGGAGTCTTCCTCCACGACAAACAACACGCTGTAAGCACAAAACAAAACAATTCGATCACTCTAGCGCTGCTGGAATTTGTTCTTTTGTTGCACTTTCACACTCTTTCCCGTCAATAATTGCCCATGCACTAACAGTTTTCCGCAGGCATGCTCCAGCGGGAGCAACGTCCCCGAAAAATATCACACCGAACTTCCACTTTTCACATATGGGTTTTGTGTTTCCCTCACTTGTTCACTAATGCATGCACATTGAAGGGTGATTCCTCCCAGCAAAAATATAGGTTCCATTTCCTCAATTGAACGAAAAAACTGGCAGGAATTCGCCAATGTGGAGTTTGGTATTTCACTACACTGAAAAAAGGGACATGGTAATTGTGACTGTATCGAGGGTTAAATTAAAACAACTTTACTACTTGATTTTGGTAGACCATATTATTTTCTTGAAACTACCATGTGAGGGGTTCAATTTACTATGTAGCTTTTTGCACAGACAAACAGACGTAACACTCTTCAAAACGATTTGGCACATGCATTTAACGATCAATTTAAATTTCATTTGATTTGCGCGATCCTTCCACCAGATGCGCTAGTGTTCGATCGCTTTGACGTTTGCCAGTGTACGTTGCTGAATGATGCAAACGAAAATTACAGGCGTTTTGTTTAGTAGTGTGCGTGTTGGATAAACGGCAAATTGAAATCCATCATGGCCGCAGTATCGCGCGCGGTTCTACCAACAGGTGGCAGTGTGCTCATAAAAAAGACACCGGGCAAAAGTTTTTGAGGAATTTCCTTTAAGAGTTATGTCTGTTTGTCTGTGCTTTTTGTATACATTTCATGGTGATTTTGAATCTCGTTTCGTAGTTAATTTTACTATACGCATGGTAAACAGTATAGTACGTTTGACCATCGCAATTTGGTTTCGATTACTATGCGCGTGGTTTAATGGTAGTGTCATTTGTTTTGTTTACTTTGAGAGAAAAAAATACCGAAATGTAAATTCTGTTTGAATTATTGCTTTTATTAGGAATTATAAGGAAATAAATAAACTTTTGGCGAAACAAACACTTGGTGACTTATATTCTCCGTGGGTGACTGAAGCAAATTATTTTTTATGAGGATCCATCCGATGTCAGAGTGGTTTCCGGATTCGTATGAAAGTTCGGCGGAAAATGTACCTGGGATTGGGTGGCAATGTTTGGGAACTTACTGCTGTGGTGGATGCAGAACCGGCGGAAGAAGCTTCTCCGAGGATTGGCTTTCTGTCCAGCTTCATGTACTTCGGGTTGGTGGTTTCGTGGATGTGAACGTCTCGGTGACCACAATGATTAGCGGAGATGAGATGGAAGGTGAGGGGACCGTTTAAGCTGGTCGAAATGCGGCACCAACGCACAGCTTCGGAATGGGAGCGAGTCCCGCGTAGATTCTTGAAGTCTCTCGATTTCTGGTGGTGACAGAACTTCCGGTTGCTCCTTACACTGAAAAAAGGGTCAGTCCTGCCAGGGTTGCTTAAATGCCTAGGCAATGGGAATTCAAGACAGGGAACAACATGGATTTCGACGGCGTGACATGTTCGATCAGTGGCAAAAGTCCATCATTGGGATTTTTTATCGGCGGAAAACGGAGATTCCTTCTTTTCCCAAGCTGTTTTCTCGTTTCTCGGCTACAGCATGAGCGTTGTTTCACGGTTCTGGATTGGCGACATTGTTCGAAGCACGGAACCTGCGGATCGATGTAAATTTAATAAATTTCGTTATCGAAATGGAACGGAGTGATTGACGACAAACAAAACACCATAGTTACCTTAATTTGCTTAATTTTAATTTTGTCATGCTTCTTAAATTAAGGCTTTTTGATGTAAACAATTTTGTCAAGCACTCAACTTTTCTAATATTCCACAAAGATGGCCGAAAAACTATTATGAAAATAAAATGTGTTCCAACTAAACATGGGAATTGTGTGACCAAACATAAACATAGTTCTTGCAAACGCGAATGGTGTGATTAGGTTAACTATGTTGGATTGTAATGATTACTATTTGTTTGCTTGTCAGGACATGGTAATTCTAAGTAAAACATAGTAGTCATAATCGAAAATTAAGTCGCCATTACTATGTTCAGGCATGGTAAAATTAAGCATGTACTGATGGTTATTTTCACTATAGAATTTTTCTCAGTGTAGGAAGGAATCACCCCTCACGTGCAGCACACACAACTTACCCAGGCTGACGTCGGTTCGCAAGTGGCAAGAGCGAACGCGGTTGGGTGACGCCTGGAGCTGTTGCTATGCAAGCAGGGATGCTAACGTTGTCTGCTTGACAGTTCGCATCACATTCAAATGCGCTATATCGCCTGCTGTGATCAATCTCCTTTCCACAGCTTTATGCAGTACATCTTATATCTCACAGTTGGTATGCATCATTAGCCTTTTCACTATAAGCTCAGTTTAGAAACTAGGGCCCATGCTGAGGGCTACGCGTACAGTTCGTGTTCGGACCAAGAACTTTTCATTATGAAAATTGTCTTGACTCCCTTTTGGCATTGAGTATATTCATTCATGCCAGTTACACGATATGCCAAAGCTGAAAAGCAGGCTCGATCTCAGTTCGGGCGTTACTCCAAGAAAAGGAAGACGTGGTATAACTTATAGGGGAACTTACGTATTCTCGGCAGTTTTGTTCTCTTCGTCATGGGGGGTTTTTTGAAACCTGTAGGTCTCAGAGTTGGCCCCAAATCCTTCCCAACCAAGCTGAGTTATATGCTCAAATTTCAGGCAATTCGGCCCACAAAATCCCCCCATGACGAAGAGAACAAACCTGCCGATAATACCCATCGTCACCCTATATGCATTTTGGAATTTTCAGCTATTTCAATTTTCAGCCTTTTGGTATTTCAGCCTTTTATGCATTTAGCCTTTTGAAATTCAGCCTTATGTTACAATCCCCGGGAATTTAATGTGATGAAAGGCAATGAATATGATCTATAGTGCCCGATTAAAAAAAAATAGCGAGAGCTTAAGAATAAAATTAGGTATGAGTGTGACATTTCTGAACTGGGCGAAATATGTATTTCTGTTTCACAAATCCCAGGAGGAAATATTAATTGATTACGTTTTGAAGCACAGAATCAAATCTCAACCATCGCGTAACAATAATGACACTGTCACAACCTGACTTGGTTGCGACAATCTACCCAACCCGACATACAGTGTATCAAACAATTGTCCGTACAGTAAATACTTTGTCAAAATAATTTTTCATTCAAATGTTAATAACTTTTTTATGCGTTAATCAGAAAGGCTGAAATTTTGACCAATCATAAATCATATATTAAAGCTCCATTGGTAAAATTTTGAGCGAGATCGAATAAGTTTTCTGAAAGTTATAGAACTTTTAGTAAAACTTATAAGATTTTTGAACACATTTTTAAAACATTATATCTCAATATGTACTCGATGAATTTTTTTCAATTTTTTTGTGTTACATCTTATACCTAAGGATTTCATATGCAGCCATGTTTGTGGTTTTATATTAACTACAAAAAATATGAAAAATGTGCGTATGTAGTTGACGATGTTTTAAAATTTACCATATTTTGCACATATAATCTGCCAAACGTTTTCCACCAATAAAAGTGCATTAACTGAACAAAAAATCCATAGGACCTACTCTTTTTATGTAGTTTAGTAGGTCCTGTATAAAAATATACCATTAAGAGAGTTAAAAATAGTTGAAAACACTTGGCACTTTTATTGATCAAAATATGATAAATTTCCAAATAACACTCTGAATATATACAGATTTTTCACATTTTTTGTAGTGAATATAAAACCTTAAACGAAGCTGCATATGAAAGCCTTAGGTATAAGCTGTAACACGAAAAATATTGCAAAAGGTTCATCAAGTACATATTGAGATATAATGTTTTACAAATGTATTCAAAAATTTTATAAGTTTTACTAAAAGTTCTATAACTTTCAGAAAACTTATTCGATCTCGCTCAAAATTTTACCAATGAAGCTTTAATATATGGGTTATAATTGGTCAAAATTTCAGCGTTTTTGATTGACGTATAAAAAAGTTATAATCATCTAAATGCAAAATTATTTTGACCAAAACATTGCTGTACGGACAATTGTTTGATACACTGTAGGTTTGTCACAACTTGAACGTTATTGTTTATTTTTAACTCAAAATTTAGAAAGAGTGAAAAGCTCCCTTAAGTGAAATCGTTCTCAAAAGGGCGCAAAACCTCCTTATCTTTTCAAATATTACAGTGGTTTTTCGGTTTTATCACGGTCAAAAAAAATTTTACCGTGATATAAACGAAACCGTGAATTTAGCGAAACGAGAAATAAATGTAATTTTTTTATCCAAAATCGTTTCGCTGCAAAATATATACGTCGTAGCTTATATTTTTTAACTGTTTTGGTGGACTGGACAATGCTGTATTGATTTTATATTGATTTCGGAATGTTTTTAAACAAGTGTGATAAAAACGAAATGAAAATCGTGATATAATCGAACAGAAAACCGTGAATTTGGGCGAGTAGTGATTAAAACGACTAGTGATAAAACCGAAACGCCACTGTATTACAAAAATCCAAAAATTAAAATACAGTGGTTTTTCGATTTTGTCACGGTCCTATTTAATCACGCTTCATTATATCACACTCGATTTTAGCACGCTATTTTTTTCGATTATTTCACGTTATGATAATCGATACAAATATCGCCCAGCACATATTCCAAACTATAAAGGATACATGAATCGTCATAAGTAAGATATTTTGCACATTAGTATACGATTATGGTGCCATTGGTGACAGACCGGACACAGGATTCGATTATCTAGAGTTACATTCCCATGCTTTGCTCTGCATCGAATCCGGTCTGTATGCGTCAATTCCATGCATTACATTTTCCATCAGGGGTCTCCAGTTAGCGAGTTAGCCTTTGTGAATAAAGTTTTCGATCGCCAATTCAGAGACGGCGGCTTCGATTCCCATTCCGGTCGGGAACTTTTCTAGACTTTCCTATGCATAGTGTATAATTGTACTTGCCCCACAATATACAAATTCATACAATGGCAGGCAAATAAAGCCCTTCAGTTAATAACTGTGGTAGTACTCAAAGAACACTAAGTTGAAGAGAGGCAGCCCTAGTTCCATTGGGAACGTATAGTCACAAAGAAGAAGTAGAAGAAAAAGGCGTTTTCCGTTAGAAACTTACTTTGATTTTTTTTTGTATTTTAATTATTATTAACGAGCTTCACAATCCGGGGCTCGTTCATGTCAGGACCTACGGTTTCACTTCACTTCCGAAGGGATAACTAACATTTTGTAAATTTACCGGATTTTTAAAGTTGATATGCTGTTCAATTAATGCCAACCAGCATATCGAACGATCAGAAATTAAAGACAGAACCTTTAAACTTCGAGACAATTGTACAACAAAGCGTAACGCGACAACATCGCAAAAATGTCAAATTTTGATTTTTCAACCAGAAATTCCCAACCTTCTGGAAACACTTTTGAAAATGTTAAGTACTCGACGATAAATTTAAGCAATTATCTTTATTTTGCTGTGTAAAGATTGAAAATCGACAACATATGGAAGCATGAAGTTCAAAAAATATGATGTAGAAGTGCAAATAATACCTCCATTATTTGATTTTATTTTCAGAGACATTAAAAAATAATTACATACAAGAATATTAGACTTCCATTGCCGGGTTTGATATTTTGTTCGTTTTTTGTTTGATTTTTTTGTGTGCAAGTGTATTTTGATTAATAAACGCCTTCGGAAAAAGATGATTCAATTATATCACGCTCCAATATATCACGCGAAATTTTTATTCATTCGTGATATAATCGAAAAAGTACTGTATAACTATTCTAGAGGCTCATACGAAATTCATCCATTGCAAAGCCGGAATCTTGAAAATGGATCATCAATCGGAAAAAACGAAAACCAGGCAAAGCTCCTTTGATTTAATATTTTCTCCAATCCTAAAAAGACAGAAAAAATATGCAAGAATCATTCAAAATATAAAATACATAACATTTCAAAATCACACACAATAAGAAATGTCATTTTAAAATCTATATAATGATTGCATATTTGGGAGAAAATTACTTGCTAATATATCTCGAACAGTTTCAGAATACCTGTTGTGAGGTTTCTGTTAATTATTGAAAAATTTAGATCTAGGAACGCTATATTTATTACAATGAAACACTATATAATCAATATCGTTATTGTTTATTTTAACTTGAAATTTAGAAAGAGGGAAAAACCCCTTTGAGTGATTTCAAAATATGATCAATATCCTATCACAGACAAACAGACGTAACTCTCAGAGGAAATTCATCAAAAACTTTTGCCCGGTGTCATTTCTATGAGCACACTGCCACCTGTTGGTAGAACCGCGCGCGTCACTGTCGGCCATGATGGATTTCGATTTGACGTTTTTCTGACACGCACACTACTACACAAATTGCCTGTAATTTTCGTTTGCATCATTCAGCAACGTGTACACTGGCAAACGTCAAAGCGATCGAACACTAGCACCTCTGGTGGAACGATCGCGCAAATCAAATGAAATTTGAATTGATAGTTAAATACATGTGCCAAGCCGTTTTGAAGAGTGTTACGTCTGTTTGTCTGTGATAAAACTATCATACAACCCGAAATCCTAAGCCGGTTTGCATACGAAGTCCTGTAGATCATAATAAGACTGGGCCAACTAGCCAGATCGTGGACTTTTGGAGGCATAAATGAACTCGAGAGTATTTTCAAGTCGGCATCAATGGTTATATGGTTAGGGTTTTTGAATCGCTAAAAAACTTCGAGAAAATCAAAATTGTTACTTGGGCGTGTAGGATTAGCTTTTAGTTAAATACACATCAATAAAAATAAAAGAAAAATGAAATTGATAAAATTATTGGATTTTAAAACAGTTAAGAAATAAAATCTGAAAACATTAGTACGATGAACTTAGGCATGAATAAGGCATAAAGGAACATAATTTAGTGCAACTAAAAGGAATATTTTTTTGTAATTCTTTTCTACTCGGGTACTCGGGTCAAACTCCACTCGATTACGCCAGTAGCGCAGTGCTGTTGTAAGTCGATATCCGTTGCAAAAAGCAACGACGACGACCATTTAGTTAGTAAGTATTTACTACGACGTAAACAATTATTGCACCACGAACTGTTTCTGGGGGGTTGTGAAGTGTGGTGCGGTGCCACATGAGAAAAAAAGTTGTAGAAGCCGGCGCCGATTTGTATATCACAATAATTCTGTGTGACGACAGCCTATGACGGAGCGACGAATTGCTGCAATCAGAAAGCGTCTAGGCGCAAATTTTCCGAACGGCTAGTAGAGGTGGTCTGCGTCTGCATTTGCATTAATGCGCAGAAACGAAGCGCAAAATTTTACAACACAACGTACAAAATTGGTACCCTAGGACGACCAAACAGCACGTGGGGGCATTCGCGGGTCTGTGCTCTAGTAGACGGAGTCGCCGTGGCTTATGATTTTATTAGTTTTCCTGGAAGGCGTGAAAAAAAATTGCAATGATTTTTTGCACAGCAGCAGCGCAGCAGCAATAACAGCGTGGCATTGCACATTCAGTTGGATTAAGTGCGCTGCGCGGAAGTGGATAATCACGTTTGGAGCGAACGTTGGTTGGTACTCACTGCTTGGAAAGTGTAGTTCCTGCGAAATTGCCTCTTTATGGTTCAGGCGCTAAAAGTATGATAGACTTTGGGGCCCGCACATAATAGAGTAAAAGGTCGTTTGAGTGCATTGAAGTGAAGAACGTGATGTTTTCTTGTTGTGAAAGGTGACTCGCCTCGCTAGTTTTGATGGACGACGTGGGCATGTTGTGTCTGGAAGGAAGAATAAGTGTTTGTAGGTAGTTGAATAATTCACTATTAATCATTTGGTCTCCTAGTATCCACTAGATAGAGGGATAAACTTTGGGACTACGCCTGGCTTATATCATTTAATATGACCCTAATAATAACAATCTCGTCACCTATTTATTAAGCTGCCTTCGTGAAACTATTTGCTACTTCCCGTCTTTTCTAGTCTCTCCTCTCTTCTGCCATTTATGGCACATTGCCATTCACGCAAGCCCGGCCGTCGATGGAGGACGGACGCGATGTCCAAGAAAACGATGTGGTTAGTTGATGGAAAACAATGACAGTAGTCTATTCATCCAATCTGGCGACACGAACGCATCACCACACGGCATTAAGTGTTATTAATGACCCCATTTCCATGGTGGCGACAACGACTCTTCATACATTTAAATCTAGTTACACAAATCAGGCCACAAACTAGTTCATTGAGCAGTGACAAAAAAGGCCTGTTCAGACTTTTTTAATGTATGAAATTATCGATTGAATTATGTATCTGAGATTATTTAAAATAATCTAACTTTTCCTATTATGCATTATAAAAGATGCTTCGAATGATATTGCCAACCCATTCACAGTAGATTCTATAAGTCCTCAACCTGTTGCGATTACTCTGGAAATTCTATATTTGTAGTTATATATTTCGATCTGGTATAAGGTACTTTTCTTTGAACAATTTAACATTTTTTAAACAATGTAGAATACGTAACCTATTGTAGGGAGAAGTGTGCCCAAGGCTTCTGAGCAAGCCATGGTTTTATCGTGGTAAGCTAAAAGCTAGAAGTACATTTATGAGATTATTGGCCTCTCTAGTAGTAGTAGGCATGGCTGCCACTGATGATGTGCCTTTATATTTAGTATTTCAAATTAGATATCGTGGTTGAATTCAAATTATTAGACCGCACGCGTGTTCTAATTAACGACTTACTGGTGAGCCTCCAGTTAACCTAGTCGTTAAGGCCAATCCGGAGACGGCGGGTTCGATTCCCGTTCCGGTCGGGAAAACATGTTCGACTCCATGTGCTTGCCTCACATTATACAAATTCATGCAATGGAGACAGCCCTTCAATTAATAACTGTGGAAGTGCTCAAAGAACAATAAGTTGAAGAGAGACAGGTCAAGTTCCAGTGGGAACGTAGATCCATACAGACGGAGAAGAAGTGGTGGGATTCCTCCAGGAGCTCCTTCTGGGATTTCTTTAGGAATTCCTACTGAGATTCGTTTAGGAATGCGTTCTGAAATTCCCACAGGCATTCTTCTGAGATTCCTTCAATAGTTCTATCCGGGATATCTTTAGAACTTCTTTCTGGAACTTTCCCAGGAGAAAGGCTCTTCCAGCATTCCCGGGATTCCTCCAGGAATTCCTTCTGAGACTCTTCCACGAATTTCTTCCGAGATTCCTCCAGGAATTCCTTCCAGGATCTTTCCAGAAGTTCTTTCCGAGATTCTCCCAGGAAGTCGATTGCTCCCGGAGTCCCTTCTGGGATTCCGCAGGGGTTAATTTCGAATTCCTACAGAGGTTCCCTCTGGAATTTTTCTAGCAGTTTCTGCTGAAATTTCTTCAGAGGTTTCATCTGAAATTTTCCAAGAACTCTCTTCTGGAATACCTCCAAAAATTCGTTCCGAGATTCCGGGAATCTCCAGAATCCTCCAGAAATTATTTCCGATGTTTCTGCAGGGATTTCATCCGAAATTTCTCCAGCAGTCCCAAGTAACCAAAAGTTCCGCTTCCCATGACAAAATGCACTTTCAAGTACTGCGAGTTCAGATAAAGTTCCAAATGGAACTTTCTGGCTGCTTAAGAGGCTAACGATGAGCCTTGCTGGAACTTCGGTCACGAGTTCCGGCAAGGCTCATTGTTAGCTTCTTAAGCAGCCAGAAAGTTCCATTCGGAACTTTATCTGAACTTCGCGGAGCTTTAAATCTGCTTAATATGCTATGCGGAACTTTATCGAAGCTTTCAAATTAAGAGAAGTTCAGTTCAGTAGCATTGTGTTTCAATGAAGATTAAATTTATTTCTTTTACAGAAAAACAACTGTTTAAGCATACACGAATAAAAGACAAATATGAATTTATCAAATCAATGAATCAAAGGCTTGAGCATTAGCATTAGCATTAAGCATTAGCATTAAGCGAGTCGCACAAATTCGTAGATGGTACAGTCCTAGACCGCTGTTATGAGGGTTGCCTCCTTCCCGTCCGAACCAAAGCACAAAGATTTGGGACTAATCTCTGACTCTTAGACAAGACTGACGCAATCCTCCAATGGTCGAGCACTGTCCTGGCCACGTCCTTGCGACTGCTGAGGAATGGGAAAGGATGGTTAGTTTTGGACACCTATGAAAAATGTAGACAACTCTACGATCTCTCAGGCCTAGGTGTCACGGGAATGTGGGTGTTGTTAGTGGAAGGGTAAACTACAAAGGATACGCTTGGTTAACGTTCAGGCACACCATTGTTAGACTGCTTCGAATCAGTTGTCTGCCCAATTCATCCTCGTCATCTTGTTGGCATTTGGTTGATAATCTGAAATATAAAATAATATTAACATCGTACGTCAAATAAGCTACATATTAGTGATACGCTCGCCACAGTTACATATTTTTAAAATATTATTTATATCGTACGATACATTTACCTGAATCCTGCTGAAATAAAATGTTAATTAGCAGTACCGTCGATGGGGGTGACAATGGGTCTGGGGGTGAGATTGGGTCAAAACGGAGAAACATAAAATTTGAAATAGCTCATTAACTATCGCCAATTTATATTGAAAACTTTATATTATTTCAAACAGAAGATGTTTTCACACGTCATGATGCAGAATAAGATGTTTAGCAATAATCGTTTTTTTTTGTTAAAGTTATGGCTAAACTTATATGATGAAACTACTAGTAAATCACTCTCAAAAAATTTCTCCTTCGTAATGTTTCATACAAGTACCTAACCATAAATTTTCTTATAAGAGATTAGCTGTAGGTATTACCTGGTTGAGGCAACGAAAAAAGTGGGCTGTCAATGCACTTTTTATTTAAAAATTCAATATTTTCGACCCTATGTCTAAATATTAAGAATGGGGGTGAGATTGGGTCAAGCAAGTTATCGAGTGCACATAACCTTAACTAAAAATTTAACTTGTTATCCAGTCCCCATTTGACGTTAGAGTGGTGCCATGTTTACCGTATCTTCATAAAAGCACGTTTTTTTTCGAAAATATGTCGAAGGAGTGTCAAGCGAGTGTTATACGTTTATTGTCTAAAATCATTTATAACAATGTATCCATGCGTTTGGACAGCTCCTCTGATCATCAGCTACTCTTTAGTGTACTGCAATATCGTAAGCTCACAAAGTAGACTTGACAGCGTTTTTCTTCTCCACTCATTTTTAAATTTTAAGGAAATATCGTGAAACTACCAGATGGTAGTGGCATTCAGGAAATACCGGTTCCATAAAACCGGTAACATGACACAATATCGGAAGACGAACGAACGTCGAAAAATATATTTTTTTTTTCAATAAATCTTTCAATGCACCTCTCCCTCAATGTAATACCCCCCCGCCCCTCCTCTCATGGAGGTTGAAACTTTAAAAAAGGATGATTATGGTGGCTAAAAATGCTGATACAACATACAAACCTTATTTTATTAAATTTCAACCATGTTTTCGATTGTGTTAGCCCTGTTAGGTGGATTAATCATCTTTTAAAAATACATATGTTTTTATTCGTCATGGTTACATTGTATTTTAAGTAGGTTTACTAGATATGATCAATAAAATTAACTTGTATTGTTAGTTAGGCGACTTCGAATACTTTGACCCATTCTCACCCCCTCTAAGGGGTGAGATTGGGTCAATTTTCAATCATTTGTAGTTTAGTAGACAATGCATATAATGTGATACTTTCTTGCTAAACTATCATTACTATATAGAAGAGTATGCATACCAAATAAAAAGTTATTCCGACTTCAACTGCATTTGCTATTTAACAAACAATCTTTGAGTATCCTTTTTTGACCCATTCTCACCCCCAACGACGGTACATTGAAACACAAATACTACAAAACACAAGGAAAAGAGCATCAAACTTTGATCTTGGAATATTTAAAAACGCGGTAAATATCTAGATCAAAATTTGATTTGGTAGATCTTACACCGCAACGCACCATTCTAAGGTGATCTACCCACGTTACGGGGTATGAATCAAAGGCTTGAGCAATAAAAAAAATTGCCGCCCATCGGATTCATACCGATAGTCGCTGCGTGAGAACCCTGCGCTATACCACGCATTTGTACAGTAGTAAACAGACGCGCCAGCTTGGTCAAATTATTGGGGGGGCAAAGCCTGGTTTTTCTGATTTTTTGTATGGGAAAATCGAAAAATCGTAAAATATTGGGGGGGCAAAACCATGCTTGACTCCCCCCCCCCCCTAAGTTGGCGCCTATGGTAGTAAAGTAAGCTTGACTTTGTCTAGTGTCTTCAACAGCGCAGCGGTAAGTCGGCAGGCTATCACGCAGGAGGATCCAGTTCAAATCTACATAGCAGCGACATGTGTAAACATATAATTATCAGAAGCAATTGCCAGACATGAATCACAAACCCACCAACAGGGTGGGGTTGTGATTCTGAAAAACGCATTTTTGTTTCTGCATGAATTTTGTCAAAGTTCTGTCAGAAGCTGCTTAGAAGGCTATCCAGCGTGCTTATGTGAACTTTCAAGTTCCAAAATTACTAAAAAATGAAGCTGCTTAGAAGGCTAATGAGCAACCTCGTGCAAGCTGCTTAGCTTATAAAGTATCCTTTTATCTGAACTTTTGGTTACTTGGGGTTCCTTCTGAGGTTTCTCTAGAACTTCAGGGATTCTATTAGGAGTTTTGCAAGGGATCCCGCAAGGAGTTCGTGATGTATCCATTTAAGGATTTCACCTTCTGAGAATTTTCTAGGAGCTTTTTTTGGGATTCCTCCAGCATTTTTCATTCTGAGATCGACCAGTTCCATCTGAGATACCTCAATGAGTTTCCTTGCAATCTTGCTGAATTGTTGCTGAATAAAGGTAATGATAGCTGAACAAAAAATATACTCTACACATTACTGTTCCAATGATTTTTCAATGGGGCACGTTCGGTGTAGTACTAGATTTGTAGTAATGAGCTGAATTTTAGTATGGTGAGAAGGTCCATTCTCCGTTTCTGCAATGAAATGGTGCAAAAAGCGTGGGTATTATGATTCCTTGCCTAATTTGATGCTGTTTGAGCAAAACTTTGGATAACTATGTTGTTTATGTTGCAAGAAATAAAGAAAACAACAACACTGTTGCCCAAAATGTTTCTCAAACAGCATCAAATTAGGCAAGGAATCATAATACCCACGCTTTTTTCACCATTTCATTGCAGAAATGGAGAATTGACCTTCTCACCATACTAAAATTCAGCTCATTACTACAAATCTAGTACTTCACGGATCTGTCCTATTGAACAAGTAGTCAATGTTCGACTTTCCTTATCGGTATTTACAATGACAAACTTGAACACTTTTTAAAAGTTCAACAAGAATTTTATTCGACAAGCATTGATTCCTTCACAAATCAGTTTAACAAAACATTTGTCTGCTTCTTTTTAAGCTGATATATTAATAAGCATATGTTCCTGTGCAATGTGCTTTTCACTTGTCGAATAAACGCTTTCAGTCCGTCATACTTCGACTCGCAACTTTGTTCGGATGACGGGATAAACCATTGCTAAAACTGTTTAGACAACCAAGTTGTGAATGCACCATGCTGCACTACATATTTCCATACATTTAAAAACATTTTCATTTCAGTTCCAGTGTCTGGAAACAATACCTTCAATTAATACCTAATAGAAACTTTCTTGTATATTTATAAAACGTGTTTTACAACAAACTAAGTTGGTACGAAACTTTAACTTCTGGAAATTTGTGTGAACAAAACCCGAACATTGGTTGTACTTGAAAATAATTTAAATGTTATTCAACATTATGCTGAATTAATTCGTCATAATGATGCCTGTTGAATGAGAGATTGTTAGTTGGGACTCCCCACAGATTTCCTTCTGGAAATTCTCCTTTTGGGGATTCCTTGAGGAGCTCTTTCCGGGATTCCTCCAAAAGTTTGTTCTAGGACTCCTCCGGGCATTCCTAGAGGTATCTCGAAACTCTAGGAGGAGAAATCCTGGAGCTCCCGTAGGAATTTCAGAAAGGATTCTTGAAATTTCGTAAGGAATCTCCGGAAAAATCCCTGAAGGAGCTCATGGAGGAATTCCGAATAAAATCTTCTTAGGAATTGCAGAAGAATCTCCTGAAAGGATCCCAGAGAAATAGCTTCCCAAGGAATTCCAGAAATGCTTGTGGAATCTCCGCACTCTTGGGGGAAATTCGAAAAGAATCCCAACAGTAATCTCGGAAGAAGTTCCTAGAGCATTCCCTGAAATAACATCTGAATGAATCATGAAATTTCTAATAATTAAATATTGCCTGGGTGAGCGTGATGTTCATGCAGGCTAATATTTACGCAAAAGTTAACGCTGTTTAGTAAATCCACCTATTGTTTTGTAAACGTCGAAATGTCTAAATTCTAAATGTAGAATCAGAACTTTATTAAATTAGGTACAATACAAACAACAGTCATAACATAATGTGATATAATTGAGTTATATTAGTTTAAAAACACCAACACATATCACAATGAGTTATAAATACCTTGGTTTGTTATAGTTATTTTATATTTTTACTACAATATTCTAGTTGGGAACCTCTTTAGGAATCTCAGGAAGAATCCAAGAGCAAAATAGAGGATTTGCCGTAAGTTGAAGATTTGGTCCGTTGTCGACCGGTCGTCGATGAAGCTGGCTTGACTTCCCACGAACTGATTCGTTTTAGGTGACAGACAACGAAAGACGTTCTGGGATAGCACTTTGTAGGCGGCATTCAAAATGCTGATCGCTCTGAAGTTCTCAAATTCCAAATGATAGCCTTTCTTGTGAATGGGGCAGATTACCCCTTTCTTCCACCTCTCCGGTAGCTGTTCGGTTTCCCAGATCCTGACTATCAGCCGGTGCAGACAGGTGGATAGCTTTGCTGGGCTCATTTTTATCAGTTCAGTTGCTATACCATCCTTACCAGCTGCTTTGTTGGAGCTGACGAATGGCATTCTTAATTTCCCTCAGTGAAGGATGTGAATCATTTTCATCCACTGTTGCACTGGCGTAGTCATTTCCTACGTTGCCGTGGACTCCCGTGCCTACATTCTTCCCGTTATTCAGGTACTCATCGAAGTGTTGCTTCCACCTTTCGATCACCTCTCGTCCATCCATCAAGAGGCTCCTGCCCTTATCCCTACATATTTCGGCTCGCCGAACGAAGCCGTTGTGGAATGCGTTGAGCTTCTGATAGATTTTCCGTGTTTCTTGGGAACGGCACAACAGTTTCCTTCCTTGCCCTTCGCTTCTTCAATGCAACGAAAGAAGCGGGTCTGCTAGCAGCTGCTTCTGCTTCTGTTTGTATCGTTTCACATTCTGCCGGGTTCCATTCTGCAGCATTATTGACCGCACTGCATTGTTCTCCACCAGAATTTCAAGGCGCTCCTAATCGAGCCACTCGTTCCGTCGATCCCGTTTCACGTTCCACGATGGTGCTCTCGGCTGCGTCATTGATGGCTGTTTTTACAGTACTCCAGCTGTCCTTTAGAGGGTATGAAAGCTGCTGTTCACAGCTCGCGTGGTAGAACATTCGCACCATGGATCCTGTTCAACACACCTCATGCAGTGCTACGATGCCTAACTCGCGGTCAATCAGTAGATCGGCGAGTATGCGGGTGCTCCGAGGGGTGCTCCAGATGAAATTGAGAGCTCGGCAGTTCCACGTACCGAGTTTCCAATCGCAAGTCCTTTTTGTTCGCTGGGGTCGGTGCCATTGGTCTGTTGGTTTTTTTTCCTTTGCAATGTTTTGTTACGGCTGGCTCGCAGGGTCGGAACCTCGTCATATCCGGAGGACCAAAATGCAGAGTTAAGCACTCGGACGTCGATCAGCACCCGTAGTATGGGGATCAGAGTTATGAGCCGCTCCTCCTGAAGAGCAGACATTCTGGTTTGCAGAAGCAAACCATCCCTTTCATTGTCAGCGAGTCGGTTTTCTCGATAGGGCGATGGAAGTGCGAGTGAAAAATCCGGGATCAGAATCGCGCTACAATATTCGTTGGTTAGTCGGTTTCCACGGTAGAGCCATGCAAGCGCGAGTGTGGAATGCGGAATCAGATTAGCTTGAGAATTTTCGAATGGCAGACAATTTTCAGGTAAGAGTGATGGGGGTGCGAGTGAAAAATCCGGGATCAGAATCGCGCTACAATATTCGTTGGTCAGTCGGTTTTCTCGGTAGGGCGATGGAAGTGCGAGTGAAAAATCCGGGTTCAGAATCGCGCTACAATAATCGTAGATCAGTCGGTTTCCACGGTAGGGCGATGGAAACGCGAGCACGAAATCCGGGATCAGTGGTCATCGTGATCAAATAAATCATAATCGTGATGAAGACCGCGACGTGTATTTCCATATAACTAGTGGATCATATCACCTAACAGAGGTGGCTCCTAGATCCACACCTTACCCTACCCTACTAACCACCATTCCTTCCCGTGACAACTGTGGGGATGCTGTGGATTCCACGGTTTCTAGTAGCAACGGTTGTCGAACTAACATTCCTTCCCTTTCCTGATGACCGTAAGGACGTGGCCAGCGCCGTTATTGACTTTAAATAGCTGAACTCTCGAATTGTGTACATTGAGAATGGTTAGCTAGTCCCAAGCTTTCACATTCATTGGCTCTCTGTGCAACTTCGATTGTTCTGGTCAATCACGGAGTAGCAACTACGATGTGTACGGTTATCTTTGCTTTGCTTTGCTTTGCTTTGCAAACCATCCCTTTCATTGTCAGCCTTCGACCAAAGTTGTGACAGGGTTAAGAGTTGCTGGGCAGAGGCAAATGGATATCAATGGGACCTGAATCACGCAAAATACCCAGCCTTTGCCGTGTTAAATATAAAATTTATCTCGCTGTACTTCAGAGAAAATTAGAAATGCGTTATATAAGTGCGTTTCGAATGGTGTACTGCAAACCCTAAGATAAAACAAACACTTGTAACATAGGGAATCCCGTCTTCCGATAAACGATGCGAGAAATTTTGAAGAATTGAAGCCTCCCGTGAAGACTTCTCCCCATTAGATTTAATTAACTTCTCCATGCTACACGGCGGTGGCGCGGCGGTTTCCTTTGCAACAACCTCCAACAGTGAATGCTCGATTGGTTGGTAATAATCGTAAAATTAAACAAACCGATTTAATTGCACTGCTAATGAAATGCCACTTAGATGTTTAAAACAATCGATGGCGGTACCTAGGTAGTAAAAGGCGGCAACTCCTTCGCGGATCAACTATCATGTGTCGGGTTTGGGTCAATTTGAGACCATCAATTCCAACAAAGAGACCATTTTTACGCCAAACAATCGTTATGACTGTTCGAAAAGTGAGCGATGGTTTGGACGATTTGATCCAAAACGGACACCATATACCATTTATTATATCATTCTGATCTGATGTGCGGCGTACATAGCAATATTAGGCTAATTGTGATGGTAAAATAATGGTCCATGTACGCCTGCTGACTGAATTCTGTCCACTCTCTGATAGAAGAGTGACACATCGGACGTATCAATCTTTTTCAGTAACAGCAGTAACTTTAGTATACATCATATAGTCTAGCAAACTATAACAGACCGTTGGTTGTGAGGAGTCATTGCGATGCAAGTGAAAGAGAAGACGGATAATTTAATTTTTACGCGGATTGAACGTGAATGAACACAGACTGGGGGCGAGCATGTGCGGTGAAGTGTCACTCAGCTAGCAGAGGCGCTATCACTTCACCGTCACCGAACATCATTGACTGAGGAAGAAGTGCATGGTTGTTACGTTAGTCGCAGTTGTGGCGTGGGTGGAATGTCGCGGTGATGAGGTAATGGCACGCGGCAAGTGAAAAAGTACGAATAGGTAAAAATTGAATTTTACGGTATGGTGACGCGATTCAATTTGGGATTTACTTTCCGTTGATGTACTCCCGTAGCATATTATGTTATGAGAGTACAACAATCCGGCATGCGTGTAACTACAGCTCATTTGGCCCCTCAGCTTCAATGTCGTGCACGCTTATTATGGACTACCTACAACCAGCGTGCTTGACATAGGAGCGGAGGGGCCAAATAAGCTGTAGCTACGCGCATGCAATCCGGATACTACGGACATGAACTGCCTTATACACTATTCTTCAAACATTGAAAAGCTACTTTCTAGTATTTTCTTGTTCTAAAATATGGCAAAAAAATGTAGCATAGAATGAACTCACCAAATGCAGTGCAAATCTTCTTATGTATACCCAGCTTCCAACATTGTCACAGTAGGGTCTGGGACCATTTGGGCAGGAGCACCTATTTTGGGCACTTGCTGCTATAACACAGTCAATTTCAAACCGATTGACTTGAATTCCTGCACTTGGCTAGATACTGTGCGTATCTGATTGTGTTTCAAAAATCAAGTCAATCGGTTTGAAATTGACTGAGTTATAGCAGCAAGTGCCCAAAATAGGTGCTCCTGCCCAAATGGTCCCAGACCCTATTTCTGTCGCATATCTTTTTATTTCGAACAACCTTGAAGGATATTTACAAGTTCAAGGCAAAATACCTTTTCTTTTCTTTTTCTTGGCGTGCTTCTCAGCTTAGTGTTCAATGAGCACTTCCACAGTTATTAATTTAGAACTTCCTCTGTCAATGATCATTTTTTATGTGTATACTAGCGTGGGACACAAAAAGACATTTTACTCCTGTACACTTTTTGAGTTCCATTTTGGCCCCATATCAACTATGCAAAATTTCAGCTCGATCGGAGAAAATATATTTTAGTGCCAGCTATTTTAAGTTTTCACACCGCGCGATCACACTACTGAGTGCTGCCTATACAAGATACTCTCTCAAATTTTATGGCGCCGTCTATCACCGATTGCACGAGAGTCCGTGGGGCAATATCAGGCTGGATGCATGGATGAACGCGCTACAACGGACCAGATGTTCGCCATCCGCCAGGTGTTACAGAAATGCCGCGAATACAACGTACCCACACATCACTTGTTCATCGATTTCAAATCGGCGTATGATACAATCGATCGAGAACAGCTATGGCAGATTATGCACGAATACGGATTCCAGGATAAACTGATACGATTGATCAAAGCGACGATGGATCGAGTGATGTGCGTAGTTCGAGTATCAGGGACACTCTCGAGTCCCTTCGAATCTCGCAGAGGGTTACGGCAAGGTGATGGTCTTTCGTGCTTGCTGTTCAACATTGCTTTAGAGGGTGTAATAAGGAGAGCGGGGATAAACACGAGTGGGACGATTTTCACGAAGTCCGTTCAGCTGCTTGGTGTCGCTGATGATATTGATATTATAGCTCGCAAATTTGAGACGATGGCGGAAACGTACATCCGACTAAAGAGTGAAGCCAGGCGAATCGGATTAGTCATTAACCCTCTAATACCCAACCCCGCCTTTAGACGGGGTATAGTTTGAGCATTTTTGTAATTTTTGTTTCGTGGAAAATCAAAATTTTTATATTTTTGGCTGATATTTAGGACTGTTTTGTATATCTCAAAATGGTTTTTGGTGTATTTTAAAGCGTATTTACATTTCTTAAAAATCATTTAAAAATTGATGTTTTAGGCACCTTCTAGAAGTCATTGTTTATTTTGTATTAAATCGCTACAATTTACATATTTTAAATTTTTCCCAAATCATTCTATCCTTGTTTAATAGTTTAAGGGAATCGAATACACTCTTAAATTATTTTCCATAAAATTACACGGATCCGTACCCCAAAAAGGCTTTCAGGAAAAATCTGGAGCTCGATTTGAATAGGTCGTATGTGCTTTTGTCGATATAAAATTCGATCAGTTTATTTTAGTTATTGTATCAATATGGGAGATATTTTGGAGACTTTTATTGATTCAACGGAAAGCCTGTTTTGTAAGGATTCTGCTGCATGTATCAACTTTGTTCAATTTCAATAGTTTTCGCTGTAATAAGCGAATCCAACTGATCGAATTTTTAATCGACAAAAGTACATACGATCTATTCAAATCGAGCTCCAGAAATATAAAACTGCAAGGATGTTCAAAAATAAAAATTAGAAAAATCAAAAACTGAAATTCACGAAATCGAGAATTAAAAAGAATCATCTTCCAAAACATGTTTAAAAAATTTATCAAAATTAAACTTTTATGCTTCTTCTAGACCACTACGGAAACGTAGCATTTTTTCCACCAACCATCATCATAATGATTACGCAAAATTTGGCCCTTTAAACCGAATTATGTCTATATACAATAAACATTGCCAAACCATAGACTTTACAATGACAAAAACAGAACTGAAAAAACAATTTATGTTAAATCGTAATATAAATTAGTTTAAGTAAAAACAATATATAATAAGCTTAGGTTTAAAATGTAACGAAACGGTCTACTTCTGATTGACGTCAATAAATAAATAAAATCGAATTTAGGTGACGAAAAATGATATTTAGATCAAAATCACGAAATTTGGGTATTAGAGGGTTAATGTGTCAAAGACAAAGTACATGATGGCAAAGGGCTCCAGGGAGGAATCACCGCGCCCGCCACCCCGAATTTATATCGACGGTGATGAAATCGAGGCGGTTGAAGAATTCGTGTACTTGGGCTCACTGGTGACCGCCGACAACGACACCAGCAGAGAAATTCAGAGGCGCATTGTGGCAGGAAATCGTGCTTACTTTGGACTCCGCAGAACTCTACGATCGAATAAAGTTCGCCGTCACACGAAGTTAACCATCTACAAAACGCTGATTAGACCGGTCGTCCTCTATGGGCACGAAACATGGACCCTACGTGCAGAGGACCAACGCGCCCTTGGAGTTTTTGAACGGAAGGTGTTGCGTACCATCTACGGCGGAGTGCAGATGGAAGACTGGACTTGAAGAAGGCGAATGAACCACGAGCTGCATCAGCTGCTGAGAGAACCAACCATCGTCCATACCGCGAAAATCGGGAGGCTACGGTGGGCGGGTCACGTCATCAGGATGTCGGATAGCAACCCGACTGAAATGGTCCTCGAGAGTCATCCGACCGGTACAAGAAGACGTGGTTCGCAGCGAGCTAGGTGGGTCGACCAAGTGGAGGACGATCTGCGGACCCTACGCAGAATGCGGAACTGGAGACAAACAGCCATGGACCGAGTGGAATGGAGGCGGCTACTATGTACAGCAGAGGCCACCCTGGCCTTAGCCTGATCGGTAAGGTAAGGTATTTTAAGTTTTCATACGATTTACTATGGGGAAAATCACTTTTTCAAAGAAAATCGCCACATGTTGCCCCTTAACCCCTAAAAATAAATCGATGAATGATTTCTGTTGGAAATTTCACGATAACCAACCCTCCGAAAACCGCAAAGTGATCTAAGGCATGTGGAAAAAGTTATTGACTGAAACCCGAATAGCATGCCAACGTTGTTTAACATGTAAGGAATAACAATAATTATTGTGATTATAATCAATAAAATGTCGTCATTTTATCGTTCGGGTGAGGCAGTAGAATAACTAGCCACAGAAGTCCAATGCCGCGACTGTTCGTGTGACTAACATCTAGTTTGCCACGCCCTTACAGCGTCAGCAGCGGTACTAGAAGTGTCAAGTTAATTTTGTTTACAATAACAAAAGGTCCTCTACAAGATGGACACTTGAAAATAGTAAATTATTGCAATTAAAGTTATTAAAATAATTAAATACGAAATATGACTACAGCGCCATTGGAGTTCTAGTGTATTTCTATTGGTGAGGCTTAATAACTTTTTCCACGAACGTCGCATCGATTTGCGGTCTTCGGATGTCTGATTCCTCGTGAAGTTATCTTTAGAAATCATTCATCGACTTATTTTTAGGGATCAAGGAGTAATCCAAGCGATTTTTCTTTGAAGCAATAAATTTTCCCCATAGTAAATCGTATGAAAAACTAAGAATGGAGGGCGCTAAATTATAGCTTTTCCGATCGATCTGAAATTTTTCACAGTTCATATGGGACCAAAATGGAACTCAAAAAATAAGCAGGAGCTGGAGTTTTTCATTTTTTTTATTTTCCCACATACACCGTGTCTCAAGGTTAGTGTAAAAACAAAGATATACTCTATGCCCAAGGAAGTCAAGAAAATTACCTTTATGAAAAGCTCCTGGACCGACCGGGAATCGAACCCATGCTCATGGTCATGCTAGATACCCACGGATTTACAGCTGTGGTTATGTGGGCGAGGGGTTCTCAAACTTTTCTAGCTCACGACCCACTTTAGATTGTAATAAAATTTGGCGACCCACCAGCAAGTTTTTACACAAAAAAGTCATTTTAGAAAATTTGGGACAGCTTTTAAACAAATACATATGCCACAAAAGTTCAGCCTATTGTACGCAGTGGCTTAATTTCCCCAACAGGGGAAAGAAGAGAAATAAAAAAAAAAAAACAAATACATTCATATTAATTGTAAGTGTCAAATTATAAGTTGCGATAAGCTTGCGTTTTGTAACATTTACATTTAGATATTTTACACTTTTTTAAATTGACAGCGTTCTTTTCGTTTTCTGAAAATAGTCAGAATAAAGTTAAAATGTCCAAGAAAACTGCTGGTGTAAACTTTGTGTCTTAAGAAGTTGGGATAGGTTGGTACATTTCCAATCAAAATGAAACCATTCTGGCTTTTTTAATACTGCAGAACTCCACAGATTTCAGGCATACATTTTATGAATAAAGAAAGCATAATATTACCACAAAGTTTTTGAAGAAATTGTGTGGTGTGTACAAAGATTAGTAACATTCCCCTTGGGTGTCCTTCCCATACCAAGCGTCGATGACAGCAAGCATCATGACGAGGTGGGCAGTGTGATGCTGCCTCATTGAGGAATGGAGCTTTGGCGGAGCAAGTCGTCTGCATCGCGAGGTCCCGTATCATGCCAAGTGATTCTAATGTAGTTTGCTAAGATAACTGGGGACGGATTGTTCCGGTAAGTTACGCAATATTCACAGAAATGATAACAATAGGGTCCTACAATTAAAGACGAAATCTCGCTTTTATTGAATATCAAGCAATCAAACATGGTACCTATTCTAATCGGAATTGTACTTTACTCGAACTCGAAAAACAAAGGAATAATGAGAAAATTCGAAATAAGTAAAATTGGAAAATAGTTCTAGTTTGACATTTGAGGTCGACCTTGACGTGCTGGAACTCGACATTTTTCGTACTAGGGTTTCAAAAATGTTTCTATCTGACATACACGGTGAAAAAAAAATCACACAAAGTATGTGTTATAAGCTAGGGGCGGGACAAAACATTAAAAAAAATAAAAATTGTGTATTTTCATCCACGCCCTATAAAAACGTAAATATGTAAGATTAAATATGTACTCTTGGATTATATTTTATAGTTTAAACCAAGAATCTACATGAGACTTTAGGAGCCTATTGTATGCTTTTGCAGAACTTTGAGAATTTTCTTTCAATTTCAGCATTTCAGCTAAGCTTCACCGAAATTCTTAAAAATATACATATGTTTCGGTAGACATAACCAAAAGTTCGATGGATTGTTATCGAAATTCAGTTATTTTCTGCCTGATTTTCGATATCCCGATTTTTTTAACTCTAACTACTGAACTTTGCATTGTAAATAAAACTAGATTTAAATGAAAACTGCAAGCACCAATCCAACTTGAACTCATCTTTCAAAAACAGAAATTTTGAAGATTTTTTTTAACTTCACTAGAATCCTCTGATAATAAATTTCATCGTTTCAAAATCGATTTTAGAATGAAGAATAGCTTCAATGCTCGATATGCTTCGAACTATGACTCATAAATCGTCATTTCCAAAAAAATGCCGACTCTTGAAGAGATCTTTTATAAATTTCTGTCACATAAGTTAAGGAAGATATTTATTACAAAAACGCCTAAACCTTCGCGACCCACTAACAATCAGCCCGCGACCCATAATTTGAGAAATGCTAGATAATGAAAATTCGCCAACTTCCTGACCAAAAAAAATTAAAACCCGTTTTTTTTACGTTTGCTTTGCCTCGTGTTCCCAAGAACATATATGTAATGCTCATGCTTTCATAAAGGTGCTTCCTCAACTTACAAAAAGTGGTATACAATGTTAAATAGGATGTCAAAATTTAATCCTTTGAGGTGTACATAAAGGCATCTATGAGAGAGGGATTTCTGTTGGCAGCTTTGAGAAATTCTATTTTTTCGAAAAATTCTTGATTTTTTTTTAATGTCGTGATAAAATCCTGGCGTAAATAATTTCCTGAACAAATCCTGTGGAGAACTTTGAATGGCATCTTTTTTAGAGTTCCTGAAAAAATCCATACGGAATTAATCTCTGTAGGAATTCTCGAAGAAATTTTTGGAGGAAAATCTGCAGGAATTGGATGGATGGAGAAATTCCTGAAAGAGTCCTTGGAGAAATTCTCGAGGAATGAATTCATGAAGTTCACTTTGGAGGGCAATCTTTGAGGAATTCCTGAAAGAATACTTGAAGGAATTATCAAAGCAATAAAATGAAGAAATCTTAAAAGACACCCCGAAAGACCTCCAAAACATGTTCCTGAAGGAATTCCTCGAGCAACCCTAAGAACAATTTTGAAATAAATCCTCGGAGGAGTTTTCTAAGAAATCTTTGTAGGTCTTCTTCTTCTTTATGGCTCTACGTCCCCACTGGGACTTGGCTTGTCTCGCTTAAACTTAGTGTTCTTTGAGCATTTCCACAGTTATTAATTGAAGGGTCTTCTTTGCCTGCCATTGCATGAATTTGTATATTGTGAGCAAGGATGGGATAATTCATTTGCAATCATTTACATTCACTTGCTGTTAACTCGCTTCAGAAATATAGCAGCAGAAATCAAAGTATGGAACACTTTTTCATTTTTGTTTTACCTGAAACTTTGTAGAAGAATATATTAGCGTAGAATCAATAGTTAAGTCGACAGAAGGCAGCAAACGCAACTCTCCACGGCGTGAATGTAATTTACATTCACCACGTGGAGAGTTGCAGTCACAGCTCGCTCACGACTTTGGTATGCGTGTGCGACCCCAATGTTATTCGGCAAACTTTCAGATAAAACTACAAGGTTAAATTCACCCATATATTGTTTTTCGATAGCATGCTTCTGAACTGAGATAATAGCAAGTGAACGTAACTCTTTGCAAATAAATGGTCCCATCCCTGATTGTGAGTCGGAAAAATTTTCCCGACCGGAACGAGAATCGAACCCGCCGTCTCCGGATTGGCGATCCTTAGCCTTAACCACTAGGCTAACTGGAGTAGGTGTTTATCTCATTTAGATTTTTGTGAATCTTGAAGGACTTTTTGATACAATCATGGCAGAAACTTTTGAAGAAATCCTGTAGAAATTCATGAAGAAATCCTTAAAGAAGTTATTGAACGAATCATTGAAGCAATGTCTTTAGGAATTCTTTAAGAAACTTTCGAATATTTTTTTGGAAAAATTTCTTGGAGGTATTCCTTGAAGAATACTTGGACAAGAATTAGCAATCCTTGAAAAAAAAAATATGAAGGGTACCGTAAGGAATTCTTGGAACAATTTTTGAATAAACCATTTGGGGCGCTCCTAAAGAAATCATTGGTGGAATTCTTCAAAAAAAAATCTTGACAATCCCCTTCCAAATAACTTAGAGTGCTTGGAAAACTTCCTGAAAAATCCTTGAATAAATTTCTGAAGAAATCATTGGAGGACTTCCTGAAGTCCTTGTGGATATTTCTGAAGTATTTTTTTATTACTTCGCTGTTGCAAACATGTTTTCTTCTTGTCCCTCATTATCGTATTTTATGATTGCATAAAAACCACAGTAAGATATGTTATATCGAGGCACTGTACACTGGATCTTTTTTTATGTCTTGAGATAGCGGTACATAAATTTAAAATGGACCATACATTAAAACAGGGTATAAAGTCAGCACTTTGAATGAACGAACTCAATTCTAGAGAAAAGGTTTACCTTATTTGAAATGAGGCCAAGGGGGTTTCAGGGAAACCTAAAAGGAGAAGTTTTCAGTGGTGTTTTGGGGGCTCCAGGTGAATTTAAGAGAACTGAAGATGTTTTAAAGGAGCTTTAGGTGAGCTTTACAGCAAATTTCAGCAAATTTTAGAGGGATTGAAGATTTGTTTTAAAGAGATTAAAGGCGTTTCGAGAGGTTTAGGGGCGTTTTAGAGGGATGCAGGGAGCTCCAGGGCCGTATCTGAAATCACCCTAAAACCCCTGAAGCGCCCCTGAGACCGCTCCTGTAACTTCTGTGGGACTATTCAAGCCCCCCTGGAATCTCTTAAAGTCCCTAACACTCCATGAGGCGAAGGGAGTGATAGAGACTACTCGGGAAGCTGGCTAAGCGCCAGTTTGCTACCTTGGTGGGCTCCCCCACCAAGTGAGATATGCACTACCCCCTCTCTGAAGCAATGCCTTCTTGGTGGTTCTGTAGGGACGTAGGGTTTGGTGTTTCGTGGGTCGGGGGTGTAATCCTGTCTTCTATTTTGCTTGTAAGAGGTGGTTTCTAATCCCACACTACCTGAACCTTCCTGTTCAGGTGTCTGTTGAGCAGATTATTCCCCCATTAATAAGAAAGGAAAAAATGACCTTATGAAACACCCTGGAGCATCCATGAAACGTTTCTGGGACTCTCTGGAACTCCCCTGGAACCCCCTGAGTTACTCTGAAGCATCTCTGAAACGCATAAAGCCTTCGAGAACCCCTAAAACGCCCTTGAGACCCCTGGAAACTTTTCGGAAGCTCCTGAGACACCTTGTAGCCCACCGAAAGCCCTTGAAACGCTCATGAAACCCCCTGAGTCGCCCCTGAGACCCCTGGAGCAACCTTGAAACGCTCCTGAGACCCTCGAGAACTTCCCTTGAACTCCTTGAGTGCCCCTGAAGTGGGCCTGAGACCTCCTACAGCTCCCAAGAAGCCCGCTGATTCTCCTAAAAACGCCCCTGAGACCTCATGGAACTCCTCCGAATGCCTCTGATATCCTCTGGATACCCCCCTTAGATCCCCTAAAACCAGAGCTGATGTACACGTGCTGAAGTCTCATGTTGGGGGAGGCGCATTGCAAGCTAGCTCTCAGAAGCACTGTACATTTTGAGCCTCATAGTTGTGCTTCCCCTTTTCCTCAAGATTTGCCTTGGGACCTCCTGGAGCCTCCTGGAACCCCCTGAGATCCCCAACAACATCCCTGAGATCTCGTGGTACCCCCTAAAACACAATGAAACACCTCTGAGATCACCTGGTACCGTCAGAGACCCCCAAAACGCCCATGAAACCTCCAGGTATCCCCTGAAACTACCTGGCACCCTCTGAAACACCCGTTGGGCCCCCTAAAATACCCGTAAGACCACCTGGAATACCCCTGAAACCTCGTAGAACGCCGCTGAGACTCCATAAATCGCCCCTCACACTATTTTGAACTCCCTGGAACTCCCTGAGCGCCCCTGAGGGCCCCTGGAACCCCTTGAGATCCTCTGAAGCGCCATCTGTACCAAGACGGTGAGATTTAATGAACAACATTCATTATAGCAAACTAATCATTAAGGCTCAAGCATCCGTCATCATTTTTCGAAAATAAAAAAGCAGTTTTTTCGCTGTAAATCAAAACAACGACTACAAAAATGTATTCACTGTATTCTATTCCTCATGTGGAACACAGTGAATCCATTTTCGTTGCAATAATGTTTGATTTGAACGATAAAACTGCTTTCAAATGTTTGATGATGACGATGATTTCAATGACGAATGGTTCAACGTTAATGTCTGATTTGAGTTTTGCTGCCTTGTACCTTATTCGACCCTATTTCCAGCTGGTGCTCCATATTTCGAAGTATACACAGTGTTGGAAAGCCTCTCCGACGAAGAGTCTTCGTATTCATCAGAGTGACTATTGTATAAATTAAAGAAGAATCTATGAAGTAAATATCCACACAAAAAATCATATAGTTAAGAAACGGTGTTTTGCGTACGATGTGGTGGCCAAACGCCCCAAAAAAAAAACCAAACGCACCTTGCTACTAGAGGTATATCGTTTGTGATAGAAGAAGCACTCGATCGGTAGCTGGCAATTGAATATAGATAGCCGCATTAAATCAAATCAACTGAGTCGGTCGGGGCCGTGGCCGCGCCGCCGAGTTGTACAGTTAGTATATGTTACATCGGGGGGGTTCGCGGTCTGAAACCGCGGGGTAATGTTATGGGCCATACATACATGCGGCGGGAATGCGGTGGAGAGACGATGTTTTGAATCTGTTTGGCAAATCGCACATTTTTGCTTCTTTTCTCTTTATGCGGACGGCGGCGCTCTATCTCCGCGGCGTGTGTATGCTATCCGATAGCCAATCTAAAACATGATAAAACTCTTTGGGGCGCGAAAAGAGCGTTGTTGCTGATGGACGATGCATCAAGAGTAGGTAATAGGGGTACCTCATGTGAAGCAGCAGCGATCGCGGTATGTCTACCAAAACAACCTGCGCCGTTGAGTTGGGTTTGCTGCTGCTGCTGCTGCTGCGTGTAAGCTATGCGTAATTGGTACAAATTTCGATTACATTTTTTGGACATGCCCGTCGTACCTAAGCCAAGCGATCGGATGGTTATCGAATCGACCGACGACTCCAAGGTGGTGGAATTCTTCACGTAGACAGAGGAGAGCTATCTAAAGGATGCGTGATTGCTGGCTGACCAGACCACGTTGACGTTAGGTCGAGTTGGTGTGATTGTTAATCATTCAGGCAGGGGACAGACCATTGACCGCGTATCAGTTTTGGAGAGAAAGTTACAGAAAGAGGCCATTATGCAATGGAGAGCATAGAAAACATTAGTCTCTTGCTGAGGTTATGACACTGTGTGTTTTGAGTGGCAGAGTGGTGATGTGACATTAATCTATAGTAATGAGCAATATAATTACAACTTGTTAGGTATGACATACGAAATGGTTGATAGAAGAATCATTTATGAACTAAACTCTCATTGGAAAAAATGACAGACACAAAACGATGCATATGATCAATATAAGAAGTAGTAATGGAACGAGCTCATCAACTTATCTAGAATCAGCTTTTTGTTCCACCGATTTCGATCCATGTTCAGCGAGCTTGTTTACGAGTGTCCAAAAATTTTAAAATACTTTTTCATCCCGAAACCATTATAGGTTGACCAACACAAATACATCGGTAGTTCAAATTTTGAAATGTGTCAGATTTTCATTTTCAAATTTCAACTCTTCAATTTCAGAAGAGTTTCGAAGGGGTTCCCAGGGGTTTCAGTGAATTTCCAAGGTGACTTCAGGAATATTTCAGGGTCGTTTTTCAAGACGTTTCAGGAGGTTTTCAGAAGAAATCCAAGTCGTTTTAAGATAAGGATTTTAGCGGGTTTTCGAGGGAGTTTCAATGCATTTCGTGTGTTCAAAGGCGTTTTAAGACATTTCATGTTTTTTGGGAGTTTCAAGGCATAACGAGCTCCCTTAAGCTCCCTTAACTGAATCCTCTCTGCGTCGCACTGAAACATCCCTGACACCCCCTGAAATCCTACTAAACCATCTAGCAGGCCCTGAAACCCCATTGAACGATCCTCCCTAAGCCTCCCTCGAAACCCCCAGAACGACCTTAAAACTCCTTAGAGATTTCCTGAAACCCCTTGAGATCTCTGGGACGCTCTTGAAACCCCCTGAAATCCCTCAAAGCCCTTGAACACCTCTGGGACGTCCTGGACATTCCTAAAACTCTATGAGACCTCCTAAACACTCCTAGAACGTCATAAAACTCGACGGAACACCCCTGAAGCCCCTTACTTTTGAAAGAAATTCTGTCTCATGGTGATTTGAACCATCATGTGGTCTGAGAAATTTTACCTCATGACAGTAAACACAGTTTACAGTGCGTACGAATGACTGTACCCTTACTTTTGTAAACAAATCTGCCTAGGATACTCCAGGGTGTTTCAAGTTTTTTTTTATCTCTAAGCAAATGGGTAATAATCTGCTCAAAGATACCTGAACGGGGAGGTCCTGGTAGTGTGGGGTTGCGGACCACCTCCTGCAGGTACAGTAGAAGACACCTCCGATCCACTAAACATATTGCCATTGCCGCCAAATCCTGAGTGTCTCCGGAATCACCAAGAAGGCATTGCTTCAGAGAGGGGCTAGTGCACATGCATCACACTTGTTGGGGGAGTCCACCAAGGTAGCAAGCTGGCGCTTAGCCAGCTTCCCGAGTAATCCTTACCACTCCCTTTTTTCTCCCTTGTCTCATGGGGTCTCATGGGCTTGAAGAGTTCCACAAAAACTTCAGGGGAGCTCAGAGGCGCTTCAGAGGTTTTTGGGATTGTTTCAGATACTACCCTGGAGCTCCCTGCATTCCTCTGAAACGCCCCCTAACCTCTCTTTAAAATAAGTTTTGAATACCTCAAACTAGGATGTGGCCAGGATAGCTCTCGACGGTTGAAGGATTGGAAACAGACTGGAATGAACCAATCCTCAAAACAATGGTCTAGGACTGTACCGTCTTCGAATTTGTGCGACTTACTTAAGGACAAACGTCTTGAAATCCCGCATTAACAGTGCATCAGAACTTCAGACGCACAAATCTCAAGAAGCAAGCTTCAAACAACAGTGCATTTTATTATTCTGTTCTTGCTCACTTGTAATAAGCTTAAAATAAGAAGATCAGGTGTACTGGTTTTGTTTACGAAGAGATTTGTGCGCTCGAAATCGTGAGTAGGAGCCAAAGTCGGCCATTGTGGCGGCCATTTTGGGATTCTAAGAAGTCGGTCCTTAACGTAAATGCTAAGAATCATTGAAGGAATTACAGGAAGAATTTGTATAGGAATCCTTGGAGAACCCTCTGGAGCAATCTCGGCAAGAATTTCTTGAGAAATCCCATGAGGCATTTGTGGAGGAATTCCAAGAGAATTTCTTAAAAGATTTCTCAATGGATTCCTCCAAGAGTTTCTTTTGGTATTTCCCGCCTAAAAATACTTAAAGTTTTTACGTCTCCTTCACAATATTCCTTCAGGAATCCTCCATTATTTTTTTTTTAGATTTGCTTTAAAGTTTCCTCCCGAGATTCGTTCAGGGATTCTTTCAAGGATTCTTATCTGGATTCTTTTGGAGATTTCTTTCGGAATTCCTTCATTGGATTCTCGCGGGATATCGTTTGGCATTCTCTCAGAGGTTTCTCCCATGATTTCTTCATTTCTTCATTACAAAAGAAACAATGACATCATTTTTTCAATGATTTTTAAAAAATGGTAATACGTTTTTTTTGTCTTTATTATAGAGACTTTCAGCCTGGGGCTGGTTTGTCTCTTGGTAATACGTTTTAAAATATATAAAAAATAATTATATATTAAAAATAAATTTCAAAAAAAATATCAAAAACACTCTTGAACAGTGTTTTTGAAAAACCTATCCATTAAAGTTATTGGCAAACCTCAAATTGTATTTGATTTTTTTTTTCGCGTAGTGGTGACGAGAAAGAATTGCCAGCCCTGGCCAGGAATTTCTACAAAAAAATTCACATATTTTTTTAAGGAAATTCTCCAGAGATTCACCAACATTTTCTTAAAGTATTTCTCTACTATTTTTTCGATACTTTTTTGAAACGAACTCTCAGAGATTTCATTAAAAACTACACTGTGGATTTCACCAGGAATTCCTTCGAAGGCATTACTACTACACACATTTTTCCTAAAATGTCTCCAGTATTGCTCCAGACTTTTCTTTAAGATTTTCTCTGGAGAATTCTTGTAGTACATTCTCTGAAAGTTGCTTTTGATTTTCTTCAATGTCGCTCTTGGGGTTTCTAAAAAAATCTTGTAAAAGCTTCTCTGGAAATTCTTCCAGGATTTCGTCAGAGAAATTTACCTGAAATGTCTGAAAGGATTTATTTGGAGGTACTTCCAGAAAGTTCTAAAATTACAGGAGTTGCTCCGACGATTCCTCCATGCAAATTTTTAGGTAACGCCGTGAAAAACACTGAACGATATTGTCAGAGAAAGGCTCAAATATATTTTAGATTTTCTTCATAAATTTCTCCAGGAATACCTTCGAGTAATCCTTCGAAAAATCACGTGTATTCTTAGAAAAAGTCCAGGATTAATATTCGCAATACAGAACAATTTTTAAGAATTTATGCAAAAATTCATCCAATAATTATTATAATTCACGTTGTAATGATTTCAAAAAAATCATGAGGTATTCAATCGGAATTTTCTAGGAACTCCACCATGGATTTCCTATGCAGGTTGCTTCAGAAATGTGATCTCTTACAAATTGCTCTGATGATTCCTCTAGAAATTCCTTAGATGATTCTCCCAGGTATTACTCAAAGTATTCCACCTGTAACGTATCCGAGAAAATCTTCAAAATTTCTACATAAATCTATCCAGCTCTTTCCCTAACAGTGGTTACTGGATTGCTTCTAAGAATTCCTGCAGGGGTTTCTTCGAGAATTTTTGTTTTCGGAATTCTACTCTAGAGGTTCCACTAACATCCCATGGAGTTGTTTAAATCGGTGATTCAGAATGCACAACTACAAGGATTCCTCAAAGGAATACTCAATGATGTCATAATGGAATGACGACCAAAAAATGCTCCTGAGAACTTCTTCATGGGTTCTTCCAGGAATTTCTCTACGAACTCTACCGAGGGATCGCTCAGAATTTCCTACGAGTACTCCTCTGGGATCCATATTGAATATTCCTGAAATAACTCTGAATCTTTAGAGTCCAAAATTTAATCTTTCAGAGATCACCTTAGAATTTTTTTGGCGTGCAATTACTCAAAAACTTTACCCAGGGATTTTATTCAGAAGACATTTTTTAACTTTTCCCAGAATATTTTCCAATGCGCCTTCGCAGATTTCTTTAGAATTTCTTTAGATTCTAGTTTTAGAATCCATTTAAAAATTGCTCTAAATTGTTCCAATAATTTTTCCAGAAATTCGTCAGAAGATGCCTGCATGAAATTATGCGAGGATTCTTCTACTGTAAAACTTCCTCTAGGATTTTCCCAAGAATTCGTACGGGAATCACACAGAAAATATTTCTAGGAGTTTTTTTTTAAGATTTCTATGATTTTTTTACAGAAACTCGTTTTTTAGAGGATTTTCCAGAAAATATATTCACCAAGAATTTCTCTAAGAATTTCTTTGAGGAATCATCTAGAGTTTCCATCGTATATTCCTTCAGGAAATCTTTCGAGAATGCTTCAAATTTTGTCAGAAAATGCCTGCAAGAAATTATGCGAGAATTCTTCCAAGAATTCCTGCAAAATTTCCTCTAGGATTTTCTTTGAGAATTTCTACAGATATTACTTTTGTTTTCCTTCCCTGTTGAGGAAATTAAGCCACTGCATCCAATAAGTTGAACTTTTGTTTCATAACAGATATTACTAAGATTTTTTTTTCCAAAAATTCGTCCATGCAGTTCTTTGGAGGATTACTCTATTTTTTACACCAAAAATATCTCGAAGAATTAAATCGAGGATTCTTCCAGGATTTCACTCATGACAATTTTTCGAGAATTTTTAAGAAATTTCTTTCCTTCGAAAATTTCCCCACATTTTTTTTCAAATATTTCTGCAACAGCACACTAATTGATTGTTTTCTACTTCGGTAAACATCTTCAGCAATGTTGATAAAGAAACTCGTAAGTGGATGAAACCAGAAATTCATCTGACTGGAATTTGACTGGAACTTCTACAGCAATTTTTCAGAAAATTCCTCCAGGAACTCATCCGATAACTTCTTTAAGAATATCTTCAGGAATCGCTTCAGTGATTTCTATAGAAATTCTTCCGAGGCTTCTTCTAGGACTTTTTATATCTCAGTATACCTTCGGATGTTCTTCCAGAAACTTGTATAAGAATTCTCCTAGAAATTGATCCGATGATGCCCCCTGGAATACCCATGTGAATTCTTCAGGGGTTTTTTTCCTAGAACATGTTCACTAATTTTCCCTAAGAATACTTGGAGACAACTTTGGAGAATAACTTTAAAATCCTTCAAAGTGCCTTTGAAGAATTGAGATCAAAAGTTTGCAGGAAGATTCCTACTACGATCCCACGAGCAAATTTTCAGAAATTCTTCCAAGATTTCTTCAAAGTATGAACCAGAAATAGGACAGATCGGGGAAGTACTAGATTTGTAGTAATGAGCTGAATTTTAGTATGGTGAGAAGGGTAATTCTCCGTTTCTGCAGTGAAATGGTGCAAAAAGCGTGGGTATTATGATTCCTTGCCTAATTTGATGCTGTTTGAGCAAAACTTTGGGCAACAGTGTTGTTGTTTTCTTCATTTCTTGCAATATAAACAACATAGATATCCAAAGTTTTGCTCAAACAGCATCAAATTAGGCAAGGAATCATAATACCCACGCTTTTTGTACCATTTCATTGCAGAAACAGAGAACTGACCTTCTCACCATACTAAAATTCAGCTCATTACTACAAATCTAGTACTACACCGAACGTGCCCCATTCCTAAAAGAATTCTTACAAAAAATCATCTCAAAGTTTATCCAGGTATTCCTTTCCGAATTCCTTCTAAACTTTTTGTAGGAATTTCTTCAAAGGTTCCTTCGAAGATTCTTGCAAAATTAAAATCCTGAAAAGGATAGTTGTAGGAATTCCTACAACTATCCTTTTCAGGATTTGCATTTCTCTCCATAAAGATAATAGCGAAAAAAATAGCAAAGACGGCTAATACGGTTATTAGCTGTCTTAGGAAATAGTCTGCTTCTCGAGGAAGTTTTTACTCCTATTGTTAACCCTGTTGATGTTGTGTTTTTTGCACCACGATGGCGTAGTGCACATTCATCGTGCCTGTCTGTGCCTGACCCCAATATCCTACTAGGCTAGGCTCCTACTGTGCTAATGACCCCAATATCCTACTAGGGTCAACAGTGACCGCTGACCGGAAACACGTGACTCGATCAAACGAATTTTGAATCTACAATAGATTTGGCGCGCATTTCTGTACTAAACATATTTTTGTCGCTTTGAAAATACCCCTGAATGTAGGCACAGTACTGTTCGATTGTGTCAAATGCAACTTTTAGACCACCGCTCACACACACATTCGAGGCGTCGTCGCCGTCTCTGCGCGCGGGCGAAGAGCATGAATGATTTAAAATTCCTCTCTTGAATGGAAAGAAAGGATGTAGCGTCGCGTCGCGCGTTTGCTTGCGTCCAGAGTGCTAATACAACCATAATCTGTGTGTCTGGCTGGCTGAAGTCCGGCCCGAAGAAGAACGACGTCGCCTCGCCTCGCCAGTCTGGTCGTGAGCTACAAATCAAGCGGTATCGTGTGTGACTGTCTCCGCGCGTCGTCATCGTGAAGGAAAAAAGTGATCCACCACCACCGCAGAAGTTTGTGGGAAAGAAGAAGCTTGAAACGTCGGGCGCTGTTTTCGGGATTTTCTCGATCGGTTAGTGCTGTTTTGTGCAAATTAGACGGTTTGAAGTGACGTGTACAGGTGCGGTGATGTTTTGCGTGTAAATTTCCCGCTGATTGGTTTGGGCTTGTGACGGAAATTGACACTGAAAAGTGCAGATGGATTTTTTTTCGCATCGCCTGGAAGGAAGATTTTTCTTCCTTTTTTCTTCTGCTCGCTGGCTGGCTGGCTGGCTGGCTAGCTGCCTCGCCCGCTTGCTGTCGCTCGAACATCATCCAGCAACGAGAAGAAGCACCGCGTCGCGCCGCCTCTGCTGTGACTGTGTTCTACTGCGTCCGTCCGTTGTCGTCGTCGACGTCGCTTGTTATGTGATTGTAGTCGTGTGACAGCCAGGCACCGCTGGAGTTTTGTTGTTCTTGGTGTGTTTGCTGTTGATATTGGTTGACAGATATTGCTTCTTCCGAGAGATTTTGTGCATCATCAGCAAGATTGTGATCAATTGTTGGACTGAGGTGATCGGTTCTTGAATGAATTCATTGATCATGATTCATCATCTTGAAGTGATTCTGATAAAAGCCGAAATCCAGGAATAACAGATGGAATTATTTAGGGGTTGATTTTGATGCCCTTTATGTTCACTTCCACCACGACATTGAATGTAATTTCGTGCTTCATCGTCGTCAATCCATTAAGGGGAAGAACGGTAAGAATCAGGGTTGCCAGAATGTCTCGGAACAAATAGTTGGACGGATGGGGAAAATATAATTTAGTCATGTATGTGCATAATTTGGACATGCACGGTGCTGTTTGACTTGTTTCGAAGAGCTAATAAAAATAAATTCATCTGAATATCCATTGTTGGGTCAATCAGACACTATTCTTATTTGAACAAAGTCATAAATCAGGGTTCGTTGTAACCGTTTATGAACTATTCTTGAGAATTTGCGGGTTAAGCGCCACTCAAAGGAAGACCAGAATTTGCCCGACTTTGCCTGAGACGATTTCACTCAGGGACGGTTTTGAACGGTTCTTGGTAAACGGCAGATTTTTTCGCACACAAACTTAACTCCAACTCTTTCACAGGCTAAAAAAAAACTTAGGGAAACCAGAAGGAATTCTTACTCATCCGACAAAAGTAACGGGACTAAAACGTAACAGAAGGTAGTAAGTATGTTAATTCAATTAAGCGATGTGAAACGTAACGGAACTAGACGGAATTTCAAACGTTCTATGTACTATTTATGCCCTTCTCAATCATTGCATTAATTTGTACACAGGCAAGCGGCAAAAGTTAACCTGCAATTTATTCGTTACAAGAAAATACAGGATCGTGAACTAGTGGATCATCTGCTGAAGATCATTAGAGATTTCAATTTGAACTCAGGTATGAAAACAGTGGACAGCTGACAAATTGGATGATTACGAAAACTTACAATTCAGGTTTTGTTGTTTGCCCCGACATCAGATCAGTCAAACTATACCAATAGGATGCAGTCCCACTATGTTTCAAGCAATTTTGGAGTGTACTTGTAAAATGCTCCAAGAAAAACCACGTGTCAATATTTATATTTTCTGAGATAGTCAAACTGTGCTTATCTTGTTTGGAAATGCATTTTCTCTTAAGCAATTGGCTTCTTTAGCGGTGTTGAGATAATTCCATATTCTGAATCTGCATGCGAAACTGAGCCGAAATCCAATTTTTCATGAATTTTGGTGCCCGGGAACCTATTTAAAAATCAATTTGAAGTTTGTATGGGAGCAATTTGGCGAATCACCCCTCGTCGCATTTTGTACTGGGTGGAGCTGTCAAACAGTTACCCAGCTGTCAAAAGGTGATTTCAAAAAATCTCTTTGAAGTTGATTTTAGGTACCAAAATAAAGTTCTAAAAATCTGAAAAAAATCATAGTGGCTCAGAAAAAGGTGCTCTTTCGTATAAAATGAAAAAAATCGATACATTTTTCTTAATTTAAAAACCCAATTGGTCGGTTGAGACGAAGTTGTTTATATTGTATTGAGTCCCTGGTCATTGTTGAGTTCGATGAAATAAAAACGCGGACAATCTAGCAAGACAGGTTGCAGCATTGAGTTTGGTTAGCTCCGAACTCTTCTGTAGAGTTCCTGAGTGTGCTCTTAGAATGACACTTAAAACCTGATAAAGTCTATGGTAGAATCTAATTGAAATGCCACGGATACCTCTAGAGACTAGCGAACAGGTTTATAAGACAGTGCAGCAGAAATCAGGGCCATACTTAATCTGAACAAAAGCGATGTCAGGGTAATAATCGGTCTGATGACTAGCCACTGCCAAAGCAGGTATCACTTAAATAAGATTTAAAATAGACAAGAAAAACGTGGAAACAACGAAACTTCTGAACACATACTATACAAATACACAACTTATTCAATTTAGGGTCGCCCATATTATGAAAAGGGTTATTAGAGCCTCCCTCACGATATTTGGCAAAGCAATTCGGGTAACCGACTTTATAAAACATGTTGAGCCTACTTGGGATCAAATGTTGCATCAACAGATGCCTATCGCACTGGGATCGTTTTCAGCCAGCTGCACAGACTGAACGAAATTTTACACTAGACAAGGAACACACGGAGCATGCTTCAGTGTATACGGAGAAAAAACTATTCTCACGAAAAGTTTCAACGTCAGGAGCGTTAATCGAATCCTCACTCCACAGCATGATGCGATTAGAAGTTTGATGAACCTAACCACACAGCTACGAGGCTCCACCCAAACAAGATTAATATTAATTGTCATGATTGGATAATATTTTTAGTTCTGCTCTGGATTGTCGGCTCTGGTAATGTCAATTTCAATCAAAATTCTTTGTAAGAAAACCGGAAAAAATGAATTACGAACAAAACAGTTCAATGTACTGCCATAACTGTTTTCAAGAAATTTCCGTAAGTATTTGTAATAGAAAAATGATGGATGAACTTCTGATGCAGGAAACCAGTGAATAATGTTTGCAAAATAATGAAGATCGAAAAGAGTTCAATAGTCTATTTTACGAAACGACAACAGTGTTGATGTTGATATTAACACTCACGGGCTTGGGCGCAACCTCCTGTCAAATTTTCATTCATGAAATGAGCGATCAGCTGATCCGAAACGTCTCGTAAAATGGCTCATTATGAGTTGAAGAAGCAGCGAGCGAATACAGCATAAGACATTCTGTTGAGACTCTTATTGGATGTTTAGATCTGTATCCTGAGCTGCATTTTTAGTAGAGGAGGGGGTGTCATTGATACAAGACAGTACCAGCTCATTTGGATTGCAGTCAGCCTAATTAAGTGGCGTCTCGTAACCTCACATTTAACCTGTTTAACAATGCTATTACAACTTTAGATAATTTAGGATTCAAATCAAATTTGAAATGGACGTAAATAGCTAAGCTCGTCGTTTTCTCTTTTTTTTACGAAATACTTAATTCAGAAAATTCAAGTATTTACACTTGTTGAACGGGTACATTTAAGGATAGGGAATCATCACTGGCGTAATCATCAATCTTGTCATTGCTGATGCATAACGTCAACTCTAAATCCGAATATATACTTCCCCAAAATTTTGAACTACATATCCGGCCATTTGAAAAGTACATATCTGATTAGCTTGAACAAGCATGCTTCTGTCTCTGTAGGGCTTATCTGTATCCCACGCACATCAACACCCTTATCATAAAAAAACAAACCTCAGGCTATCTGTTAAGGGTGTTGATGTTGTTACGGATTTTTTTTTTGAATTTTTGTTATGAAAAAGAACTGTATGAAATTATCTTGTTTTATATGTTATAGTAAAAGTATCCCTGTTCGTCATTGTGCATTTGTAGTACTCCGGAATAGAATAGGCTCATGAGATGTAGCCAATTTTGGATTGTCTATATTTTGGCCATTTTGGACAATAACACTAGTTTACAAAATAAAACGAAAGTCGTGAAGTTCTGTCAACGACCAAAATATTTGAAGCATAGCGCTGATTTCGAAACCGACCTTCAAAAAATTTGAAGTAGAACAGTTTTTGAGTTTTAGCTCAATATCGAGCTTTATAACTTTTCAAAATATGTAATTTACTAAAATTCAAATATATTGCATTTTGTTCAACCAATTTAAAAACTTGTTTCCATAAATTAAAAGCTGAGTACAATACCATTCGATCATCCGAATACAGGTTTTGCGTCAGATTGATGAAATTCAAAATATGGGCGAGTTTTTGGGAAGATATCCTTAAATTTTAGCAAAATTCCCTAATTTTATTGAAAAATTCTTTTTCGACGTTTATTTGACATATCATATGTTGGCGAGTTACAGTAAAAAATTCAGCTCAATCGGAGCATTGCATACGGAGAATGAGATGTGTGAAGTGAGCGACTTTGCTTAAAAATAGAACAAAAATCGATTTCAAATCATCAACCTTGTATGGAAAGTCGTAAAAATTTCCGCTCTACTGTAATTTTTTTCCTTCGAGTTTCCGAACTCAGGGCATGATTCTTTTTTTTTTGGTAGAGTGACCAGGTGGAGCTGCAGGACAGCTAATAGCAAAGCTTGGACCCTTTCCCAACTTTCCCCCTACTATGACCAATACTCACGATGGACTGGACGATGTCGTCAACTTGAGCAAGGTGTGTAGTAATTAGTATTGGGTCGTAGTAGTTTTTCAAAATACTGTGTTTTAACTATTCCCATCGCACTAGTGTTTTGACCGAATGGAAGCTCCAAAGATGAATTAATAATTGAACAATATTTCAATAATTGAACATCTCCGTGGTCACTGGACAACATTCAGAGAGAAAAAAGGCTGTCTATGTTAACGCCTTCAAAGAACTCTTCCTGAGAAATCTTACAAAGAAGAGCAAACAAAAAATATGTCATAGCTATTTTTTAAAGATTTGATATTTCTGAAAATTATTCGGAGACAGCTACCAGAGCTAGCGTTTTTAGTCGATATGGGCAACTAGTTTTTCTGACAGCTTCTCCAAACAATAATCAAATAATATACTAAGTTATTTTATAATACATTCTGAAAAATTATTTCAAGCTGATTACCAATAGTGTCAATAGCCGATGTTAGTCATTGACAGCACCAGCATCATCCCCAAATAACTCTCATATTAGTGTTAGATAACACTTATTGAGCTTCCATTCGATGTTGTAAATCAGTCAAACCCTATATGTCAAAATATAGTCTATAATGTGTCGAATTGTGTTATTAATTTCGCTAGTCGTCTTCTGCATATCTGTGATCATCTCAGTCCAAAGTATTCTTATATCCATCGTAACCCTTAACATTGCCAACCGTCCCAAGTCCTAAAAAAACATGTAACCAAATTCCTGCTTTTTTTTGGTCAGTGTTATAATACCGTCTAAAAAAAAGTTCAGTCAGCTGATCTTTGTGTCAAAAATAAAAATGATAAAGATAAAGATTATTTGCCAACTTTTATATATTCATCCCTACAACATAACACCTATAAAAATAACAGGACTGGTAGCAAAACATGATGCTCAAAATAGTTAATTTAGTGACCAATTTCTCGAAAATAGTGACCAAATAGTGACTTACAGATAGGGTATATGTACCATTCCTTGGCCTAATTTGCAAGCCGCATTGACAATTTTGACCATAACTCATGAATTAATAGCACTAGAAGTAATATATCGACCCTATTACACACTCTAGGCAATGCATGTTTCACCAATTGGAAGTAAATTAACGTAAATATTCAAGAATTTACTTAATTAAGTTGAAAAGATTCGATGCGATGGTATGCAACGTTGGTCTATGGTACAAAAATTGGCCTATTAGTGGATACAACGTTGGCCTATTGCTTTCCATGCACTAGAACCACTTATTATCTCATTTTTTCAATATTTCTGCTGAAGTATTATCACTGTTTGTTCACCAATCTTACTTGTACATTACATTTTCGGAGCCAAATTTTCAAAAAACTGTAAATTAATTAGTTAAACTTAAGTTCTTTCTTAATTTATTAACGAAAACATCGCAACCCTTTATTGTGTTATATTTTTACAGTCACCGTAAAAAAATCTTTCTTCCTGTTCGTTCTTTATGGTTCTTACGTAAGCAATCATGTTGACGTCACTTTATCGGTGTTGTTGACGTCTTTTTACTGATGGGCCAAGATTTGGGTACATAGCAAGGATGGCAGAAAATCACTTCAAGCGATAAATGATACAGGATACGAATAATCCAAGACAGCCTTGTTCTTGCAGTAGCATGATGCCGACGCCTCACACCGTGCTCGTATCACAGAACAATTTAATCATCTGATGCACGCTTTATCGCGTGATGACCCGTTATCGGATCATGTTACAAGTCATGATAAATTTTTATTCATCACATTGCTTGCCACTTATGCACCCGTGAGCCGCATTCATGATGCGAAATAATACGTTCATCAGCATATCTGGAAGTTAAATCACCAAGAATGCTCAAAAAGTGAATGAAATCCCTAATTTATCATTTCGACTTCATGATAACGATCGCATCGCGCCCGCACATGCCGAGCGAATCATTCTTCTCGGACCGAAGTTTGTTACGATGCTTGACGACAAAATGTTATCGTTGTTGCTATGATCGCGCGATGCCGTTCGACCGCGACACATTCGAAATCTGATCATGATCACTAGATTTCCATCCTTGGTACATAGTGAAAAAAATGTCCTCAATATTCGGCCCACATTCAATTTGTAAAATATTTATTATTCGTTGAAAACGAATATACAAGTTTCAAAATAGCGTCTTTGACCGTCACATCAAATGTTCAGTTATTGAAAAGTCAGTTCGAAATGTTCCAGAATCATGCCATTTATGATCATGTGTATAGACTACCCACTAAGTCGAAGAATCATGGCGTCTACGAAAGCTAAACAAAGTGACATTTTCATTCAATTTTAATGCTCCAAAGTGCTAAAATTGAAACAAAATGTAACAGTTGCTTGCCGCATAGCTTTTCCGATATCCAGTTATGCGTGTTTGTTTGAGTTTTTCGTTAACGTTGAGATAGGCCGAACGAGGAGAGTATGCCAACGAAGCATCCCGATACCCTACCAAAAAAGTGACTAAATACAGTATGCGGCAGGAAAAAATGCGAAAGTGTTTTTCAACTTCAAACCTCATTTTCGTCCATTTGACGTTAACCAATCTATGTTTCAACGTTCCATGATCTCTAATAGGCTAGTTTTCTGAAAAGTAAATTAAAAAAAAATCCATTTTGGTCACTAACATTTACAGGGCGGCGCCTGAAACTGAAGACAATCAAAATTTTTAAACCGCAGAAAAGTACACAGGTCGCTAAATTTCGTATCTGGCAAAACAAATTTTTTAATTTGCTCTACAATATCATCAAATATATGTACTTATTTCATCTAGTATGTGAAACTACATGGCTCTGGATCAGTTTGGTCTGGTTGTTCATCGAATTTAAGCAAATTTTGTTACTGTTATAGTCATTTTGTTTAATGACCATTGGGCGCGCAGTTTTTTGATACCCGCTTATTAGGCTTACATTATCACATGTTAAACATCAAATATGTTTATTTTTATTTTGCAGTGCTAGAATATAGACATTGACTGATACACTGTCATGGAAAAATAGTCATATACATCCCAAATTTAGCGTGCAATAGTGCCTTGAACTTTTCGCATTTTTTCCTGCCGCACCCTGTAGTGACTTTTAGCACACAACAAAATATTAGTGACTAGGAATTGTTGGACGTACTTTATTCAGAAAATCTTGGAGTATCGCATAATGAATATTTTTTAAAGAAAACTTTCACGCCTATTCCAAAAAAATGTACAAAATCGCACGTATATTCAATTTTCTGCATATATTATGCAACACTAGATTGATCCAGATAGGCAAGAGGCTGACGAACGTAAGTAGATGTGTTGACCACGTTAACTCTTAAGTCGGTAACGGCAGAAACCCTTTTGGAAACCATTAATTGAATTACTTAGAAAATTCTTGATGAAGTTATTAGAAGAAGTTAAAACGGACACCATTGAGTGATTTTTCGACCAAACTCTGATTGGTGAATACATTCTTGGCGATTTTATCTAAGGAATTGAAGAAGAAACGCTCAGAGGTTTATTGAACGAGTTTCTGAATAGATTTCTATGAACACATTTATTGCGGGTATTTTTTTCCGTACTTGTAGACTGATTTCAGAGGAACATCTTGGAGAGATATTTGTTAAATTTTCCAAGAAAGAAAATAAAAATATTACAACTTTCGTCGTTTGTGGCAGTGCACCCAAGGGAAAGACAATGCTTCGAATGTGGAATTTCTTATGAAAACTTGTTGGATGATTTTTTGACGAAATTCATGACGAAAACATATGCAAAGAAAATGAATGACTAAATTTGAGTACGAATTTCTCAGGTATGATTTTTTGAATAATTTTGCAAGAATCCCTTCAAAACAAAAAAAAAATGTGGAAACCAATAATAGTAAGGAATAAGGCAATTTTGATGGAATTCTTGAAGTATTTCTCGGCGTACCTCCTTCGAAAAAATCTGAAAAATTCCAGAGAAAAAATCAACTACCATTCTGAATGTCCAAAGCAATGTTAGATGAACTTGTAACAGAATTTTAAATTTCTTTTGAATATCTCACATTTAAAGAGTCTATGATGAAATTCTCAAAATATTTACAGGCTTGACCATTCACTTCCTGGCGGATTCTTCGCGACATTACGGGAGAAGTAATTTGGCTTTTTGATGACTAGATTATCTGCAAATCTGGAAAGTTTAGGTTGGGTAGTCTCAGGTTCAATCGAATAGTTATATTTTTTCCTTCATCAGGCTATTCAATATACATATTTACCTTCTTCTTTTTCAGGGAACCAGTGTGATTAGCTATCGTTTTCGATAACCTTTATAAATGTATGATCTGTCAGAATGAAATTAAAACATCAGAAACAGTTTCTGTTGTTAAAATTTGTCTGTGAAAAACAAACAGTCAAACTTTTTGGGAAATATCATCTCGGATATTTCTCAAGGAGTTTTGTTATAAATCATTCAGGACTTCTACAAAACCATACTGAAAGACCAATGAATATGATCCGAAAGCCGAGTTATTCTTGTTTGAGTTTTTTTAATGAAAATATTTCAGAAATATTGTAAAAAATATTCCAGGTATTCTAAAAGGATTAAACCACTATTATTCAGGATTGCATTTGTCAGACATTCCTCAAAGAATGTTCAAGCAATGTCCAGGAACTTTCAGAATATCATACGGAAGATCTTGCAAGAAATTCAGAAATTAGTACATATATTTATATTGCAGCAACACTAAAAATCTTGTGTCCTGCTGACTGAAAATTTTAACATGAACTCCGCCCAGAGTTTCAGCAAGATTTCTTAAAATACTAAAGTAATTTTACCAGCAGTTAAAAAACTAATAATCAAAGTCAGTCTTTGTACAAAGGTGATTGATGAATTTGTCAACAGACCTACTACATACTATACATTTTATCGTCTCCAGCTTGATTTTTAACTATTTTCAATGTCAACTCTTGTTTTACTTACTAGCTAGATTTCAGGACATTGAAAATAGTTGAAAATAGTGACTTTTTAACAGAAAAAGTGACTTTAGTTGAAAAGTCCTGAAAATAGTGACTTTATAGTGACTTACACGAAAATAGTGACCAAGTCACTAAATAGTGACTCGCTACCAGGCCTGAAATAAGGAAAATACAAATATTAACTCATTTCTAAAATTAACAGTTTTATCTTTACCTAATCAGTCCATAATTTTCTAATGGTAATAAATTGAATTGTTCACATACCCTAATCTGTAAAGCTGTAAGTCATTTTATCCTAGCGTCTCCTGTCCTGTGTACTTTCGAATTCAAGTGATGAATGATGAGTGTAACGCAGAGACCTCCCCTACCCACTATTGCGTTACGTTAAATTTAACAATTATTGTTGAATTTGAGAAAATACAAAGAATGCAAAGAGTAGGTCTATGCAAGCTGAATTATAACTTGTCGTAGACTTGTGATAAATGCACAACGGATACTCCTTTGGTTCCCATTAGCACTTACGGCCGATTCCTTCACTTGCGCTCAACTCGTAAACCAGATATATCTAGCTCAAAGTCCAAGCGATGGTGAATAAACTGGCGCTAAAGTGCAAATGGGTTAAGCCCTCCCATCGCGTCAAGATCGAATATCCAGGGGGAGGGAGTTTTCGAACTCAGGGCATGATTCTACACCAAATATGATCATCAGCTTACCGAGTTCAAAAATGCTGTAAACTAGTGTAATCATCCAAAAGTCAAGCAAACCGTTCCCTAACAGGGACATCAAAATGTAGACGGCTTATATGAGATGTCGAATCAAGGGCCTAATTCTTCTTTGCACAGATAACGCTCGAGCAAAAAAAAAAGACAAAACCCAAGGCCATCTTTGTCTTCCTCATCCAGAACTGTCATTATGATCTGAGCATTGTGAAACCGTGCAATGAAGAATTTGGATTGGTTTTCCTAGACAAAAACAAGCAATAAAAGCAGCAACAGATGCTGCAAACTAAAAAGGCGAACTGCCAAACAAAACACAATGACTAATGGACCAAGAACAATTATGAAACCTCGTCATCCTAAGATAGGATATTGTTATTCTTTAGGATAATCTGGCACATTTATGTTTATTTTTGTGTTGTATCAATTTTGATTTATATGCAATGTAGTCCACTTGTGCAGTTGTTTTATTGTACATTTGTAGTGTTCTGTTCCACTAAAATAAAATAGAGCATTTGTAGGGTTCCATATTATTCTTGTAAGGGCAATAATGCAAACAAAGATGTTTGGAGAAATTCTAACAAGTATTTCAGAAGTCGTTACAATTTAAGAACTTTAAGGACAGACTTGTTACAAATCCCAAAATGACTATCACAATGGCCGGCTTTGGCACCTACTCACGATTTTGAGCGCACAAATCTCTTCGTAAACAAAACCAGCACACCTGATCTTCTTAATTAAGGCTTTTGACAAGTAAGCAAGAATAAAACAAAAAGGGTACTGTTGTTTGAAGCATGCTTTTTGATATTCGTGCGTCTGAAGTTCTGATGCACTGTTGTTGATGCGGGATTTCAAGACGTTTATTCTTAAGTAGTTTTTACTGAAGTTCACTTTAATTTTATTATTGAAAAAAAGTACTGATGATTTGTTAGAGTTTGCCAAACCGAAGGTAGAAGTTATCGTTTTTAAGTGTATGAACTAGTTCTACTGAACTAGGTAAAATACATGTAAGATAAGTTAGAAGTTGTCCTGAAACAACTTCAAAAATTATTGCCGTTGAAGTTCTAACTTCTTCTTTTTGGCGTAACGTCTCAGCTGATGATGAACATCCTCTTACTTTATCTTTTTGCTCATCAGAAGTATATCAGTACCAGAAAAAATATCCGTGATGGCAACCCTGCTCCAGAACAACATGCTCGCGAGCCACACACAGGGGTGGAGGTTTCTTATGTTGAAATGACGACTGTTTGTGTTGGTGTGACTTCTCCTCGGGTCGGGTGACTCAATTACACCAACCAAAATCCGTAGCACATCGCGGGCAGAGGAACAAGGAAACACAAGGATTGCAAACGACATGGTGGCCTTCTTTTGGAAAGGGTAAGGGATAAGGATCAGAGGGAAGGGCGTAGGATCCGTAGGATGCATTTCGTTTCGTTGCGATACCCGTCAAGTTTCGAAACTTTTCGTTCTGAAACAAAACATTTTTGCGGTGCAGCAACATCGGTCTCGGTTTCGAAACCCGACTGCATTTTATTGCAATCGAGCGCATCAGCACATACCTGCCTGCCTCATAAACATAAAGTCGTCCGTCAGCCAACACCCTTAAATTGCATGTCGACCGGCGATGGTCGATGGTCGATGACGAGGGTTTGGTCATCGCACGCAAAAAAGTTTGGCTGGCTTGTTGGCACCTATCAACAAAGTACCCACTAAATCCGCAACTCAGTGCAAAACCATATGAACGGATGCGGAGAAAAAAGAAAAAATCAAGGTTACAACAAACCATACTGCGGGTTTCTTTCCGCCGACGAAGACGACTGAATGTGCGGTGCCATTTTTTCTACCACCCAACCAAGATTGAAAGTTTTCCTTCTTTGGGCGATGCCATGGTATGGTAGGTACTATACATGCCTACCCAGTTACTTGGTGTCTTTTCGTTGTGCAATGCTGAATTATTGTTTTCACTTGCCGCCATTTAGGAAAGGGGGACTACCTACTGCTTCTGCAATAGTCACAACACAACAGCTTAGGCCTCTAGAGGGGTTTACGAGTTGGTACAAATGTGTGATGTGTGGCCGCCACCGGGGAAGAAAATGTGGGTTGTGTGAATTAGGAATACCCAGTTTGATTTTTTTGAATGGATAGAGATGGGACGACTATGATAAAGCAGCTTTTTGTCATCGATATTTTTGGGTTGCCTAATGAAGTACGTGAGTTGATTCAAATTGGAGATTGATTTTCAGAAAACAAGTATTGAATGAGAAATGTGGACGAGAGAGCTTGTTGCAGATCATTAGAAGTACACTTGCGACACTTGCGGTACAATCGATTTACCATTCAGTTCATACTGAGTGATTTGGAATAAATTAATCACTAACTTTTGAGTCGTATTCGAAAGATTCTGCAGAGATCTCGTCCGTATCTGCTTGGTTGTGCCTGAACCTCCATGCTGACGGGAGACTTTAATTTCTCAGCTGGAGCCGTCCAATCTTGATAGTTGACCCTAAGAAGACTTCAGTATGACAATGTTAAACACTGGGGAAGTCATACGAGTGGCATCTGGTGCAATAGAGGACTGTCCTAGAGACATCCCATTGATTCTCTAATTCTATTAGAGATCATCCATAGAGGGTTATCCTGGAGCCCCATGGTTGTGTTCAGTCGATCGTATTTTGTTTTCTTATGTATCATATCTTTTGGTATTTCCTATTATTTAACTAAGCACATTGATAGGCACATTGGCGTGACGTCTACGTGACTGGAACAAAACCTGCTTCTCAGGGTTATACGATCAGTTCAGTTCCACAGTTATAGACTGCTTCAGAAGTTATAAATACACTATCGTTTAACTGTTATTTTGATTTGAGAGCGATATCTAGAAAAGTTCCTACTAGGTGATGTAGATAATATTCTAGCAATACCAAGCAATCTAATAATACCAGCTTCGTTGCCATTTCGCGCAAAAGATAAGAAACCGGACTCTTTCTTGAACTTTTGCCCAGATTCATCCGAAACTAATGTTGAAGCATTTTGTTATTTGCACAATAAATACTGCTATTCATTTCTAGGGATTATTTCTAACCAGAGCCCCCGATTGGGTAGAGTGTAGTGAATTCCGAATCATCGAATCCGCCGAATCAAAATTTAGCGGATTTGGCACTCTTTTGGTAGGGTATGTGTGCCATCAGTAATCTCACGCTCCCATATTCATCCTAATTGAACACCAGCGATTACGGCACCGATTGATTCCGTTCTTTTTGTTTTCATGGGTGCTCACTTCTAACAAAAAATACAAAAATAATAAACAAAACAAACAGCGCTTCAATCCTTTGTTTTTCGTAGGATGAAAATGGGAGCCACATGCTTAATAAGGGAACCAATACCCTACCTATACTTTCCTGTCCCAATTCTGAGCCAGTTTTCAATAGTTGCAAGATACCAAATCAGATCAGAACATCACCCAAACGTTATGCTTCTGAATCAAAGGCAACAGACGTTTATTTCGACATCATTAAACGTAAATTCCTCCGTTTAAGTAGGGTAATTTTCCAATTGTTGCACGGCTAAAAACTCGCCTATTGTTGCACACTCCATGTTATTCTTATTAGGTGTGCAACAATTGGGGAATTTTTAACCGTGCAACAATTGGCAAATTACCCTAGGTGTCGATTCAGAGACCGCATTCACACATTTCCTATCGTATGAGATACTTTCTTTGGAAACTTCAACAAGTTTTTTTTTTCTCTTAACCTTTCAGGACACGCGCCATCAAGCAACCGAAACTGCACACGCTCGTGCTGTTGACGACGAGCGAGCATTTTTGGTAGTGTTGTACTTTTTATAACAACGCGCGTCCTGAAGGGTTAAAATGTTCAGAAACACCTCTTTGCTTGCGACAATGCGATGTATGAAACACTAGTCCTAATTTTACGGTTTTCAACATCTTAACGGTATAGCCATGCGTCGTATCCGGATGTTTTACTGTTTTGTGCTAAATTATTTCGCGCTCGTGTTCTTGATTCGATGCGTCTTTTTCGAAATGAATGAGAGTATAGCCACAGTGTGGTATGGCCGTCTGTTTATTCTTGCACAAATACGTTAGTATGTGTATAGAGGTGTTATTACGAAAGTACCCGGGCCGAAGTTGGGCGCCATTATTACGGAAATATAACATATTATAGTAGAACACTACAAATGTGTAATAAATTAGGGCATTACATTTGGACATACGCATACAACACAGAACATATGTATACTTTGCTCTGTTATCCTAGGGGAAGGGGATATCATTTTCCGAACCCAGGATAACGAGGTTTCATAATTGTTGTTAATCCATCAGTCAATCCTGTATTAATATTTCATCTGGCTGGTCGCCTTTTTGTTCACAGCGTTAGTTGCTTTCATAGCTTGAGTTTTGTCTAGGAATTTCTAATCCTAAAGGGGTACACTGATTCGAGTTTCAATACGAGACGTTTACATTTTGATGTCCCTGTTAGGGACCGATTTCTCTATCTGATAGTTGATTTTTGCCCGAAGTGACCTGAAAGAATAGAAGGGATACTGCCGATATTTCATAATGCTCTAAGACACTAGAGCGCTGTAAATGTGAATCAAACTTGTGGAGATGTTACAGGTGAAAATGGAACATGAGACACAAAAAGAAAACTTGTAATAATGATCATAGAAATATTCAGGGTAAAAACCGGGAATCCTCAGGGAATATCTTGAATGTTCAGGGAATAGACAATATTGGCTTGTATGATTAAAAAGTTGCGAACTTTATAACATGCAGATCTTCTCAAAAGTAGGGTTCACAGAGTTTACTACATGGTATGATTGAAACATTTTTGAAAATGTTGTGTTAGTGAATCCATCTAGATATTCTGCTACAAGGATTCTTTTCCAGAAATTTTGCCAGGGTTTTTTCTCGAACTTCTTCGGAATTACCTTTTGGAATGCCTACCAGGATTTCTCACAAGATTCCTTTTGCATTTTTTACGCCAGTTTTCTAGGTATTCATTTTTGAATTTCTCCCACAGAATCATCCGGATTCCTACCAGTATTTTGTTCAAGATTCGAACATTTATTTACGGAATTCTTTTTTGAGAATCAACCAGAATTCCTGATTTCCAATTGATTTCTTCTGGAGTTTTTCACAAAGGTCCTACAGCATTTCGCTGATGTTGCTTCGGAATTTCTCTTAGAGTTTCTCTCGGATTTTCTCTTGAAGATTTTCTGCCATCCCTTCCGGTGTTCCTCTTGGGACATCCTCAGGAGATCTTCACATGATTTCTCCTACCGTTGGCACAGGAGTTATTTCGGAGATTACTAGAGCCCCTTGAAGGATTTTTAAGGAGTTTTTCACGAACTTTCTGCAAGAGTTCCTCCCGAGATGCCTTTCGAAGTTATTTTTAAAATACTTAAAGAAACTTCCGTGAGGTTTCATCTATAGATTCTTCCTGGATTTCAGCTGGGATATTTCCCAAAGGTCCTCGCGGGATTTCTTTTAAAGTTTCACCTGAGATTTCCATCAGAGTTTCTCCCGAGACTCTCAGAAGATTGCTCCTGGTGTTGGTCCTGGGATTTCTCTGAGTTTTTCTAAATTTACCCTGGACTTTCCGGAGTCCCTTTTGGTATTTTTACAGAAGCTGCTGCTGTTATTTCTCATAGGGTTCTCTCCGTGGTTTCTTTCAGAGCCTTTTCTAGGATTTTCCTCGTATGTGTTTACAGAATTTCTTGCAGTATGCACACCTATTTGCAGCAGTACCTTAGACTATTTTTTTTACAGATTTTCATGGAATATTCCCAGAGCTCTTCCCGGAATCCCAACCAGAAATTGTCCCGAGATTCTAGATGCTCTTTTTAGGATTTCTGTAATAGTTTTTCCAGGTTTTTTTTCTGGCAGATATTTCTCAAAGAGTTTTTCTCGGAATGGCTTCTGGAATGAGTTATCAGATTCCTTGTCTGAAATTCCTGGAGAAATATCAGAAGGAAGCCAGATGAAATCTCTCGAAAAATTCTGCAAAGACGTATTGGAGATATCTCGAGAAGAACTTCAAAAGACATCTCGAGAAAAACTGGTACACCTTGGAAAAAATTCTGGGAGTAATTCCGGGAGGAAATATTAAGGAAATTCACGAAAGAACTCTGAAAATTTTTGAGAAATCCCGCGATCAAATCCTTGAGAAATATCGGAAAGCTATCCCGAAACCATTAAAAAATTCCCGAAGGAACTTATAGGAAAGAATAGATTTTGGAATGATCACCGGGAGGAATCCAGCGAATAACTCTGGAATCATATCTGGAAAACCGCTGAAAGGTATTCCGGAAGGTACACTAGCAGAGACCCCGTAAAAAAAACTTCTCTACTTCTGTACATGGAAAATCTGGAAATATTCCTTAACATATGTTTGTGTTACATATATTCGAAGAAGTTTTACATAAAAGAATTCAGTGGTTTGGTAAAAGTTTTGTGAATAATAAATCTTGCGTAGTTTTTTTCTTAAAATGTTTACAGAATCAATCGGTGCCGTAATCGTTCAGTTTATGTATTGGACAAATTTGGGACCATAACATTAATTTACTAATGGGCACGGTGACCTTAATTCATTTCAAAGTTGAATTACCACATTGCAATCATTGACCTTTGCCACAAAGTTTGTCCAACAAGTGAGTAGATTCTGAAGTAAATCGTTTATCAATTAAGAAGTTACGATTTTATCCACAACTTCTATGAAGACAGTTGTCTTGAATATTCATTGTATAATACTGAACATATTGACCTCAAAAGTTCAAAAGCTAAAACAGTTGGTGTTCAGCTGCTTGACAGTTCCTTTATAAGGATAACAACTGTTGCCACAGCTGTAAACAAATACATACTACATCCAAGTACGTTCTAAGCAATTTCTTGGTTTTATCACGGATTCAAGTCGGGTTTATGGTCATCGGATCTGCAATAAAATCAAAAAGGTACACTAGAACTGAGTGGTAAACCTCAAAGAAATTACATTTACTACGCAAGCGCGCTTCTTTTCATCCTACTTTAACTCGTCCTCTTATGTTACGTCCCAACTGGGATAAAACCTATTTTTCAGCTTAGTGTTGTGTGAGCACTTCCTCAGTTATTTACTGAATGTTTTTTTTTTGCTAACGTCCATTCTGCATTTGTGCATTTCTGCACATATCGTGTGGCAGTCACGAAAATTCTCTCCAGGCTAAAGGAAGTTGAAAAAATTTCCATTGTGAAATTTGTTAGGACCGACCGAGATTCGAATCCTTCACCCCCAGTATGGTATTGCTGAATGCCCGTGCGTTTACTGCTTCGGTTATATGGGCTCTCATCTTATTCTATTACAATTATAAACGAAAATGTCAAGTGTAATTGAACTTTGCCAACTTCAACTGCTACGTTAAGGCGGTGTGTAGTCATTTCCGAGATGGCGTTTAGTAAGCATACCCGAGCAGAAGGGAATAACAACAGCATAAGGAGCTGTGTTATTTTGGCAAAATAACTGAATAATAGAATCGATTATTTTTAAGTTATTAACATAACATATTGTGTTATACATTTGTCTGTCATAAGCAGCAAAATAACAAATATTATAACAGAAAAATATTCCTGGAAAACCATTTTAATAACTTGTTTTGTTAGTTTCAATAACAACTTAGTAACAGTGAATCCGGAAAGTATGTCAATAACACACTTTGATATTAATATGTTATTGATAATAATCGGAGAGCAAAATTTGTTATTTGATATCAACTTCAGTTTTTAATTCATTCTAGAATATTTGAAGTTGGTTCACTACAACGCAAGATAATTGAACTTTGGTAATTTCTATATTTTCAAATAATACGAGCTTCGCCTTCCAGCTGTAATTTATAAACTGTTCTACTTTAATTGTTATCGGAGCACGGTTTTGAAATCAACACGTAATTACGCTTGAAAAAATTTGGTCGTCGATAGAAAATTGTGAATTTTGTTCGTTCCTCCTGGATTCTACAAAGATTCCTCCAAAAAATTTGCTAAAATTTCTCCAATACTTCCTCTGTTGATTTCCAGGACCTTAAACATCAATTTCTGCAATATTTTTTTTCTGAAATTCCTCCATCGATTTCTCTAAGGATTCCGTCAGAAATTTCTTCTGTGTTTATCAAGGGACTTCTATGAGGATTTTTTCAGGAATTTGTCCTATAATTCTTCCAGAAATTCGTCGACAGATTTCGTCATAATCTTTTCCATAAATTGATCCGAAAAATCTTAAACAAATTTCTGCGAGAGGTCTTCTACGGAATCTTTCACGGATTTTCAAAGACTCCTCTAGATATTCCTCCAGAATTATGCATAAAATCCCTTCAAGGATTTCTTCAGAATTTCCTGTGATCATTTGTCCCGAAGTTCATCTTAATATTTCTCTGAAAATTTCTTTGAGGACTTCACCTGGAATTTTTTCGAAGGATTCTCCAAGAATTTTTCAAAAGATTCTTCATAGAATTCCAATAATTTCTCAGAAGAGTTACTTTTGGAATTTCTAAAAAAAAAATCGCTAGGAATTCTTTCGCGACTTATCTAGGGATTTATCGAAGGTTCCTCCAGAACTTTCAAATGTTTTTCCGAAGAGTATTTAAGGAATTCTTCAGAGGATTCGTTCAGAAATCTTCTCAACTGAATACAAAAATGAAACAAAACAAAGGGAGAGGTCATAATTGTCGAATTGTTGTTTTAATTTCAAAACTTGATACTGTTATGCTGTTGTTGATAAATTGATCAATAGTACAACAATAACAAAACTGGTACTTCAACAAAACATGAAAACATGTTATTGAAATGGAAGAGACGAACCAGCCAAGGGCTGAAAGTCTCTCTAATAAAGACAAATCAATCAATCAATTATTGAAATGTAATTTAATGAAGGTATATCAATAGCTTGATTATAACAAAATGAGATTGTCCAACAAAATTAGTTATGGAAAAGTTACGCCTTGGTAATTTAATAATAACAAAACAAGATATAAAAACAGGTTATGTGATTTCGTAGTTATTAATTTGCTATTCTTCTCTGCTCGGGTATCATCTCTCTGTTGTTGTTGTTTCTTCATGAATAATGCAAATATCTGCACCAGTCGTTTGAATCTATGCTACTGCCAGGGTGGCCACCGAACCGGGAAAAACGGGAAAATCGGGAAAAAGACGGGAATTCGGAACGACCGGGAAAAAAGCGGGAAAAAGCCGGGAATTTGGAATGATTACCGGGAAAATTGTTGTTAAGAGTAACTTGATGTGCATATTTGAATGTTTACACCTCATCGAAAATCTGCAAAATCAAAACCAATCCAAAATACTCCTGGGATACTTCTTCGAAATCCCAAGGAATTCGCCTGTGCAATCACTTGGAATTTCCTTAAAACAGAACTTGGGATTCTTCAAGAAGTTTCTTCTAGAATTCCTCTAGGATTTTGTACCGCTTGATTATCTCTTGGAATTCGATGAGATTTTTTCGAGGAAAGAGTTTCTTACATCTGAGATTTTTTCAAAAGTTACTTTTTGGATTAACCCGTGTCCTTTCTTAAATTTATTCTAGTTTTTTTTTCAGGGAATCTTTCCGAAATTTCATCAGGAATCTTAATAGATAAGGAAATCATAACCACTAAACTGGGTTTTAATCAAGACAACCTATTGCAATTTATTCAAGAGTTCCTTTTAAGATTCATCAAGATTTCCCTTCCGCAATTGTAACAGGTGTTGCTCCAATCTTCAAAATTTCCTACGGGAGTTCTTCCCAGATTATTTTTTTGAAATCCCTCCAGAAAATTTTTCCTTTTCTTCCTGGAGCTTCCTCTGGGGTTTCCCTAGAATTTTCTTCTGGAATTCCTCCGAAAGCTTTTTTTTAGAAATCAATCGGTAGTTCTTTCTGGGATTCTTTACAGAGTTTCTTCTGGTATTCCTCCAAGATATCATTCTGTTACTTATCCATCTCCACGAGTTCTTTGCACGATTTCTGCAGGAGTGCCTTCTGAAACTTTGATTTTGAAAACTTCCAAGAGATTTTGCTGAATTTTATATTTATTTAAAATTTGCTTTTGGAATTTCTCCAGTGTTTCTTACTGCGTTTCCTTCAAGAGTTCTCTTTGGGCACCCTCCAGGAGTGAGTTGCTTATGAAGCTTGCTTTTGGAGTTACTCCAGGAGTTGCTTTTGGGCATCCTTCAGAAGCTCCCTCTGCAAATCATCCAGGAGTTCCTTGTGGATGTTCTCTCAAAATTTCTTACAAAAACTTTACGATAGCTATTTCTGAAAATACTCCAGAATCCTGAAAATCAAACTACTGCGGGAGGTTTGTAATCGTGAACTCTTCCAAGAGTTCCTTGGGAAACCTTCTAGACATGTGGGAGATTCTTTTGGAAATCCTTCAGGAGTTCCAGGAGAAATCCCTAGATCGAATTCATGATCCCAGACCAAAAGTTCTATTCCCTAATTGCCAACAGACTGACTAAAATCCTAAATTCCCTAAAGGAACCTCTTCCAGAATAAATCCATTAACCCGCTGTTCTGTACAACACGTTGAAAAAATCTCGCTTTTTGTGTTCAGTATTAGCGTGGTGCTGGCGGTGGTTACGGTTAAGAAATCTAGAGGAATCCACAAAAGATATACAAGGTGGAATCGCTAACAGAAGTTACTGAAGAAATCCAAGATAGTTTTTTGGAGTAATCGAAAGATGAAATCTCGGACAAAACTTTGTAAGAATCTCCAGATGTAAGTTTTTGGGGGAATACTTAGTTGGACATCCTGGAGGAATCCCCGGAAACAACACCAATGAAGTTGCGTTAGGTCACCTACGCTAATGAATAAAATAAAAAAAAGGTTCGATTATCCTCCATGTCCCGGATAATGGAGTGCGACCCTTGCCTTGCTGATTTTATATGCACATCTTACCTATTATAGGTCTGTCATAGTTAGCTACCACTTCTACACTTGTTTTTTTTTTTAGTTACAAGAAAATAAGTAAAATAATGAGTGAGGGATAGCTTGAATTATGCACTATTTGGAGCTGAATGAAAATATGCTGTAAGTATATACGCCTTTTATGTCATCATTGGTAGTTACTTCCATTTTTACATTGATGCATTACGTCAAGAATAATATTAAACTATAAATATCTGGTACATAGTATTCACAGGATTGCAAGTGCATTTTTACATGGTACTTATCATCCATATGATACGAAAATTGGGCGTTACCTACTAAAAAAATGTGCATTTTAAAAACCGGGAAAATTTCAGAAATCGTACCGGGAAAACCGGGAAAAAAACGGGAATTTCAAAACTGATATTTAGTGGCCACCCTGTACTGCCTACAAATGGATATTCGTAATAGATACTCTTACGGGTTGAAGTTATTCATTCGTCTCATTTATTTCGATAAGCAACACAATCGCTTCCGAGTGATGACTGTTGAAGTATTAACCGGACTCGATCTCCATCAGAGTGAAAACAGCTTTATGTAACATTAGATTCACTTTGAAAACAGTTTCAAATCTTCTACTAAGCAGTGAGTATTTCTTCAAAATTGACGGTTGACTTACCACGTCATACTGTACCGAACCTTTTTTTTGCGTTAGCTCAGCTTCGGAGAACAGTAAACAATAGAAAGTGACCTGGCGCAATATACTTTACCAAGTCAAACCCTTATCGTGCAACTCAAGGGAACGGCCCCAAAGTTTATCGCTATCACCGTCTCAAAATTGTTTGCACTGACTTCTTATCGACGTTGTCAATAGTCGCTGCTATAGACACTAATTCCACATCGTCAACGGCAACGACAAACGACGGGTGTGCGGTGAAACCTGTTCGCTCCAAAACTATGGACCGTGCCAGTGAACTCGTTCGCCAAGTTGAACGCTTTTGGGAGGATGCAATAATCCTAGGAACGATATTTACCTATAAGGTAAAGCGGGCCACAGCACAGCTACTGTACTGTCGTCCGGAGAAATGATTGTCAATCAACAAAGGGGGGCTTAAATAAACCGGAAGAAAGCCAAAAGGCAAACACACCGACGACCGGTCGATTATGGAGAATGGAGCGCACCAATGGGTTCTAATACACTCCATTTTCGAGCCAAGTTCGGGTCCCATGTATGGCATATCCAAATACGACGAATCGGAATCATACTATAGTATGTACGATGGAAAGGCGACCATCATCAGCAAGTAAACCATCAGCAACAGCAGACACACTGTTCGACTGTTTCCTGCTGGGGTGGTGGATGGCGTCCCGCCACGTATTCCCTTTCTTCCACGGTTCGTGAATGGGTTCCATATGGGCACGGAGACCACTATTGGGGACCTGGCCGGAGGCCGTAATCTTATTTTCGTTTATTTTATACGTTTTTTTTCAAGTCTCCTCCCGGCTGCTACAGTACTAAGGCCTGGTGGTAGAACGTACATAGTATCCACTACCCAGTCGTCCGTCTAGTACAAGCAATGGATGTGAAACTTCTTTTCGGCTTATGGTTTAAGTTTCCTTCATTCGTAACCCTTGCGCGTCAGCCTGACGTCGCACAGTGGTTTCATTTCCCATATCAGGAAGTCAAAAAATATTGATCGGAGTTTCTCGCGGGACTTTTCTCAGAAGATTTCTTCCGGTGTTGGTCCAGGGATATCTCTCAGAGTTTTTCTGAATTTATCCTGGAGTTTGCAGGATTTATTGCAGTGATCGTCCTAAGATTATTTTTTTTTTTATATATTTTCTCGGGATTATTCTCAGAGCTCTTCTCTACCGCAAATTATCCCGCGTTTCTGAGTGCCTTTTTTGAGATTTTTAAATAGTTTCTTTCGGAGTTCTTGCAGGACATTTTTCCAGAAGTTTTTCTCGAAATGTCTACTCGAGAAACAGTCTACGAAATTCCCTAGGGAGTGTCCATAAATGAATTAGAATTTTAGGGAGCCTTCGATTTTGTTACGAACCATGTATTAGGTATTGAAAACATCGATAGGATAGAATTTTGAGAGAAATCCTCAAAGGAATTCGAAGATAGATTTTCAATCAAATTTATAAACAAATCTCTGAAGAAATTGAGTGCAGCGTGATGTGGCAATATGAGCACATAATCACTGGACAGTTGGTGTCGGTCAGCTCGTTTCATAGTATCAACATTTTTAACAGATATGAGATATATAAAACTAAATATTATTTTGTAATAATATTAGACAATATTTTTCGTGGATTCACTCAATAAATATTGAAAGGTTTGTTACTTCACTGCAGAGAAGACGAGAAACTTCATGAGTTTACCAGACAACTTTGTTGAATTCTATTTCGAGCATTTCTGATCTCATGTTGCCATTCCGGTATCTTCCGGAGTTTCTTGAGACTTTCCCAAAGAGTTTCTTCTACTCTCGCAGTTCCGTCTGGAATTCCATCAATAGTTCCTTATCACATTCTTCCTGCTGTTTTTTTTAAGGAATCTATTCTAAATTTCCTGCGGATATTTTTTATGGAAATTATCTAACAGTTTTTTGCTGATATTTCTCAAGAAGGAACCCTGTGCCCATTCTTCACATATTTCGTCAGAAATTTCTCCTGAAAGTTGTTCTCTCAGGAGGAGTTAACCCTCTAATACCCAAATTTTTTATTTCGATCTAAATATCATTTTTCGTCATCTAAAATCGATTTAAACATGTTTTAGACGATGATTCTTTTCAATTCTCGATTTCGTGAATTTCGGTTTTTGATTTTTCTAATTTTTATTTTTGAACATCCCCACACTTTTATATTTTTCCTGGAAGCCTATTTGGGGTACGGATTTTTTAAGATGAAAACATTTTGAGATTTTATGATTATAGTTGAAATATTTTTATTTTTATTTTTTTTCATACAAAATTTTATTTTCCGTGTAATTTTATGGAAAATAATTTTAGAGTGTATTCGACTCCCTTAAACTATTAAACTAAGATAGAATGATTTGGGAAAAATTTAAAATATGTTAATTGTGGCGATTCAATACAAAATAAACAATGACTTCTAAAAGATGACTAAAACATAATTTTTTCAATGATTTTTAAAAAATGTAAATACGCTTTAAAATACACCAAAAACTATTTTGAGATATACAGAACAGTCCTAAATATTAGCCGAAAATAGAAAAATTTTGATTGTCCACGAAACAAAAATTACAAAAATGCTCAAACTGTACCCCGTCTAAAGGCGGGATTGGGTATTAGAGGGTTAATTTCTCAAGAATATTGTTTTGGGCTTTCTAATAGATTTTTTTCTGAGATCTCTGCCGATTTTTTTAGATATTCCTCCAGTAGATCCTTCTTGTGCTCTTCCTGTAGATCATACTAAGATTTCAAGAGTAGCTTCGTGGGAAATACTAAAAAGCACTACTTAATGATTTCAAGAAGAACCCTCAGAACAAATCCCACAAGGAACTTCTTGAGGAGCCCCAGGAGGAATTCATTGGAAAATATGAGAAGGAACTTCTTGAGGAATTCTAAATACAATTTATGAAGAAATGCCAGATTTCTAAATGGAACTCCTGAAAACATCCCAAAAGAATCTCTTAGAGGAAAAGTACAAGAAACTCTTGGAAAATCCCAAAAAGAAAATTTTGAGAAGCTGCAGAAAGATCCATTTGACGATTCAAAGGATAAGCCTGGAGGAGCACTGATACCAGAACAAAACCTTTCTGAAGATCCTTCTTAAATTTTCTGAGCAATTCCTTCATGAATCCCTTTTGAATTTTTGTTTTGCGATTACTTCAGAAGATCATTCTTTTGCTTCTACTCAAGAATTTGAGTACTGTACTGTATTAGATTTCCCTATGTTTCCCGTCTTTGGAACCATTGGTTTTCACAAGATTTGAAAAATTGTTGTGCCACTAATAAAATAACAAATTACTAATTAAAAGATATATCTGGGAATTTTCCAGCTATGCAATGCTATTCCTACTGAATTCCACTGAGATCTTTTTAGGAATTTCAGTAAAACTTCTTTAGTGATTTCTGAAGAAGTTCCCTCTCAATCCATCTGGCTTCATGGATAAAAGTTGTAAAAGGATCATAGATGATTTCTTGAGGAATTTCTTAAGGGATCTAGAAAGCACTTGACAAATAGTTGAACTTGACAATGTTGAACAATTGTTGTGTCACTAATAAAATAACAATTTAGAAATTGAATTTTGCATTTTTTTTTGCTATTCCTACTGAAATCCATTGAGACTTTCAGGAATTTCATGAAAAACTTCTTCGTTGCTATGATCGTAGATGATTTCTAGAGGAATTTCATAGGGATCTAAAAAACAGACGAGAATACCAGAAGAAATGCCAGAAAGAAATATAAGAAGAATCTCCGAATGATCTTCCGAAGGAATCGCAGAAGAAATTTTGGGAGGGATTCATGAAGGAATTCCTGAGAAAATCTAAGAAGGATCTCCAGGAATTTATCCTGAAAATAATCTTATAGAAATAATCCAGGAAAACCAAAAACAATATACTTGTGAACAAAATTCCTCCTGAGAGAAGAACTTTCTGGGAGAATCTCAGACGAAACATGTAAAGGAATCGCACTGGGTTCTTCTTGAGAAATATCAGAAGAAAACTATTGGATAAGTCCCATAAGAAAGATTCCTAAAAAAACAGCAGCAAAATCAGGAAGAATGTTAAGACTACTGAGCGAATTCGAATGTAGACGAAACTGCTTGAGGGATCCCAAAGAGAGCACTTTGAAGATTCTGAGAGGGACCTTCTGCAGAGGTCCCAGAAGCAATATCAGGAGAAATTTCTGAGAGAATTACAAAAAAAACTCTGGAGCAATTTCATATGAAACTCCTTGAGAAATTTCAGAGAGATCGTCTGCAAATAGGGAATGAGTAATAAGATCTACCTCGAAATAGCCTCATATGACTTTGTTTTGTAAATCCATGAAGTTTGACATGTCGCAAGGCAGGTTTCAAAACTGATCAATTGTTGGCCCCTTCCCCGTAATAACCAGGTGACCGGGAGTTTCCGGAATGTTACCAAATTCTCGAAATGACCTTCAACAAACTTGTCTTATCAATTCATGAAGTTCGATATGTCGCAAGGCAGGTTTCGAAACATATGAAAAATGGCCACTTCCTTCCCCCGAAGTGGTCGGAAGATTCCGTAATGCGATCATATTAACCAGAAATGCTCGAAATAACCTTCACCAATCTTGTCTTGTAAATTCAGGAAATTTGACGTGTCACTAGGCAGGTTTCAAAATTGTAAAGTATTGGCCACTTCCCCGGGATAACCAGGTGGCCGGCAGATCCTGGAATGTGACCAAAATGACCAGGAATACATACTCGAAATATCCTTCAACAAACTTGTTTTGGCATTTTATAAAGTTTGACATATAACAAGGCAGGTGTCAAACCTGATCAAATATTGACCACTTCCTCGGGGAGCCCGGGAATCCCGGAAGATCCTCGAATATGACCCAAAGTCACCAGAAATACTCGAAATAGCCTTCTACAATTTTGTCTTGTAAATTCATGAAGTTTGACATTGCGACACTTGAAACATGGCAGGTTTCAAAACTGATCAAATACTGACCATTTCCTCGGGGGAAACCAGGTGCCAGAAACCAGGGAAGATTCCGGAATGTGGTCAATGTGACCAAAAATGTTCGAAATGGCCTAAAATGAACTTGTCTTGAAAATTCATGAAGTTTTACATGTCGCAAGGCAGGTTTCAAAACTGATCAAATGTTGGCCACTTCCCCGGGGGAACCAGGGAGCCTCGGAAGATCCCGGAATATGACCAGTGTGACCAGAAATGCTCGAAATAGCCTTCAACAAACTTGTCTTGTAAATTCATATGAAGTTTGACATGTCGCAAGGCATGTTTCAAAACTGATCAAATACTGGCCACTTCCCCGGGGGAACTCAGGAACCCCGGAATGTGACCAACCAGACCAGAAACGTTCGAAATAGCCTTCAACATTTTTTTCTTGTCAATGCATGAAGTTTGACATGTCGCAAGGCAGGTTTCAAAACTGATCAAATAATGACCATTTCCCCGGGGGAACCAGGTGGCCGGAAGATTCCGGGATGTAGTAAATGTGACTAAAAATGTCCGAACTGATCTAAAATGAGGTTGTCTTGTAAATTCATGAAGTTTGACATATCGCAAGGCAGGTTTCAAAACTGATCAAATGTTGGCCACTTCCCCGGGGAACCAGGTGCCCGGAAGATCCCGGAATATGACCCGTGTGACCAGAAATGCTCGAAATAGTCTTCAACAAACTTGTCTTGTAAATTCATGAAGTTTGTCGCAAGGCAGGTTTCAAAACTGATCAAATAAATATAGACCACTTCCCCGGGGAAACCAGGTGCCGGGAAGATTCCGGAATGAGGTCAATGTGACCAAAAATGTCCGAAATGGTCTAAAATGAGGTTGTCTTGTAAATTCATGAAATTTGATCTGTCGGAAGGCATGTATCGGCAGAATTTAGCATGCGGACCATCACCCGGGAAAAACCTACCCCAGGATACCCAGGAATAATTCCGAAACCATGTGGCCAATGATATATTTTGTTCCAGATACAGAATCCAGAACAATTACCGATCATTTTGATTAAAAAAAATTTGTAAACTGGTCCAAAAACGACGGAGATATGATTTTATTTAGTCATTAGACGTCATCCAAAAATGTATGCAGAATCTTTTATGTTGATTTTTGCCTTTCTCGTACACTAAGTGCACTGGAAAGACTATATGTTCACTCCAATAATGACTTTGTTAGAAGGCCCGGAGGGTCAAGTCACATATGCCAATCAACTCAGTTCGATGAATTGAGGTGATGTATATGTGTGTGTGTGTGTGTGTGTGTGTGTGTGTGTGTGTGTGTGTGTGTGTGTGTGTGTGTGTGTGTGTGTGTGTGTGTGTGTGTGTGTGTGTGTGTGTGTGTGTGTGTGTGTGTGTGTGTGTGTGTGTGTGTGTGTGTGTGTGTGTGTTAGCGTGGCTCAAAATACCACATGTCAAAAAGTTCGATGGGCCCCCTTCTCATTTCGTTGTATATGACGTCACGATGCTCTGGTCAAATTTTCAGCTAAATCCGTTAACATTAGGGCGGTGCTAAACTCATTTGAAGTTTGCATGGGAGTTTATATGGGAAAACATCGTTTTTAGCATTTTTCTCATGGGGGGCACTATTTTAACTTAAAACATATAACCGATTATATAGAACTATAGTCTTAAATGTGCCGAAAAACTTTGTCGAAGACCACAAAGTCATCCGAAGCTTGTAAGAAAAGATATTACATGCAGACCATCTGGTGGTGCTTACCATTTAACATGTATAGGAATAACAATAGCAATAAAATCTCATTGGATGGGCTCGTACTGTCTAGGCTATATCTTTTTTCGCAAGTTTCTGATTACGTTGCGGTCTTCGGCAAAGTTTTTCGGCACATCCCAGGCTATATTTCTATAGGATCGATTCCATGTTTTAAGAAAAATTAGAGCCCCTTAGAAGAAAATTGCAAAAAACGATGTTTTCCCATATAAACTCCCATACAAACTTCAAATGAGTTTAGCACCGCCCTAATGTTAACGGATTTAGCTGAAAATTTGGCCAGAGCATCGTGGCGTCATATAGAACGAAATGAGAAGGGGGCCCATCGAACTTTTTGACATGTGGTTTTGCCATACAAGCTTGAGCCACCCTAGTGTGTGTGTGTGTGTGTGTGTGTGTGTGTGTGTGTGTGTGTGTGTGTGTGTGTGTGTGTGTGTGTGTGTGTGTGTGTTTTTTTTTTTTTTTTTTTCCTCCCAACCTCCCCAGCAGAGAAAACCGATTGGAAAAACTCTGCTACACCTAGATGCCTCAATCCCCCTGGTACCACTGATGCGACTGCTTCAGGGGGGGCAATGCGCTCATGCGCTTTTCTGTTATAGTGCTCATGCACTTTTTGTCGCTTCTAATCTGTGCTCATCGTCTATGCACTTACTCTTTAAGCGATCCCAGCTTGCTGGTCGCTCCTCCACTTCCTCTGCAACTCCGTCAGCATTTTTGTGACTGCCCTGCTGATCGCATTCCACGTCTCTTCAGTGCGGCACATCTCGTCGACGACGTTGTCCACGCTTAATGCCGGCATCGATCTTCTTACTTCCTCGAATCTGGGGCAGATGAACACTACGTGCTCCGGTGTCTCCTCCACGTTCTCGCACTCCGGGCAAAAGGGCGAAGCGGCATGGCCAAACCGATGTAGGTACTGCCTGAAGCAGCCGTGACCAGACAAAAACTGGGTTAGGTGAAAGTTCACTTCTCCGTGCTTCCTGTTCACCCAAGTCGACACATCAGGGATGAGCCGATGGGTCCATCTCCCTTTCTCCGTGGAATCCCATTCCTGTTGCCACTTTGTCATTGAGGCCGTTCGCACCAACGTTCTCACTTGGCTGGTCCTCCTCCGCTCATAGCACTCGATGTCCTCCTCCAAGGTGATGCAGATCGGGATCATCCCTGCAATCACACAAACTGCCTCCGACGATATTGTTCTATACGCGCTCGTTACTCGCATGGCCATGTGTGTGTGTGTGTGTGTGTGTGTGTGTGTGTGTGTGTGTGTGTGTGTGTGTGTGTGTGTGTGTGTGTGTGTGTGTGTGTGTGTGTGTGTGTGTGTGTGTGTGTGTGTGTGTGTGTGTGTGTGTGTGTGTGTGTGTGTGTGTGTGTGTGTGTGTGTGTGTGTGTGTGTGTGTGTGTGTGTGTGTGTGTGTGTGTGTGTGTGTGTGTGTGTGTAGAGTCCAAAAATCTTCAAAAGACGCTGTGTGGGATTCGAATGTGCGCCTACCCACTAAAAACACTCTCCTAGTTCGCCTCCACCTTAAATTCCCCTCCGGTACCACCATGCAGTATTTCTTCGGAGGGGAGGCGTTATGTGCCTTGTGCACCATCACCAATTTGTTATTCTACGCTGTTATTGTTCAAATTTTCTATGCTCTTTCGCTACCTCCATGCTAAGCCATTTAGCTCTTGTTGTTAATTTGTTAGGTTTCGCCAATCAGCAAGCAACATGCGTCATGCTGAACCATTTAGCTCCTGTTAGTAATTTGTTAATTTCCTACATTTTTCGCCATTCAGCGCAGACCCGCCCGGAGGCAGACATCTTCTACGCCTTGCGGACATTACGAACTTACCGGCAGGGTGCCGAAGTCACTCCAGCGATGCCGGTGGGTCCTGGCGTCCGGTTCACTGGCGCTCCGACGACCCAGACCAGTGCTACGACGCGTTCTACTCTACTAGCCCTCGGCTCTACTCCGTCAAAGAGTTTCCCGGCGAAGGAATGTCTCCCGAAACCGATCGTTGTTCCTCCCGCCAACTTTGCTGTAGTACAACCATGATCTGAACTACAGTCCTGTTAACTACGTTCCACTTTTCTTCGTCGCTGCACATACGTTCGACGATATTTTCCACATTTACGTCGACGCCGACAATTGCTGCCATTTCTCCTCGCGAATGCGCGAACCTTGGACAACTGAAGATGACGTGCTCCGGTGTTTCTTCTGTGTCCCGACACTCAGGACAGATCGGTGAACTGGCATGGCCGAATCTGTACAAGTACTGCTTAAAGCACCCATGACCAGACAGAAATTGTGTCATGTGGAAGTTAACCTCCCCGTGTGCTCTGGTGATCCACATCGACACGTTGGGAATTAGACGATGAGTCCACCTGCCATTCGCAGCGTTATCCCACTGCTGCTGCCACTTGTGTAGTGTGCTGACTCGCGCTCTCTTCCGAATTCCTCTTGTGCTTCGGTCCCTGTAGCATTCGCTATCTTCTTCCAGTAGAAGGCAGATAGGGATCATCCCGGCTATTACACACACGGCGTCTGACGAGATGGTTCGATACGCACTCGACACTCGCATCGCCATCAGCCTGGACGAACGGTTCAGCTGGGCGCGGTTTCTTCCAGTCTTTAATGCCGACGACCACACTGGGGCTGCGTATCTGACGATGGATGATGATACGCTCGCTAGTAGTCTCCGCTTGCTGCTGATGATCGCAGAGTTATTAGGCATGATCCGGGATAGTGCCGAGATCACCTCCGTGGCCTTCTTGCAGACGTAGTCAACGTGGTTATTGAAGTTCAGTCGGTCGTCTAGCATCACTCCCAAGTGCCTGACTTCGCGCTTCGAGTCGATAGTATTGGGTTTCTCATTAATGTTTAGACTACTGTGATAATTTGAGAATCCACTGAATCTTTATTTCTCAGCGAAATTTCACACTAATCAAACTTATTTTGTTTACCTGTTGTGCATCCGAAGCCCCTGTCATGAACTCAACCGAACTTGTGTATGCCAGCCGCTGCGAAGTCGTGTGCGAAATTCGACAGTGATGATAATGAATTTCGGCCGAGTCTAAATGGGTGCAAATGTCGCAATACACTCGCCAACCACAATTGTTGCATGCTGCACATTCTTCCGGTTGCTGATGACAACTATCTCAGTCTTGTGGTGAGCTAGAGATAGCTTCTTCTCCCGCATCCAGTTTTCCACCGTGTCTATCGCCTCCGTGGCCAGTACTTCTACTTCCTCTCGTGTTTCTCCGATCACAAGCAGCGCCACGTCATCCGCAAATCCGACGCCCTTTACTCCTCTGGGAAGGCTCAGTTTCAAAACCTCATCGTACATGACGTTCCAGAGAGTCGGGCCCAGAATGGATCCCTGTGGAACGCCCGCCGTAATAGCCACACTCCTCTTTCCGGCGTCTGTTTCGTAGATCAATCTGCGGTTCTGGAAATAACTTTTCAGAATCTGGCACAGATACTCAGGTACCCTCAACCTGTGCAGCGAATCGGCAATTGCAGCCCAGCTGGCACTGTTGAAAGCATTTTTGACGTCTAGGGTGACCACCGCGCAGTAACGATTTCCCCTTCTCTGTTGCTTCTGCGCCGTCTGCATAGCATCCACAACCGTTCTGATGGCATCTACAGTGCTCCTGCCTTTCCGGAATCCGAACTGCAATTCTGATAGACCGCTCTCACTCTCAGTGTATTTCGTGAGCCTGTTTAGGACCACTCTCTCCAACAATTTACCAACGGTATCCAATAGGCATATCGGCCTATACGCTGATGGGTCGCCGGGAAGTTTCCCAGGCTTTGGCAGTAGCACCAATTTCTGTCGTTTCCAGATGTCAGGGAAACTGCCCTCCTGAATGCAATGTTGTATTGTGCTCCTGAACATATCCGGGTTTTCGTAGATTGCTGCTTTTAGGGCCACGTTTGGTATCCCGTCCGGGCCAGGGGCTCTCTCGATTGGCAAGACTTTCGCTACCGCGATCAGCTCTTCGTTAGTCACCCTGATTTCTTCATCGTGGGTATCCTGATTGACGTACGGTGTGGGTGGCCAGATTGTCGGCTCGTGAATTGGAAACAGTGCCTCGATGATAACTTTCATCTTTTCCGGGCATCTGTCGGGTGGTACCGCAGGACCTTTTATCTTCGACATTGCTACTTTGTACGCACTACCCCATGGATTCAAGTTGGCCTTATGACAGAGATTGTCAAGACAGGCTTTGTTGCTGAGCTTGATCGCTTTGTTCAATGCGGCTCTTGCTGCTCTGTAAGGTAACCTACGTTGCTCCCTATCACCGTCATTTCTAGCCCTCTGCATCCTTCTTCTAGCTCGTAAGCACTGTGCTCGCAGATCAGCAATCGTTGAATTCCACCAGTAGACGGGGTGTCGACTGTTTCTTGGTTTTCCCATCCTTGGCATTGTAGCGTCGCACGCGCGGGATAGTACCACTACCAGCTCGTCTGCACTGAGGTTCAGTGCATTGCTCTCCAGCCTTAGCGCCTCAACAAACACGTCCTTTTCGAAGTTCGCTGTCCTCCACCTCCGCTCATTCGTTTGTGTCCCACGTGACTCCAGCCGAGTCCTGCCTCCAATATGGTACCGGATGGCTTGATGGTCGCTGTGGGTGTATTCCTCACATACTCTCCAATTTATCGCTCGTGTGTGTGTGTGTGTGTGTGTGTGTGTGTGTGTGTGTGTGTGTGTGTGTGTGTGTGTGTGTGTGTGTGTGTGTGTGTGTGTGTGTGTGTGTGTGTGTGTGTGTGTGTGTGTGTGTGTGTGCAAACTAACTCACATCACTTTTTGGCAGTAAACTCCAACCGATTTTAATGATCGACGTTTCATTCGGCGCAGAATTTGGTCCCATTGTTTCCTATTGAATATGGTTCGGAATGGTCCAGCTGTTCCGGAGTTATGGCCATTAAGGTGTTCCGGATCGGTACCCCAGGAAGGGGTCACATATAAAAATGCTACAAACCCATGCATGCGACGCTTCAAACCTCAGCATTTTCGATAATTTGAAGCACGATAAGCAGGAAAATAGTCTCAGACCATATTTGAACCGGTAGTGTTCCGAAACCGGTTCCGGGTGTTCCACCGGAAGTGGTCAAATATGAAAGTGAACCAAAGCCATACATGCGACACATCAAATAGCGGCTTTTTCAATAACCTAATGAACGGTAAGCAGGAAAATAGCCTCGGACCATGTTTGGGACAACCGGTAGTGTTCCGGAGCTAATTCCGGGTGTCCAGGTGGAAGTGGCCAAATATTAAAGTTAATCAAACACATGCATGCCGCATATCAAATCGCGGCTCTTTAACCTTCCAGGACGCGCGCTATCAAGCAACCGAAACTGTACCGCGCTCGCGATGTATACGAAGAGCGAGGTTTTTTGGTAGTGTTTTACTTTTTACAACAGCGCGCGCGCTGAAGGGTTAAGTAACCTGATGATCGGTGAGCAAGACCGTATTTGTGAGAAACGGTATTGTTCTGAAACCGGTTCTGAAGAACGGTAAGTCTCAGACCACATCTAAGACTACAGGTACTGTTCCGGTACTGGTTTTGGGCATCCCGCCGAAAGTGGCCAAATGTAAAAGTGAACCAACTCCATGCGTGCGGCACATAAAATCGCAGCGCTTTTTCGATAATCTGGTTTTAAAAATGAATTTTGGTCCATGGAAATACCACTGTGCGTCTTCGACTCTGACTGGTTGGTTGCCCAATCCAAAAGCGGATGGAGCTTAACTTTACTTCGATTCACTGTGTAGGTATGTGGTGTACATTTCGACCGAGTTCAGGGCTAGATTTGGAAATGGAGAAATTTCGGTCCCAGATCCAAAGCAAAAGTGAGCTCCGGCGAAAACAAACCCGTTGAATATTTGATGCTCCCTCTTCACTTGGTGGTGGGTGTGAGGATGAAGGTCCCATATGGGGCGGGTGCCGCCGCTGATGCTGATTCTCCCGAGTGTTTCCGCCAAAGTAGGTAATAAAAACAATGTGCTGCTCCATTGTTATTACCTCGGTGTGCGGTGGACGCGGATGAAACCCGGCTGCGTTTTTTTGCTTCTACCTTGGCCAACGAAAGGTATCCCACCAAGGCACACGGTATGCACCGCTGGCTGCCTGGCATGGGTTATTCTCCATTCCCTGCGGTGGATCTGGGCCAGAGTTTTCGTTGCAACAGGCTAAAATTGGATTTTTATTGAATTATTTCCGGATCAGGAGATAAGCTACTGTATGGTTTTTCTTTCAAATTTCGACTAATATTTTCTATCAGGAAGGTGAATTGTTATTCTGCACTTGAGTAACATATTGTGTAAAAGTATGTACACTACCCGTCATAAGTACGGACTCACAAAAAGTATTGCAACAATATTGCATCACCCTGACTCACCTCGATATCTCCAAAACCTGAGGACTTACAAAGGTGCTATCTTCAGGAAAGTTATTCAGGAGACCAAAAGCAACAACTTTTCTGAAGGCGGCATTTTTGTAGGTGTTCTGGTTTTAGAGATATCGAGGTGAGTCAGGGTGATGCAATATTGTTACAATAATTTTTGTGAGTCCGTACTTATGACGGGTAGTGTATATGACATAAGGTCATATGGCATAAAGGACAGTGTCAGAAAGGGCATTATTGTTTAACATTTTGGTTATGCCAAATGTCCCACTCCATTTTGTTGGTATCAAACAGACAGTACCTGATAAAGTTTAAGTCTGTATGACGAAATTACTTTAACAATACATTACGCATGTAATATCTACTTTGTATCTTTAAAGAAGCTCTCCTGAGTCATGAAGTAATTTTTACGGTTAATAATGGTTACTCTTGCTTATAAAAACATGCCACAAAAACCTTTTCTTTTTTTTTAATAAAATTTATTACATCAAAAGCCTTTCCTAAAAGCTATTGAAGAAATATGTTGTCCAGAAATTTACGATTTTTTGTCTATCCCAAAATTCACAGTTAAACGGGTCAGACACTAATTCAATCAAAATTTCTCAATGCAGTCGATTAAGAAACGCAGGATGCACACAGTTATTCATTATCACGTTACGACCATCCTCCAGTAAACCGACAGATGCAGCCGCCGACATTGCCAAATTGCCTCTTATGTTGTTTAGCCTTACAGCTAGCAGATTTACTATCCGACTAGGAAATTATATCAAGTTTATATCATATTGTGTTATGATGTTATAATATTTATCTATAACTAATTATTTAATAAACTAGGATGATGTTAAAATAACAAAAATTGTAACAAAGAGTACATTAGTCTCATCGAGATTATTACCCATTTTGTTATAATCATATCAAAATTATAACAAAATGAGATATGAATTTTAGCCTCATGATTACTACTTTCTATCAAAATTTGATACAATTTTGTTTAATATTTCAAATGTCGAATACTTGGAACTGAATTATAATACAATGAGTTATAAAAAAAACATTTGTAACATACTAGGATATAATTGAGTTATGATATTTTGAAAACACCAAGGATGTTGAACATGATTATATCACAATGGGTTATGAATATCTTAGTTTGTTAGGATTATGTTTTATTTTTGTTACAATTTTCTAGTCGGGTAGGTTTTGCACCACCCAAACTCAGAAAACCATTTACCAAAAAATTACACGAGTTTGCTAAATTTCGATTTTGCTCGCATCGGTTTTCGTTCGAGACTCGACCGTCGTAGAGCGATTGTTGCCCGTGAAAGTTTGTTGCCCCATCCAAGCCTGGTCGAACCGATCACGTAATTTCCAAAAAAGTGATCGAACATTGTTTTCCTAGGCCGCTCTGCGGCTGCTGGTGGTGGTAGGTGGACCGCACGTCTCGCAACGAACGGACAGGTCAGTGTCTCCTGCCGCGACGTCTTCGTCACTGAAGCTGCAGCCTAGGTACACAAGAAAATACAACATCAATCGAGAGTGGTGGACAACAACAACAACCACGGCAGCACAACTCTCGCTATCAGTAGGAGTTTTGATTTTTTTTTCGGAACCTGACGAACGAACAGAGACGCGAGAAAGAGGATTTGATTGATTAATTAAAACTGGATTTCGGTCTCTCGTGTAGCTGCTGCGTGTCGTGGACGTTATGTTTCTTCAAGTCTGCTCCGGTTCCTTGCAGGCCAGGCGTGTGTTGGCTCTCACTGTTGTTATTCAACAATGCACCGCACCTGAATTTGTATCGAATTTGTAAGAGGAAACACCTGAAACTGGTTTTACCGCGAGCAGGTTTACGATGGTGATTTTGGACATCTGATAAAGCTAACATTGTCCTAGTGCTAAAAATATAACTGTTTCCATGGTGCTAGGTGCATCTGATACCGAATGTACTCTGACTTGATGGTATACCGCTTCTGATGCGTATACAGAAAGCCCTGAGTTCAATCTCAGGCCAGTCCCTTACATAAAACTTCGTGTTTTTCCATCTACCGAATCTTCATATCTTTATCCGGGACATTCGGGAATTTCTCCAAGAATTCCTCAAGGAGTTTCTTCAGGAAATCCTCCGGGAATCCCTCTAGGACATCCTCCAGAAATTCTTCCGGGAAATCCTCCAGGTATTCATCCATGGTTTCCTCCAGCAACTCCTTTAGGGTCTCTTCCAGGAATTCCACCGGGAATTTATTCATGAAATCTTCCGGGAGTTTCTCCAGGAATTCCTCCGAGAAGCTCTCTAGGGATTTCTCCGGTTTTTTTTTTTTTCAAGATTCCCCCCAGAAATTCCTCCATCAGTCCCTCTAAAAACATCTTCTGGAATGTCTCTGGGAATTCCTCCGGAAATTTCTCCAGGAAAACTTCTAACTTTTTTCAAAAAAATTTCATGGGAATTTCTTCAGGAAATGCTCCGTGATTTTTTTTTCTCAGAAAACCCTCTTGGAATTTCTCTGGGAATTCCTCTAGGACTCCCATCAGGAATTCCTCCAGGAATTCTTCAAGAAATCTTCTAGAAAATCCTCCAGGAATTCTTCCAGGAACTCCTCCGGGGATTCTTCTGAAATCCTCCTTCAGGAAATCCTCTGGGAATTTCTCCAAGATTTCTTCTGAGAATTCTTCTAGTACTTCCTCCAGGAATTCCTGAGGAAACTTCTCTAGGGATTCCTCCGGGAATTCCTCCAGCAATTCCTCTGCAAATTTCTTCAGGAAATCCTCTGGGAATTTCTCCAAGATTTCTTCTGAGAATTCTTCTAGTACTTCCTCCAGGAATTCCTGAGGAAGCTTCTCTAGGGATTCCTCCGGGAATTCCTCCAGCAATTCCTCTGCAAATTTCTTCAGGAAATCCTCCTTCCTGGAGGAATCCACGGAGGGTTTTCTGAGAAAAAAAAATCACGGAAGACTACTTGAAGAAATTCCTGGAGTAATTCACACGGAATTTTCTTGAAAAAAAAATCGGAAGTTTTCCTGAGGAATTTCCCGGAGAATTCCTGGAGAAATTCACTCGGAATTTTCTTGAAAAAAAAAATCGGAAGTTTTCCTGAAGAAATTCCCGGAGAATTCCTGGAGAAATTTCTGGGAGAATCACCGGAAGAATTCGTGATGGGAGTCTTAAAGGAATTCCTGGAGGAATTCCGGGGGGAAATTCTTAGTAAAATTCCCGGAGGAAATCCAGAAGAAAAGCCGGAGGAATCCTTGGAGAAACTCCCGGAGGAATTCCCGGTGACATTCCCGGAAAAATCCCGAAGGAATTCCTGGATAAATTCCCGGTGGAATTCTTGGAGGAATCCCCGAAGGAGTTTCTGGAGGAAACGCCGCAGGGATTCCTGGAGGAATTTCTGGAGGATGTCCTAGAGGAATTCCCGGAGGATTTCCTGAAGGAACTCCTTGAGGAATTCTTGGAGAAACTCCCGGTGGAATTCGCGGATGAATTCCTGGAAAAATTCCCGGAAGAGTTCCTGTAGAAATTCCCGGAAGGAAAACGGAGCAAAAGTAGCAATATTGTGGGGTGACAAAATTTTTCAAAGACGGTGTAAAAGTATTGCCTCTTGCACCACCGTACTTGACCGCCTACTATCCTGCCAATTAGCCCTTAGCTTACTGAGCAACTTCGCTGAAAAAGGAATACTTCTTGCTGATTAGGGTGTTCATACATTAGGGCAGTTCAGACTTTAAACATGTCAAAAATTCAAAGCTCCCATATGTCCATTACAATCCTTGGTGCAAAACTAGAGTCCTGTCAAATTTTCAGCCATTTCGGTGGTGATTTAATGGTGGCCCAAAAGCAAAATAGGTTTATATGGGAATTACTATGGAGAATTTTCGAAAAAGATTCTCCTCGTTGTAGAGCATTACCACAAGGATAAAGTCATAGGGTCAAAGCCGAATTGAAATCTTCAGATTTCAATGATGAATGTTGCCGAAGACCGGAACTCATTTCGACAATCGGATAAAAAATTATTAAACAAATTCTCACTCGCATGCGCATCTTCATACACGATTCCCTTCAAGGTGTGCAAGAAGGTAACACGCATACTATGATTGCGTGTCAAGCATGTCGATCGAGTTGTGGTCTTCTGTTCATGCATGCATGGATGAATATCGATTTATAACTTCTGGCTCGTGAGTCGAAACGAGTTGCGGTCTTCGGCAACATTCATCATTGAGGTCTGAAGAATTCAATTCGGCTTTGACCCTATGACTTTATCCATGTGGTGAAACTCTACAACGAGGAGAACCTTTTTCGAAAATTCTCCATAGTAATTCCCATATAAACCTATTTTGCTTTTGGGCCACCATTAAATCACCACCGAAATGGCTGAAAATTTGACAGGACTCTAGTTTTGCACCAAGGATTGTAATGAACATATGGGAGCTTTGAATTTTTGACATGTTTAAAGTTTGAACTGCCCTATTCATACATATATTTTTTTGATACTCGACGGAACCTATCGAATAATATCAGACCCACGGTCACCAGATATGTCTTAATTTCTCTTAACTTTCGGAACAATTTGCTGGACATTTTAAGATTTTTGAGATAAAATTGTTTAAACGTTTTGATTGCTGGTGTCACCTAGCGTCACCATTGCCGGGCAGATCTTATCCTGCCGAACAGATTGCAGAAAACTCTGCTTTTAGCCCATTCGAGTATCGAGATACACGTACTTAAAAATTTCACACAAGGTGCCAACTAGCGAATAAATCACGACTCGAATCAAAGACTCAACTGTCAGACAGTTTTTAGCTAGCTGAACACCTTTGTTGAAGACGGCATCAGCCTATCTTATCAGGATTCTGAGATATAGAAGTTATAACATTTTTGACCCAGATGCCACCTAGCGGACGATTCTCGAACCAAAGACGCCATTACCAGATAGTTCTTAGCCTGCTAAACAACTTTGCTTAAAACGACATGTTTGTAGCTCATTAGGCGCCACCTAGCGGATAAATCCCAAACCAAAGACTTCACTATCAGATAGTTCTGAGCTTGCTAAAGAACTTTACCGAAGACAGCATCATTCTATCTTATCAGGTTTCTGAGATGTGGTAGTTTTAAATGTTTTTGTACTGGCGCCGCCTAGCGGCCGAATCGCGCACCAAAGTCGCCGTTGCCAGTTAGTTCTTAACCTGCTGAACAAATTCGCCGATGACACTATTCATCGGGATCTTGAAGCATACGTTGTGCAGAGTTTGTGGCCAATTTGGGTACCCCAAGACAATCCGGAATAACTCCGGAACTATATGGACCAGGCACCTATGTCATGAAGGTTAAGGGTAGAATCGACTTCGTCATCTGTGCTAATTCCCATCATATCAGACGGAAAATGACCAACAATTACAGATATTCCAACTTACGTTTGCCAATGGCTCATCAGATGGATGCAACAAGATATAGACTATCATAATTACGCGAAATTTCACTCCACTTACGAGTTGAACATTTTTCTCCTTTTGCGTACGACGAAGACAACTGCATAAAAGCTGCAGCAAACTTTTTATCACCTGTTAAACCATCATTCAATGCACATTCCACAAAAGCTCTGTGGCACTTCAAAGTTGGATTTCACTGCTGCAGAATGCAGCAAAAGCTGTTAAATTAATCGAATAAATCATTTTTTTCCCGTTGGTAAAATGTAAACAACAAGTTGTCTTCGACTAGAAACGATGCAAGCTAATGTGTATGTACGTAGATGTTCTGCATACGAAACATCGTATTTCACAACTACAGAGAAAAATTTCTTCGTTGTACTGGGATGGCGTATCATGATCTAGTGGGCAAAAATATTAATTGAAATATTTCTTTCGTTATTTTAAAGTTATATGTATCTCAATTTAGAAGCTTTCTGCTCAATCATGAACACTGACCGTAGGTGTTCATAATTTGTGACTATCCTATGTACCATAGTGTCACGTATAAGGTTTACCGGGAATTGAATTCAAGTTGTGCCCGAAACAGACGTGGACTAGACGGAAACAGAATGAGAGGGACAATTTTTCAATCTTATTATTTTATGGAAATTGTAGTTTTTACATAATACAGAAGCTAATTTATAAATTAGTAAATTATACCAATTTGGCCATGAGGAATATGATGTGGTGTGGCAAGAATGAACTTGATCATTTTTGGTCGGTGCTTAGGAAGACGGGAATTAGATAAAAACCCTACTGTCAAAACCCCTGGGTCCATACCTTAAGGGCCAATCCAGTTATCAATTGATTCAATCAAACCTCGATAAGTGGCGAGCATTTCTGAAGTGTCCTATTGGTCGCCCTTTTCTCTTTCACTTCTCAAAAAAGCGATTAGAAAGTACCTTGTACCTAAAACTTGAAAAAGTGGCAGGCATTGGCTCTCCTCGGTTCCCCCAAAATGCAACAACAAACTGTTTCTCTCGCACGTCTTGGCGTGGTTCCGTTACCGGATACGAGGCCGTTCCCGTAGCGTAGGCACGCACGTTGCTGCAGCTATCCCCAGTTATCGACCCACGTTCGATTTCGGACGAAAATGTAAATACATTCGGTGCTCAACGCACCGAACGCAACTGGTGCACGGGCGCCATAACAATTGAAACCCCAAAAAGACTGATTCGCATTTCTAATACCTACACGTTTGAAGACCATTTCTGGAGATCCCATAAACTCCGCGTTATCGTATTCGGATTTTGGAGTCAACGACATTTTGGGATAATTTGCTCGGAATCGATATCGCTAATTTTACTGTCCTTTATTGGGCGACCCCGACCTCCATTCCGGTGATTGTTGCGGATTATGTAGTTCTTCATTTGGAATCGACCCGCGGTCGAGCCGATCGCCGCTGTTCGTTCATTCGTTTGTTTTTCTTTTTTCATTTCTAATTACCCTCGAAATCTTCGGGTATCGGGGTTTCTGTTCTGCTTCTGGGTGATTTTTCCTTATGTTTACGATTATCATATTTCCACACGCTGCTGTTTGGGTTTCCACACCGATCCGCGCTGGTGGATTCTTATGAAATCAGTGTTTGCATTGGAGAATTTCACCCCAAGCACAAGCAGCTGTCTTGGGTACTGTTAGTTATTAAAAAGGCCCTCCTTTCTCGCAAAGGTATACTGCCTTTTGTATTGGTATGACCGCTTTGTTATGAGTTGGAGAAAAAGGACGAAAATATATAATTTTCCAGAATGTCTTTTGTTGACAGTTGCTCACGAATCTCATTCACAAGTTGGAGTATTAGAGACTGGAAGTCTCGATTAATGCACATTCGCTTCATTAGCGGATAGTCATGGATTCGATTCCTAGCCCCGCCCGCCACCAACAGTTGTTTAAGCCGACACAGTTCATCGAATGAGAGTGGTCTTGCTCTAAGCAATAGTTCTAATGAAACTTGACTGGATTTGATAACAATGCACGGTTACACCCTAACACCAAATAAATTTCTTGTGTGATAAAACTCGAACTGTTCGAGCTCTTTATTCTGCTTTTGAAGCTGGAAGTTAAGGTAGCTACGATGTCAGTGCCAACAAATAGTAGTTACCCAATTTTGTCACTCTTTTCTGAACACGTGTTTTTCACTTAGCATAGGGTAATTGTTCCCTTCGTTGTGGTAGTACCTAATGTTGTGGTAATGGCAATTGGGCACTTTTTCGAAGGAAATGTTACCAAAAGGCATTTTTAATAGATAAGTTATGCTTAAATTATGAGATTGCACTTTTTGTTTGCTTAAGATTTGCCATCAAAAACCTAGTTAAAAAAATATTTTCCTTATTATTTATGCTGCTGTGTTCCTAATGTTGCGGTATATGGTATGTGGGGGCAAGATGGGTCAGGGGGCAAGATGGGTCAGTACCGTTTTCAACCGTACTATTTGTTTATTGAATCTTTCTATAATTTTCCTAGATGAACGACGTGGATACACAAAAAAGTGATATATTGTTTTGAAAATTCTTTACGTTCCTTACGCAGAAAAAAATAAAATATTTTTTCGTAATACTCCTTATGCTATACATTCCATATACTTACCTTACCAATCAGGCTGTACATAGTAGCCTCCTCCATTCCACTCGGTCCATGGCAGTTTGTCTCCAGTTCCGCACTCTGCGTAGGGTCCGCAGATCGTCCTCCACTTGGTCGACCTTCCATATAACTACGTGTAATGTGTCGACGGGGCAAGATGGGTCACCCTAATTTTTCGGTATGTTTGCATAGTTTTTGAAAATGTTTTATTTTTCATAGAAAGGCATTATGTGACCTACATTATCGAAGCGGCTAGAGCGCTGAAAATTTGTGAACATATTTTTAATATTTTTCAACAAAAAATATAGGTTTTCAAAGTTTTTTTATGACTACCTGAACAAAAATATTCTAGTTCTGAGAATATTCTACCGATATGTTTCAACACTTCTTTCATGTAATCTGTACGTATGTGAAGCTTAGATGTATAGAGAAAAAATAGAAGATGTACAATTTTTTTTGGAGAAAAATCGAATTTCTGATAGCTGACTTATCTTGCCCCCGTAGAAATAAGGTGGGGCAAGATGGGTCATGTTTTGACAATTGTTTGTCAAGAAGCAGGTTTCAAACTTTATGACCTTTCTATACCCTTATATCATAGCTGACTAGCGTATCTGGAAGTCGTGGTAGAAAACAGAGAAATGCGATTTATATACAGCATGTTATAGGGATCCATTTCTTAGGTGACCCATCCTGCCCCCACTTACCATACCATATGATTTCAATGGAATACCGCAACATTAGGAACCGAAATTAAATTTTAGATCAAACATCAATAATTTCTCCGAGAAGTTCTTTTCGATTTTCTCCTGTGATTCCTCCAGTTGTTCCTCTTGGTTTCACCCTGACATTCCTTCATCAATTCCTGCTAGGGTTCGTCCAGGTATTCTTGAGGCTCCATCTGTGATTCATCCAGGAATTTCTCTTAGGATTTCTCCAAGAGTGCCTGCTGGAATCACATTGAAAATTTCTGCTGGTCACCTACCAAGAATTCCTGCTAGGTTTTCTGAAGGAATTCCCGCTAGCATTCCTCAAGCAATCGTAACTGTGATTCGTCTAAGGATGGCTTCTAAAATTCGTCCAGCAATTGCTCTTGATGTTCCATAGGCAGTGTAGATAGTTTCTGTTGATTCCGTTTTGGAAATAAAAAAACGTAAACAACTATCACCCACCATAGCTCAAAAAGAAAACTAATTTTGAAATAATCTAATGACCTTTCATTTTGAGGCTACCAAAACTAGTAACGAACCACAAAAACATTTCCTCTAAACGCCTGGTTTTTGAATTATTAGGATTTAATTGTTTACTTTTTATTTCCAAAATGAAACCAACAGAAATTTGAGGCGTTGCCTATCAAATAGCTTGAACCATGGATAGGGTGTGACTCAAAACTCTTTGCGCGCCGCACACGCTGCTACGAGACAGCACAACAAACTTAGGGAGGCGAGCAGGGTCTTGTACCATTTGGGCAGGTGTACCTATTTTGGGCACTTGCCGCTATAACTAAGTCAATTTCAAACCGATTCATTTCAAATTTTATATAAAGATAGGTACGTACAGTATCTAACTCTGTACAAAAATTCATATCAATCGGTTTGAAATTGACTTAGTTATAGCGACAAGCGCCCAAAATAGGTACACCTGCCCAAATGGTACAAGACCCTACGTGCAATCGGTTGTGTGTGCACACTTTGTTTGTCGTGCGCTGGCGGTCTCCTGTCTCTCGCACTCTGTCGTACACACTCTCTCTGTGTTTGCCTCTGTGCTTGACACAGTGATTGACTCTACGCAAGATTGGTGAAATTTCGAATCAAACGATTCATCACATGTTAGTCCATAACAAGCTTAACAAGTTTGACGAAAATACAAGCTCTAATTAATTTATTTTGCGTTTTTCTGTATATTGAAAGTACCAAACAAATACCCAAGCTCCGTTTATTGGTTCCTTGTGCATTTTCGATTGTTCTGGTCAATCACGGAGTAGCAACTATGAATTGTACGGTCATCTATGCTCGTTAGAGTGGGTCAATGTTGTATGGGGAAAATTAATATTTGATCCATACAAATTTCAATCCCAATGCGGAATACGGGGATGCATCCAATCGCTCCCAAATTATGAACAGTTGTTTTGGACGCTAAAAGGAATCAAAAAAGTTGTGTTCCAAAAAATCGTACCAAACAAATGCACTGTGACAAGCACAGTGCAAAGCACTCTCTCCGTAGGGCTAGTGCTGCGATTTGTCTCTCGCACAGTTATGAAAGCTCTCACTCATACGTCTCTGTTTCTCGGTAAAAACGGGAGACAGGCACGTGATTGTGTGAAGCGCTGGCTTTTTTCGCACAGCACTGTGCATGCAGACAATTTCTGGCTTGAACTCAAAGTAATTTAACCCAGACAACACGGTGTCCTATATGATGTAGAATAGGATGATAAAGTGGGGAAGCCATATGCGTACATGCTTCCATTTAACAGCGTGTAAAGTGTACGCATATCGCCTCCACTTTAGCATCCTATTCAACATTATATGCAATCGTGTGTTGACTGAGAAGGTAACTTGTGGTTCAGTGTCAAATTTTCAGCTAAACCGTTTCATGGACACAAGGATATAGGCATCTAAAAATGATTTTAATTGTATAGGAAACAGCAAATGTTAACTTCTTTCTTTCCCATTCTGTAATTATTTGTGTATTTTCCAATAATGTTACTTTTGTTTGGCCTCATTCGTCTCCGCTGGCCCCTGCTAACCGGAAGGCTTTGAATTCCTATTCTTAGAATCGAACAAAAAAGAACAAGATGATATCTCCGAGGGACAACGTCGTTACCTTCCATAGAGAGGAAGCCCATGGATCCCAGGCAGATATCCGTTGGTTCCACGTAGGTGACATCCCTATTCCCACCCAATAGGATTGTTTACAGCCAACATCAAATGAGTTCCCCCATTGACAATGCATTTGGGTTCCCTAAACATTGGTACAAGATGCGGGAATCGAAATCGTGACGTCATCGCACCCTGGTGGTTGATTCTTTTTGTTTATACAGTGGTTCGGGAGTAACAATTCAATTCAAGCTCGGTAAAGATCATAACAGTACAACCATTATACTGGAACTCCTTCACTTTATTGTGTTCAAATCCACTTGTTTTGGGGGGATTCGAACCCACGACTCCGTATCGCTAGTCCGGCGCTTTAACCAACTAAGCCACTGAACAAGTTACGATTCTGTGAAATAGAAAGTCAAACTGGATTCCAAGCACCAGGTCCGTATATCACAATTTTATCTCTCTTTCGCATTAGATGTCAATCTCCCACACTCTCGCGATTGCGCCTTCGAAATGACGCGAGCGAATTGTTTATGCGATGAGAGTTGATGCCCTACGGCCGCATGCTTCTTCACTGACCGAATGATACTTGTTCTGTGGCTTAGTTGGTTAGAGCGTCGGATTAGCGATACGGAGTCGTGGGTTCGAATCCCACCAAAACAAGTTGTAATTTTTCCTCAAATTTATCTCTCAATTTATCAATTAACCTTCCGTAACTCGCGCGGTTGACTACCTGCGTCAGCACCACGCTAATGCTGAGTACAAAAAGCGAGATTTTTTCAACGTGTTGTACAAAATACAACAGCGCGATCGTTCGAGGGTTAAACACGCACTGTGTCTTGGAAAAAGTTCGAGTTTTGTCGTCTACAGGGGATAGACAAAATGATCGGGACAGGCAAAAATTTCCCTTCTCAAAAAAATTTCAAATAGCTGTAACTTTTCGAAAAGTGCATCGAATATTCTCAAATTTTTGCTGTAAGTTGATCAACTATTTGTGTATCAGTGGACAAAATTTGAAAAAGATCGGGCCATACTACGCTATAACTTTTTCTCTTGTTAATAATTTCAAGTTGTTTCGAACGTTTTTCAAAGCTCATTATATAAGTCAAAAATGGACACAATTTCATTGCATTCGGTTCATTGAATCCGGAGATATAACAGCTCAAAGTTGGCTATCGAATAATTCTACCTTTTTCTAAAATGCCTAACTTCGTGCAGTATAGCCCGATCTTTCTCAAATTTCGTCCACTGATACACAACTAGTTGATCAACTTATGGTCAAATTTTGAGAATATTTGATGCACTTTTCGAAAAGTTACAGCTAATTGGACATTTCTTGAAAAATGAAAATTTTGCCTATCCCGATCATTTTGTCTATCCCCTGTATTTCAGACGTATCAGCCGACTGGTATAGCCGGTAAAAGGCAATAAAATGATCTGCTTGTTGTCTTAAATTCGATTAATTATTTTTCTTCGATTTATCATCAAATATGTGAAACTTAAAAACATCTCTGTAGAAGGATCACTTTTGGGCCGAACGTAGGCCAAGCTTGGCGTAAGCTTGGAAGATTTATTCAAAAAGGGTGGACTTTATCAGATTTAATGCAGCTGTGGAATAAAGTGCCTCTTGCTCAAGCATGTTCGCGTCAGCCCGAAATGTTACTATTCGTCACCCGCCGGGGCTTGCTGAATCGAGTAATATAAAAGTTCATCGCTTGTTGCGAAATGAACGAATCAAATGCACACACTCCAGCAACAGAGACCAATGAATCCATGTCCCATGCATGACCGAAAACGCATGTTTTGCTTTTTGGGGAATAATCAAACCCACCAGTTTCTTGCAGAAATTCCACCAGGAATTCCTAAAGGGATTCATCTAGGGTAGAAGCTTCAGTTTTGGCCAGTCCGGAGTTTTGGCCATAGTGCGGTATTGAGCCTGTTGCGATCTAAATCGGCGTAAATTTATTTTTTACTAGTAGATCCTAATACAATATGATGATTACAGCGGTGAAAACCACACATTTTGATTAAAAACTGGAAGAAAAAAATATATTTCCTTAAAAATCTGCTCCCATATATTTATTTTGGCCAGGGTGCTTCCAATTTGGCCACTCCCTTAAGAAATACACGTGATTGGCCAAAATAGAAACCAAACTTAAGAATATGGCCAAAACTGCGGCAGAGCTTCTATTTTGGCCAGTGCCACTTTTAATACAAAAATCAAGTATTGGCATGATTTCTGCATTTTTCCTTCAAAATATAGATTGAAACCTTTCTTTTGACGCATTGGTTGTTTTTATGGGATTATTGGTTATTTTTATAAAAATGATTTCCCTTAGACTGGCCAAAACCGGTGCCCGCACCCTAGCTAGGAATTAATTCTAAGATTTCCCTAACAATTCCTTCAGAGATGTCTTTAGAAATTCTTCCATCACAAAGGAGTTCTTCAAAAAAATGCACCAGGAGATTCCTCTAGAAATTCTTCAACTGATCTCACCAGACATTTTTCTAGGAATTTCTTCAGGGGTTTGTCTAAAAAATCATCGAGAGATTTCTGCAGGAATTTCTTCTGAGTGCCCCTAGAAATTGATCTAGAGGTTGGTCTAGCAACTACTCAAAAGCTTTCTTAAAGGTTCCTCGCAGTGATGTCATCAGGAATTGTTGAAGCGATTTATCTAGGAATTATTTCCCCAGAATTATTGTAGAGATTCCTCTATGGATACTTCTAGGAATTCCTCTAGATATTCAACCATGAAGTATTTCATGGGATCCTCCACAATGATTCCACTTATTCCTCTACGACTATCTTCGAAGATTCCTCTAGGAATTCTTCAATAGATCAGACCATACATATTCCCAGGAATTGTTCTAGACTTTGGTCTACGAAATTTTTTTTTTTTTTTTTTTTTTTTTTTTTTTTTTTTTTTTTTTTTTTTTTTTTTTTTATTTGTATTAACGAGATTTTTAGCCCTAGGCTAGTTCATCTCGGGACCCACGCTTTACTTCCCTTCCGAAGGAAGAACTCACATTTTGCGAGTTTGTCGGGAGTGGGATTCGATCCCAGGTCCTCGGCGTGATAGTCAAGTGTTCTAACCATCACACCAGGTCCGCTCCTCATCTACGAAATCATGCAAAGGATGCTCTATGAGTTCATGCCACCAGAAATTTCTAAAGCGATTTATATAGAAATCATTCCATGGATTCCGTTGAATTTATCTTAAGATTCCACTATGGAATCTTCCAATGATTCCACCAGGAATTTCTCCAAAAGTTCCTCCAAAGATGCTTTTAAGAATTTCTCCATGAACTCCTCCGGAGTTTCCCCAGATTCTTCCAGGAAATCTAAGTATGTAAAAGATTTAAAACGACTGGGTTACAGAGTACAATACTGGGTAATTCAATTTAAAACAATTTACTTGGAATCAAAACTGCATCCACAAATAGTATCGTATTACAAGAAGCAGCCTGCATTCATCATTGCTCTCTTCGAATGGATATCACTACTCACTTGTATCCCGCACTGTTTGTTTACTTATGGTCTACTGTGCTTAATGCTGTGATCTCTCTGCTTCCATTCTGTTGTCACTTCCCCTGTTTCCCCTTTCGCGGAATGTCTTTCCGCTGCATTCCATCTCATTTCCATTCAAATTAAACAAACCCATTCCCTTCATCACGATGTAAACGGCGATGATCCCCCCGCGCACGCAGCATCCCGGTTCACGATCACACCGGTGGTGCGGTGCCATCACCATTATCGTCATCATGAACGGCTTCATTTTTTCGAAGCTCTTGCATTAACAAATCGTTTCATTGTTTAAATTACGTTACACATTACCATACTTTCCCTCTCTTGCTCGCCGCCCGTTTGCTTCCGACTCCGAGAGAGCACACGGAATTCCAGCGACAAGCGAGATAAGATTTTTAATGCGGCTAAAGCATAAAGTACGCGACTTACGCCCGCAACCCTCAACACCCCTTCTCGAAGTGCTCGGAGTCCGAGTCTGTTTCTAGCGCGCAGACAACTCCCATCCGAGTGAGTGAGTAAAGTTTCCTTTTTATGCGTGCATCTCTCATAGTGCCGGGTGTGCGGTGGTGGTGCTCTGAATGCATCTTGCATTCATTATCACTAAGTTGTCCGCTTTTCTGTGCTGGTGTACCGCTCCTTCACCACACTCCGACCCGACTACTAGACTACGACTACACTAAACTATCGGACAGACCCTTATTGTGTATAGCTCTGAATGTGGCACACTCTTCTCCTTCTCTTCTCAGGAAAGTGCAATACATGATGAATGACGTCGTGGTGGCGGCGCTTGAATTGCGCATAAACGAAAGAAGAGGTCCTACACAAGCCATAGAGGCACACAATTCACATGGAAGGGCTTGGTTCTTGCAGCAGTCCGGGCTGGGGTTTTTTATTTTCCTTCCCTCATGTTTATTTCGACGAAACTATACTCGGCCATTGAACGGTCGGTCGGTCGATGATGGGCCTATGACGGGCGGCGGGTGTTATGCTGCTTTTCGAATGGATGTGTCTACTTTCGAAAGTTAAAATTCACCGAAACCAACTGACTTTGGAAGATCATGTAAGAAATTTTCTTTTAGTGTTGATTCCAGCTAAGTTTTTCCCGGGAATGAAGAGAAAGCTTATATAGAGCGGTTTGATTGGCAAAACCAGGACTTCTATGGTGGAATCTGTAGAGGAATTCCTCGGGAACCTATGGAATGATTCTTAGATTGAACGCCATAGGAATTCCTGGTGGCATCTGAGCAAGAAATCATAGAAAAATCTTAATAGGATTTCCTAGACCAATGTATCGAGCAATTCCTAATGGAAACTGGCGAAATTCATGTAAAAACTCCCGATGTTTTTTTAGAATACTTCAGCGGAAATCATAGAAAAATGTCTGCTGAGATCTATTGAGAAATTTTCACAGGAATCGCTAGAGGAAATCGTTGATGAATTGCTAAAAAATTGGTGAAATCTGTGGAAGAACTCATGAAATACTTCGTGGTAGAATCTCTAGATGAATTTCTAAAAGAATTCTTGCTGAACCTACAGAAAACTTCCTAGATGAAACGCTTTAGTCATTCCTGGTAACGTCTCTGCAAGAACTCATAGATAAATCTTTCAAAGAGTTCCTGAAATAATCTATAGACGCTTGGAAGAATTCTTGGAAGAACCGCTGGTTGAACTACTGGAATAAATTCTGATGCAGTTTTTTGACGAACTCCTGAAGGTCTTCACCTTCTCTGGAAGAATTCCTGAAGGAGTTTCAGTTTCTGTTACGGTTTTTGGGTTTCGAGAACAGTAGGTTGTTGGCTCAAGATCCCCTATCCACCTTGGTGGGTCTGCCCCTGGATGCCAGAATAGACGCTGTTTGCGTCGCAAATCCTTGATGAACACAGACACTCGGGACGTACTTACTCAATCTAGCTGAAGTCAGAAGGACAACAGTGCCCAGGCTGCACTACTAGCTAAGCTGACATCTCTTAGCTGGTGGTCTTTGTCATCACTTGACCCGTGGTAGAAACTTGTTAGGGCCAGAGCTATGTTGGACGCTCTCCTTATCGACTCGACCATATCGACCGTTTTTCAAGACTTCTGAAGGAGTCTTTGGGAGAATTCTTGCGGAAACTATAGAAATTTCAAGAGTAATATCTGGTGGGATCTTATAGGAATCTCTGAAGGAATTCCTGAAGAAATCTCTGGAGGAACTCCTGGAAAACTCCTCGTGCATTTTTACCTTTCTTACACTTACACCCATAAGAAGGGTATAAATACCGCTCGAAAAACTATCAACCGATTTGGGTTCTGTTAGCACCAAATGAAGGCTTAGTAGAACGCTATTGAATTTTATTACGATTGAGCATTTGGTTACCGAGATATCATTGGAACAGCATTTGGGAGTTATAGAACTAAACTTTTTGAGATTTTTGACATAGTAGATCGTAACAAATATCTCAGCCGTCTGTTAACCGATTTGAGTTCTCTTAGCACCAAATGAAAGCCAAAACCACTGAGATATTTTTCGAACAGGGGAGTAATAGGGTATTTTAACCAATAGTGGACCGCTTAGTAGCTGAAAATTGCTCTGATCGTTAAAACAGTATAATATTCCAATTAAATTGCCCCTGTCAACGTTTGCACAGCAAGTTCTATGTCTTTCCTGCACAATGCACACAAAAACCTTACCAAACCACCCTATATTTCCCATAAAATAATCATTTCAAATCTGGCCAGTGAATCAAAATTCAACCATCGCGCAACAATAACGACAATGTCGCAACCTGAATTTGTTGCGACATTCTTCCCAATGCGACATACGTTTGTCCCAACTTGAACAGAATAGGACAAAGATCGTGCACCACGGGTTTAGAGATTTTTATGGTTTGCATTGTGATTTTCGAGCGGTAACTTCGAATCGGTAAACACTGCAATGCTGCTGAAGATGTATCATCAAAAAGTTTCGATTTTGGGTTGGGAATAAGTGATTATTCACAAGTTGAAAAGTACGCAACAAATTCAGGCTCCGTTTTGTCTGCAACAAAAATTTTCGAGATCATGTCATTATCTGTTACCAGTTGGGATAAAGAGTAATCGTCGCGTCTTCTTTGTTGCTTGTTTTGTGCCTCTTTTGTCTGACAATTTTCTTCACTGAATCTGGCTCAAATTATCCTGTAGTGGTCCCCCCGGGGTCCACTATAGGATTGTTGGGGTCCACTATAGGATAAATCGTATTCTCTTACCATGTTAAAACGGAGACAATAGTGGACCCCCTTGGATTTAACCAATAGTGGTCCCCCAGATTTGTTTACATTTACAAATTTGTTCAAAAAATCAAATTATTGCTTTCCAGCGTAGCTCCACCACTTTTAACTACTGGCTAGGAACATGATCCATCGTCTCCCGGTGGAAGTTCACCGGTAAAAACAGATTTAAGCAGGAAAATTAGGAAAAATATAGGGGGGTCCACTATAGGTAAGGGGTCCACTATTGGCTAAAATACCCTACAGCTTAACTATTTGAGAGACTTTTGACAAAGTTTATCATAATCAATTTCTCAGTCAACCGATATGAGTTCTTCTACCACCAAATGAAAGCTATAACATTCTAGTAGAACGCTCTTGAATCTTATTTGGATTAGACATTTGGTTACCAATGCATCTTTCGGAGAGTTCTTGAGAGTCATTTCAATAAATTCCTTTTTTCATTATTATATTTTCTTGCTATCTAGCCCATGGTCAATGATGCTATTTTGGAAACCAATCCACTAGATGCCAAATCACCTATGTTGAATTCAGAGTGGTAATGAAGTTAATTTTTACTGTTGAGTGGAACTGCATGAAGAGCAAGACTCAAGCTAGGACGGTAGCTAGCTAGATACGTACATACAATCCACTAGATGCAAAATCCCCAATATTTTCAAGAATGACCAAAAAGCACAATCCAATCACACAAAATAAATATGTTAAAAACGAATAATACAAATATAATTTTAATAAGTGTAAGGAGGGTTCTGTTCGCCATAGGTGGTTCAAATCAGGGTTTTCAAAGAACTCCTAAAAGCCTTCGTGGTGAAGGAATATCTTTAAGAATTACTGAAGGGACGGCTGGAAGGAATTCCTGGAGCAATCTCTGCAAAAAATTAAAGGAAATTTTTATGGAGTTTCTGGAACAATCTCTGGAGAAATTTCTAGCGGATACTCTAGAGAAGTTCCAGCAGAATTTCCCTATAGATATTTTCCGGAGAAAACTGTAGGAATCTTCTCTGAAGGAATTCGTAGAGAAATTGAGGAACTAATGGAAACAATCTGAGAATCTCCTGAAGTACTTCGTGGTGGAGAAATTCCGATTGAAATCTCTGGAAAAAAATCCTAGGAAAATCTATGAATTCTAGGCATTAATCCCTTTAGGAATTCCTGGTGAAATTTCTGCAAGAAATTCTAGAGGAAACTTTGAAGGAGTTTTTGGAATAAATACTAGTTCAGTTTCTGGAAAAACTTCCGCAGAAATCCATCAACTCGGATTTGACGGCTACGCAGTCTTGTTAAATCTAAACGAGCTGTTATCTAACCCGACGTTTCGACACTTTGGATGGTGTCTTCTTCAGGGTTTTTTTTGACGATTATGTTTTTATTTGGACGAGGAATTCCTAAAAAATGTTTGGTGGAGTTCAAATAGAAATCTCTGAAGTAATTTCTGATGGAATCTCTGTAGGAAGTCCAGGAAAAAATCCTGGTACGTTTTTTTTGTGGAACTCCTGAAGGACTTGGTGATGGATGAATTCCTTCAAAATTTTCCGAAGGAGGCTTTCAAAACTTCTGGATAAATCTGCAAAAATACTAGAGGAATATTTTAAGGAGTTCCTAGAACAACCTCGGGAGCAATTCCTAGAGATACTCTAGAAAAACTCCTGCAGAAATTCTTCGAAAAAGTTTTGGATTTCCCTAGATGAGTGCTTGACTGGAATGCTTGTGAGGAATTCCTGGAGGAATTCATGGGGGGATTGCTGGTGGAATCCTTTAAGGAACTCCTTTCAGATTAAACTGATTGTGATGGATGAATTCCTTCAATAATATCTGAAGGAGTGTCTAGCAGAACTTCTGGATGAATCTGCAAAAATATTAGAAGAATATTTCAACGAGTTCCTAGAACAACCTCTGGAGCAGTTCCTAGAGAACATTCTTGAAAAATTCCTCAAAAATGCACGGAAAAAAATCCATTCCCAAAACCATGAATATGACTCATAGTTTCCCGATATTTTTATGATTTTATGTTATAAATATACACCAATGATTTTATGTTATAAATACACAACAATGATCGAACTCACCGGATAATCATATTTAGCTGGTTTACTATTTTTGTCTTTGGCGATTTTTCACTAGTTCACACCACTTGCTGAGTCTCCGAAGTCGTCGAACGAAGGATAAACCGGAAAAATAGCGAGAATTACCGAACATTAGCGCGTGCGATTCCCACTTTGCTTCACCCTCCGTACATATACTCGGAACTACGACGGATGGCGCACAACGAAAACGCGAACTGGGCACTGTTTACTTTTTGCGCCTTTACTTTTTAGTCAATCAACTCCCAACAAACTGCCGAATCTTATGAATATACAACTAATGTATATTCATATGTTCATAGCCATCGCTAGAACCAGAAACGAATTGAAAAAAAAAATCGTTTCCCTCCCTTCCAATTTCCACTCACAGCACAGTGTATATAACACCTACAAGTTATGCAACCAAAGCGTGCTGTGCCGCTTGACCTTATTCACCTCATTCACCACACAATCTATCACCTTACGAACACTATAAATAACCCCCTATCCATGGATCGCATCACCGACCCAACGGTGACTCCCAGATCTCCCATCCTTTCCGTCTAACAAATACCCCAGTCCGTTCTGGTTGTGGGGATGCAGAGGTGATCTCGGTCTTTAGTAGCAACAACCAGCACACTCTAACATTTCCTTACCTTCCCAACTGACTATAAGGACGTGGCCGGCGCCGTTATTGATCCAAAATGTATGAGCTGCTAGAATTGCACTTTGAGAATAAGTGGAGTGTCCCAGCCCTTATTCATTTGGATCTCAGTGCAATTGGTACCAGCTCAGATCAATCACGGAGTAGCAACCATTGACATGTATAGTCAGATTTGATCGTTGATCGTAATTAAATACTGGAGGTATTCCTAGATGGGTGCCTAATAGGTTCTGTGATCTGGAATCTTTTAAGGAACTCCTTCGATTCAACTTTATTCACCAAAGACGTGATAATTGCGATTGTAAAAATGAACTTGGAAGATTTTCCTTTGGCATTTTTGGAGTACCTCATTGGCCAGTAACTTGTCCCGAAGACTTTCCTTGAACTAAGGGTTAAGAAGCTCACAATTACCACTTTACCATTTATTACCAAAATACCAACAATACATATTTCACCATAGATCATACTTGTTCAGTCTCAATCTCCTTCACAATGAAAGCGTCCGGAATGGCCCTCATCAATAAACAACCTCTTCTTCACACAGATTGACTCAACCAGATCGTGCCGAAAAAGCACAATTTTATTAATGCTGCGCTGTAGCAGGTAATAATAAACATCATTCGCGTGCTCTCGATGTCCGTTAGCATGTTCCCACTGTTCTCTTCCGTTCTCCGCCTTCCTGGTGCTGTTTGAATGCTTACAAACAAACAAAAGCACACAGTGCTCGGATCGAATACATATAATTGATTATACCTATATGTGTATGATGTTGGACGACGCCGTACGGATCCCAGCTCTGTACCAGTAGTGTTGAGTAAGCTACGTACCGAAAATATTATTGAGAGCAGCGCATATTCACTCCCCTTGGCCACCGCACCACGACTTGGTCCCGAGGGTCAGGACAGGGATGGAAATTTGCGAACATTGCAGCAGAGTGGGACAGACGCGAAACAAACCTACTCGTGAACAACAACGGCTTAAAAGTTCTCGCACTTCTTTATTCGTGATTCGCGTCTGTTCTGATTTTCAGGAACAATGAACATTAGTTTATATTGGATAATAACTTGAATAGTTATGAAAAAAAAACAATAAATTCCACTTTCGCTAGATGTTCGCGAATAAAAGCTCGTAAGTTTTTTTTATTGTTCGTTTCGCTTTGTACTCACGAATCAGACTGATAGCGAATAAACTCACACACGACTTACTCTCGGGCAAGGATGGTGTTTTACTGTGTCGGTTTTCCACTCGCGAATTGCTTCACGAAGAGAACATTTCCATCTCTGGGGGCACCCAGCCACAGGACGGTTCTATTGATTATACAACAGTAGGTACAGTGTGCGTGTGAGGGCGCGCTTTGGGATTTATGACGATTCCTATGTGACGACGGTCGCTCGCGTGTGAGGGCTGCTGTTGCGTCGTTTTATGATGACGCGTTGAATGATTCGATACCCTCTCTAACCTAACTCCAGTCGATTGTTTTAGAGGTGTGTAATTATAAGCGCACTCGATATGGTTATTGTACTGGACGAGTGTGTGAAGGAGTGAGCTCATTTTATGCTGCGTATGGGTTTCAAGGCCAAACAGAATTTGGCCTGTAAGGGGGTATGGATAGCGACAGCATGCAGCTGTTCGCAGTCGCAATCCTATGAGGAATGCTCCTCCTGTGGTATTAGGAACAAAATGATGAGTCGACCGGTTTCGATTTATTGTATGAGTCTGACTTTTTCGAAACGTTAACAAGTTCAAACTGTTGAACTTGGGTCGGTTAATTGGTTTTATCGCATTTTTGCCGTGTTTAAGCTGTCGATATCTGTCTGTTCCCATCGCATCGTTTCACGCGCGGCTTACATATGTGGAGCAAGCAACACTGGTGAAGACGTAGACTGATCGGGACAGTGCGATGCGATACATTTTAGAGTGGATGACCGGTAGACGGGTATGAACGAAAGAGTTTCCGTTCGATTCACTCTCAGTGGAATGTAAAGAATTTGGAAGGTGTTCGGGGAATGCGAATTGACTGCAGCATTTCCAGCATGGGTTTGCGAAATTGACATGGAGGTGAGTGAGTAGCTCAGCGGTGTTAGCAAAATCGACTGACCCTATGTTGTTATGTTAGTGGCCAAATATTTATAATTTTTGGTAGAATACTTCTAGAGATATTCTATGGCTAAGGAAAACCATTCGTCAATTATCCAGAAATTCCTTCAAATCTTCCGTCAGTCTTCCTTCCATATTCTTAAATATTCCACCAGCAATTTCTCTGCGAATTCCTTCAGAGAATCCTCAATAGATTATTATATTTCTTTAGAAATTACTGCAGAGACTATTCCGTAGAATCGTTACCTGTTGGCTTAGTTGGTTAAAGCACCGGTCTAGCGAATACGGATTCGTGGGTTCAAATCCCACCCGAATGCGATTTTTTTTACAATTTCATCTCTCAATTTGCCAATTATTCAACATTCTGTGTCTTCTAATTTTCAAGTTTTTCCCAGTACGTTAAGTCGTTCCAGCAAATTGATACCCGACTAGATGGGCATAACAAAATTATAACAAGCTGTGTTATTTTGTTACAATATATTTTTATAACAAGGGTTGTTATAAAACATGTACCGTTAGTAGTTAAAATAACAAAAATTCTAACAAAGTTCCCATATGAAAAGAACAAAAATGTAATAACTTTTGTTATGATCATAACAAAAATATTACAAAACCTGTTCGGGAGCGTCCATAAATTACGTCACGCAAAAATTGCCCATTTTCAACCCCCCCTCCCCCCTATGTCACACTTTTTGTATGAGACCTCTGAAATTTTTGTATGGGTTGTCACACTTTACTGAACCCCCCCTCCCCCCTAAAAGCGTGACGTAATTTATGGACGTTCCCTTCCATGAAATATGGTAGAATTTAACAAAATTATAACAAATTGTGCTATAATTCCTTGACAACCTTTTAGGGTAAAAACTAATTTTTATACTCATTTTTTTGGGTAATTTTTTTTAAGTGTGTTATTCTATTTTTAGAAAAAGTAGGTAACATAAAAAAAGTTTCCAGTACGTTATAAAATTTTCAGAGCCGAACGGGATTCGAACCGAGACACCCACCATCGGTAGCAATCGTAGCAATCTGACGCCTCTGCCAATGAGGCCATCACAACACTTGTAGAGGTCGGTGATAGAGGCTCTACTGGTTCTACGTATTGCCAGTTTCCTCATTCAAGTCCTTGTTTGTCAGACGTACACGAGCGGGGTAGTATGACGTCACATTGAGCTCGTTGACGTATAATAGACTTGATTTGTGGTTAGTGATTTTGTTTTAATCTATCACAATTATATCATAAGCAGATATGATAACAGCTGTAGATATAATTTAGTTATATTCCACTTTTATTTTAATTTTAAGCAATGAAATAGAATCTATCGCATAAGGGGTCATCCATAAAGTTAATCGTCACGTTTGGAGGAGGCAGGGAGGGTTGAAAGTTTCAAATTTTAGCGTGACATACTTGATAGATGTTCCCTAAGGTTGAAGCAAAATAGTAGAATAAACAAATTCCATGTTATAATTATTTAGTTCCAGTTTTGGTAACTTGATATACTTTTTGGCGAAATTAGAACAGCAGTACTGTTTTGGTATTTATTGTAATCGATCTAAAACGATCGCGTGTAGAGATACGTCATTTGTGTAAAATTCAACTCAAAAGTGTTGCAAGTCCGGTTACTTTCAGCAACGCTATTACAGTAGACGTTCGGTCAGTGCAAGCGGTTAGACTGCAATGCTTTTTAAATGTAAGTCTGGTAAGTGCAACAAATTTGCAGTTATCGCACCGCCAAATGTCAAAATGGTGCGCCATGTTAGCCAAAATGAACAGACGTTCATTTAACGTAAATTGATGGTTTGTTGATACTGTCAGGCGTTCCAGTTATCGGATTTTTGTTCGCTAAGTTAAACGTTAACATGTTGCAGTTATCGAACGTCTACTGTATCTTTGACATCCCACAATGGTCGGAAAAAGATAAAGTTCGGCCAAAACTCTTTTTATGTGTTTAATCGAAGTTATAGGTTGTCTAGATAGGTTATATAGTATCTTTAGTGTTTTAAAAGGGGTATTCGAAAATTACGTAACTTCAATAATTTCAAAAACGGTAAAAATCAGCAAACCCCAAATTTGTTGCGTTTTTTGTTAGAAAATCAATTTGAATTTAATCAAATGATCATCTTTCGATCAAATCCAATCAAGTTTGTTCAAAACGTGCGAAAAATGTGGGAAGATAAATTTAATTTCAGTCAAAATTGGAAAAATAACGTAAATCATATGAAAAAACATGACTTTTTTAAATAGCTATAATTTGAAAAACTGCAAATTTCTGCAAAAAGTTTGAACGTTTTTATGCAGCCCTAAGCATAATGTTTAAGACGTACTATTCGAAATTGCGGCGACACGTGACGACACGAACCGTTTTTTAACTTAAAAATTACCAAAATTCCTAAGGTACAATATATGAAAATTTGAAAAGTTTTGTGACATATTAATTTTGCACCATACGTGCATTCAAACAGTCCAATAACAAGCTTTCATATGCTGGATAACATAAAACATATATTCCATTCTCAAAATATTATTATTTTACTTTTTTCGAATAATTCATTTTTCAATTTTATGAGTTAGGCCACTTTGGCAGTGAAAATGTCATTGAAATACAAAAGCTGGTATGCTTTTAATTAAGAATCATAAAGCTACAATACATTATCTTTGTTATGAGGCGAAAAAAAGTTTAAAAATATCAATTCCGTTTTTTGAGAGTTTTGGCCGCCCCTTTGTATGGAGCCCGACCAATGTGCATCCTACCAAAATTTAAAAACGGTCTGAAAAAAAGTTGCAAACCTTTTTTCATGTTGTTTACCCGACTATCTATCGCATAAGAAAACAAAACTAAGGTTAACAGAGAAGAAAGAAAAGCTAATGGTCTGATGAAGGGGAAGTTTGTCAATGTTTACTTGTTGTGTTTCACACCAGACAAGACATTACAAATGTGCCACAAACTAATAAAACATCATCTAGAAAATACTGTGCTGTTGCGTCAACAGGTTCTTCGCCACAGCTTCCAGCAGAAAGAATGTTCTTTAAAACGCTACAAAGCGCTGCAACAGTATCAAAACATACCAAACGTACTCTATGAAAGCAGCTGTTTTGTTGGTGCGGATTCTTATTCGATTGGCACATTACCGGAAACTATTCCGGTTTTGGATTAGAGTGCAATAAAAGAACCCAAAAAAAAAAAATAGAAAAAAGATAGCTTTGAAGTATTTGATTTCCACCTATATTCCAGCTTACAGTTAGTATTGATAATAATGTTTACATCTGATAAGCCATGGTGATATCCCAACAGTTTTTTTTGTTATACCTTCCAGCTGTAATGACATCGCATAACGATAGTAGCTTTTAAGCACTGCTGGTTTGGGAAGGATTTGGTAGATTATAACTAAATGTTAACAAGTTCTGTTACATTTTTTAACAAATATGACGCCGTTCCCAAATTACGCGTCGCTCAAGGGAGAGGGGGAAGTACAACCAAGCGTTACGGTCCATACAAAAATTTTAGGAGTTTCATACAAAAAGGCGTTCTTCCATTACGCTTTACGGGGGTTTTAACATGACGAATTAAGCGTTTTGTTCTAAATGAATGCTATAAGTTTTGTTTTATGGCTTTTGGTTCGAGTGATCAATATTACAAAAAATATCAAACTATTTCGCGTGAATACAAAAAACCCAACAAATTTTGAAATTATTTTGTTACAAAAAATGTAGCAAAAACTACAATAAATGTGTTACGAAATTTTGTTATAGGCAATTATTGTTATATGAATAATGTAACAAATGCTGTTATATATCTGTTTGAATAAATAATACAAGTTTTGTTATAGTTTTGTAATTAAAATAATAACAAATTTTGTTTCAATTTTGTTATGGTTATCCATATATACGAAGCCTTACAACAAAATTATATCAAATTGTGTTATTTCTAACAACGGTTGTAATAATTTTGTTATAATCTTGTTAGGAGCTTCTGGTCGGGTACATGCCTGTAGAGGGCAACACAGACATGTGTAAGTTTAAGCTTGACAATAAATGATATTCCTGTACTAAAAATTTAAGAGAAATTATACATGACATTCTGTAAAACTCATAATTGATCGTTCCACGATCAAAGCTTCGGTTGCCAGAAGACACTTTCCTCACCGCATCGCTTCATGAATGCATCGAATTCAAGAAATTGTGAATGGGAGTACCACCCATCGAGCACCACCAAGCAAGACGCAACAATTTACTATCCGTATATCTACTTAACTTGCATGGCAGGCAGGTACCTGCACTTTACTTACACAACCGCGCGAACGAGTACGGAGCATGCATGATGCATCGCATACCCGTTTTGCCATGCTAAACGGCGCGTAAATAGTGTGATTAAACCCCTCTCTGGTGAGGCTGAAAAGATGTGGAGGAGGTGATAAGTGGCGAGTATTTTCGCGGTAATCTTGTGGAGGATGTGCACTTTATGTGGATAATGGGTGAGAATTTCGACGAGTGCATTTCCGATGCATACCGGAACATGTTTGAATTGTGCTCACTCACTATGAATGTATGTCACTCATACATTTGAATTTTGTATTAACAAACAATGGTTGGGATTTGCTTAGGCTCCAAATATTAGGGATAAACTTGGAAGAACGTCACTGAATTTTTTGTTCATTTGTGGTATAATGCTTTCTTGAAAGGTAAACCTGCTAACTGAAGGTATTGAGAGTCTTAATTTACTGAAGTTTTTGTCTTGAAGATGTTAAATAGTTTTGTATAATAACATTTATGGAAGTGACAAACAATTTCCCCTTGACCATGTTGGATCAATACAAATTGGTCACTAAAACAATATATGGTTTGGTGTAATGAATGCCAGGTCTGAACGTTCGACTTAATTGTAAAAAACCGGCTTTGTCATCCGTTACAAAGCGCTCCCATATTCATCCTATTCGAAAACAAGCGAAAAGGGCACCGATAGATTCCGTTCTTTTTGTTTTCATGCGTGTTCAGTTCACCTGCAAAAATGACAAACAAATCAACCAGTGCTTCAATCCTTTGTTTTTCTTAGGATGAAAATGGGAGCTACATGCTTAATAAAGGAACCAATACCCTACATAATGTTCCATCCCATTTTTGATTCTAGTGATAATTATGAACATATTTACATGAGTAGTATGTATGTTAAAGAAGTCGGAGAAAGTAGATAGAAATATACAAAGTCTGGAGATGAACCAGCCGCGGGCTGAAAATCTCCTTAATAAAGCTAATAATAATAATATACAAAGTAGAATGAAAGGAACTCGGTTGAACCCAGAACCTGCTGCATACAAATCCGAAGAAGTAGCCATTGGACCACAAAGCCCATCTCGGCGTCTTGTATTTCACCAAGAAAACTGTTTTTCTTTTTAAACTAGAAGAAACAGAAGCGGAAGAAATTTAAAATATGCTTTCTTTAATGTGTAATCAACGATGAGGGAGAGCGTGCAAATTATCTGTAAACGCATATTAATATAACACATTGGCGTAAGGAATGGTCAGCTTCAATTGAATCCAGTAGCAGTTGCAACAGCAGCAACATCAACAACAACAACATCCACAAACCGCGATGCAACGAAGTGCAACTGCCGGGGTTGTGTTGATGTTGACTTTTACATGCACAGCGCAGAGCTGGTCCAGCGATGAGGGAGCGAGCCGAGTCAGCGCCAGCGAGCAGCATGTTCGGCTCCGGCTGGTTAAAACAATAATTTATTTCAATTGGTGGAAGACGTGTGTACTGTGTATGCGCGCGCTACGCGATGTGCACAAACATAGTTGCTGCGGCCGACGGACGGTAGCAATAGTTCTAAGCATTTACTTGGCGCGGGTGAGGTGGCGGAAAGCTCTCATTTCGATTGCACTGCGGCACGGTGGGTGCGGAGTGGTGGCCATAATCTTGGAAAATATAGATAAGTGTTTTGAAGACAACACAATTTTTCTCATATAGATAATTTATTTGGTGCTTAACTAGGCAACTGGGCAATTTTTTAGTATCAACAGGGTGTCTAACCTTGAATACCTATAGTTATTAGGGAATTTCATTTTACCTGGAGAAATCCTGGAACTATCAGGGAATTTCGGAGTTATCATAAATTATAAGGTTCTTAATCATGGAAAACTTCTAAAGTCAAGATGCATTTCTTGTCAAAATTTTGGAGATTGATTTTGGAGAGCTTCTATAAGCATGTTTGCCATTATTATGATTTTTTGTTGTAACAAAGTCGACCCAATTTTCTCCGATTTATTGTAATATTTCTAATCATCGGAAAAATAATCTTAAAAAAAATCCAGAAAGCTGGTAATTTGAAGAATATTTTGATATGCTCAGCTCAAAATCGATGAAATGGTCACTTACACCCCTTTGCATCTGGGTCCCTCAATTGTTTAAGACTGCCGGTGCCAGTTTAAAAGCGCCTGCAGAAATCTTTATGATTTCCAGGTGGAGTTCCTGAATTTTTATAATAAATCTCGGAGTATTTTAATTTCTTGAGGGAATTTCTGAGAATTTTTCTCGCGGAGTTTCTGAAGAAGTCAATGAAGATTGATTGATTTATTGATTTGTTTTTATTTAAGAAACTTTCAGCCCTTGGCTGATTCATCTCTTCAATGAAGATATTCTATGCAAAAAATGAGGAATTTTTCACAAACCTACTGTTTAGGCGCTGCGTGACTCCTTCGACCACCAATTAAGCATAGAGAACAGAATTGTTACGTCATCTCTGCACGATCAAAGCGAGTCGATCGGTAAGAGACCTGGAAATGTGAGATTCAGTGTCGTTTTAAGGCTATGCGTTGAACGGTAACCAAGGTTTTATCATAAGATCAAACCGAATCTCAGCATTTTTCTTTGTTTTTACCGACATTGGCATCGCCGAACACTCAGCAAACTTGATTTTCAACGAGATCTCATCAATCGCATTGTTTGTTTGCTGAACTTCAGGAAAATGTTTGCTGAAAATCAGCAAACAAACGTCATTTTGTACCAAGATTCAATATAAATATTTGCTGAGCCACGGCGGCGGCGAAGTGTGCCGAGCTCATCTTAGTGTGTTAGTTATGTAAACTGTTGTTATGTATAGTTTGTGCCTAAAATAAATAGTGTAAATGTAAAAAACTGTTTAATTCCCGGGTAGAGCGAAATGGCAAATGAAGGGCAAATTTTACAATTAAAGTAGGATATTTTAATGACAAAATTTGCCATTGCCATTAGTTTTTTTTTAATGAGAGTTAAAATAACAAAAATAATAACTAAATTTGTATGGCATAACAACTAAAGAATAACTGATTTTACCATTGTAATAACAAAATAATAGCAAAAGTAATGTCAAAATAATAACAAATTTTAACATGATGGTAAATTATGTTGTTGTTTTGATATTATGGCTGATAGTATGATAGTAATATTTGTTATTATTATGTATTATAATAGTCAATAATAACTCGTTAATTACAAGTTTTACTATGATAGAATGTTTTGCTATTTATGTGTCATTCTGAGCTATTAATCAAAAACTAAAGAATTGCAAATTTAGACATGATGACAAAATATGTTATTCTTTAGTTATTGATTTGTTTTTCACCTCCACCCGGGTTGTGGCGTGTGGAAGAAATTGGACCAAGCTGAAGGAATCCACCTGGAAGATGCTCCTCAAATATTGATCGCGGAGATGGACAGAAAATAGGAACTACTTACCTCCAAGTAACTGTTCTTTCGGAGGCCTTACTCTCTTAAGTGTTGTGAGTCGGCGAATCAAGTCCTAACATCTACAGACATTTCTGGGAAATTTCTGTTTTTGTTTTTTTTGTCTTACTAAAATATTTTTTTTATTAATCAAAATAGTTTCTTATGACCAATGAATATATGGAAAAACAATAAAAAAATAATTTCAGGAGTATGTCTCAACTGGAAGAATTGTAAGGGAAAGCATAATGTATATCTCAAAAGAATTTTGTGTAGAATTTCATGCGTTGAAGGACTTAGGTATGCTGTACGCATTATTTTATTGCTTCATCTGAAAGCACACCACGTAGAAAACACACAATCCAAATTACATAAACATTGGAGCACTAGAACGGAAGTTGAGGAACATTGTTGCGTGCACACTCCATAAGGACAAGGCAAAACGCGATTATCTCCCTATTTTGTTTGTAAAAAGTGTCGTTAAGGGGTTCTCGATATCTTGAAGAATAGTTGACCGATTTGAAAACTTGTTTGTATTTGAGCTCCTGCGAATTTTGCCAACATTTCTTATGGAAACTCATATTTAAAATGCAGTTTTCAATTTTTTTTCCTGAACATTTTCCAACAATATTTGAATTATCTTATAAAAACGTCCTCATTTTTTTCAGAAGTAAAGTCAACTTCTCAAGTCAAGTCTTAAATTCCACCTAGATCTCTTTCGATCAGATTACAACGATAAATGTATTTAAAGTTTTACAATGGTGACGGAAATCCATTTTTTTAATTATCTAAAAAAAAAATTAACTTTTGAAAAATTAGGGAATTATGTATGGGATTTTTTCAGTGTTTTTATCTCCAAGTAGTCGGCTAAACACAGACAATACTTTTCCAATGTTTTCTTTCAGAGACAGTAGAATAATGATAAAAGGAATTAAATGAAATGGAAAATCGATTACACCTCAGCATCGTTTTACGTCCATCGAACGATGAGCGAGAAAAAATCGTACTAACAAGGTTATGAGCAAAATTATTTTTTTTATATTTTTACAATTCACACCATTTGTGAAAATGTTTCAAAAAATGTGAAAGTAATACGTTTGGTAATTCTCTTGGTGTTCATTCAGCCAACGATGTTGATCATTTAAACTTGAATTGCATGTTATTCAGTCGACGCACTACTGTTCTTAGCTTTATCATATACATACTGCCTATTCCTATAAATCAAGCTAACTTAAGATTTGTGATCACTTTTCTAGTATTCTTAAGGGTTTTGGTCACCGTTGAGTTGTATATTTAGGGATTGTTGATTTTGTTCGGTAATTGCAACACACTAAAACACGATTTATAACGTTTCGGCCTACTGACTTTCAGCCATAATCAGATTTGCATAAATCGATGTTCTCGCCAACAGTGTGGCTTTACTACTACTCGTGTTTTAGTGTGTTGCAATCACCGAACAAAATCAACAATCCCTGAATATACTTTTCTAGTATGCTATCGTATCTTTGAGCAGTATTTTCATTTTCGTTTCACAAAACTAGACCAAATGTATGGAAATAACTTCGATGAGAATTTTACTTTTTGCAACTTTCTTTTCGAGATATTGTGTTCATTACTGGCCAAATCATTAGTGAATTTCAGGGGGAATACATGCCGTATTCTTTGTGGTGTGTTTTCAGACAATTTAATGTCATTCTCTTGAAATAAGGGGTCCGTGGTCTGGTAATTCATGGGCCCGTGAAGGAAGACTGGGCCGTAGAGGTGAAACAACCCTTCACAACACCCTAGAAACCTAACTTGTTGCGCCCATGCGTACCAGTCTTCGTAGGCGCCCTCCACACGGGCTTCTCACGTGGCATAGTTTTGGCCTAACGCCTCCCATTGGGCGACTCTAATGAGTTTAAAACATACCCTGTGTCGAAACTAAATGATTCCTCCATTGCAAGACACATAAAAACGTTACCGAACTAAAAAATGACATATTATTAGTGACATTCCTAACATTCCTGGCCTAAAATCGAAGATTCTTAGCCGATTCACGGGAAAAAATATGGTAAATTTCTCAGTTTCTTAGCTAACAGCTTATCATATTTTGTATATTTGCTGCAAGATTTTTTATTCTCTATGAAATGTGAGGTTAATTCTCGACAATATGCTAGTCATATTCCTCTTCCATAGATATAAATACCTTCCGGACTCTGCTAGTCTTTTTTACGGAAAACTAGTATGGTATTTGTGTTTAGGTTTTTAATTTTTAATTTCAAATAGGTTTTTTATAAAGTATGTAGAAAGTTTTTGTCGAAATTACTTCTAGTTTAGTGGAAATTGCCATGTCCATGGTGGATTTCCGTTTTGCTGTTATCTCTTACACGTACTTTTAACGAGATCCCTGGCAAGCAGGCTTGACAGAAACCCACTCGCGAGAAATTGAGGAAGCGATTTTGGCGATTTTCTGAGGAGTGAAAATGAAACTCAGAAATCACAACGCAAATCCTCAACAGCACCGAGCGCGAGCTTGCCGCGCAGCGATGAGTTCGTCCAACACGCATAATTGCGTGTTGTGTTTCTCACGTCCACTCACACTCAAAAAGCTCTCGCGAGTTCCACTCCCATACAAAGAAAGACTCTCGAGGCGAAAATCGCACTCAAAAACCCGAAATAATCATCGACTCTTTTTTCGTTCCCCTCTTCCTCGCTCAGTTTTTGGGGTTCGTTCGCTCCCTCGCGACGAGGCAAAAGCAAAACACCGCTCTAGAGCATGTTGCAAAACTCTTTTGATTTCGAGGAGGATTATCAAGCCTGCTGGCAAGCTCCGGAAGTTATTTTCAATGGACTCCTAGCGATACCATGCAATCGCAAGATTTTTTTTTTGCGGATTTCACTTGTAAACATCAAAAACCTGCCTATAAAGTAAAAAAAAAATAACCTAAAGAACCAAGCTCAAACTCAAAAGGCTTCTACTCCTTCTGAGTTGGAGAAAAAAAATAGCGTTATTCTTTCAAAAAGATTCCTGTCGATATAGTTAGCTGTATTTATTTTTGAAAAATGAACTTATTTGGTGAAATATTCAAGGGGTTAGTAGGTAAAATTTTCATAGTCGATGATTTTTTTTTGCTTCAAAGGTTCGTAGGGATCTCTGGCAATGTTCATTATATTTTTCGACGTTCTTGGCTTTTAAACTAGATTTCTGGCACGGTACCTTTGATGGTTACCTTCACAAAAAAAACAACAACAAAAACTCTTCAAGATTTTGTAAACTTAAATCTCAACAAAAACCACAGGTGTTTCGTGTTGTTCTCCAAAAATCTAAATAAAATGTTTTTACCAGAATTTTTCCGGAAATTCCTATTAGCAAATAACAAAATGACATTTCCTATCCCTGGCCAGAAGATCCATTTTTTAAATTGACTATAACGGCTGGGAGTGAGTATATCCCCGATTGTGAGCAGGAATGGGAAATGTCATGGATATGCTAACTTTGTTATGAGCTAAATTTAAGAAATATTTATAAACGACATCATCAATTTACCTGCACTAACCAGCATTATAGATTTACTTACGAACGGAAATATATGAAATTTGATAGAAAATTGTCGTGACATTTTTATGTATAAAACTCCATGCAATTTTTCATCGCTGATTGTGATTAACTTCCTAATTTTGGTCAGATTTTATTCAAGCTTCCACCACTGTGCAGCAATCTCCGCCTCGCGGTCGCCCATCCATAAGTAGGGGATGCACTACTGTACGCTGGACCCCCGCCCGGCCGTAATCAGAGGGGCGCTGAAATAGTATCGATTCAAGCGTGATTGAGAGCGTACAGAGTTCAGGATTCGCTCTCGTCGTCGAATTGTCGTCGCCATAATTATTATATCATTGCCATCATTATAATCATCATTCGTCTCGTTCTCGTTGTCGGTGCTGCTTGTGCTGCTGAAATCGACGAAGTCGATTGATTCGAGATCAATCACTGTCTTGTTTAGAGACGTCGACGACGGTTGGCACACAGCGAAGCGTGCGGTTATTTCGCTTGGTCTGAAATCTCATTTGATGGTGAATGATAACATAGATTCATCAATGTCCTTCGGTTGATCACAGGCTGTGTGCAGTGCATGCGTGTGATTATCGAGTTTTTCATTCGTACAAGGACGACGACGATGACAACGATTTCGCAGAGCGCACCAATGCAATCAGTGGGAAATTAACACACATACTGCACATTTTTTGTATACGCCGTACACCTCCGTTCGAATAATCGCGTCAGAGATGCGAACAAGAAGAATCTAGTGTAATCAATGCGAATAATTACGGTGCAATTATCATATCTTTACCTACCCACCCCACAGGGCTCGATAGCATTCCGGGATAAAGTGATATACCTGTTCATAGTTAGTTAGTGAGCTTGGATAGATTTCCACGTGTGTGATATATCGGTAGTGAGGCGGGTCCGGAGCGGGATTAGTGCGCACATACTCCCGGCATAGAAGAGCAGCAGAGCAGAATTCATACAGCAGAGTGTGGTTTCTACAAAGTGTGTGCAAGCAACAGGATTATGAAAATATGAGTGCATCGACGCCAACGCAACCATCTGGGCCGCCGGTTCCACCGGTGAAGCCAATCCTCTCGTCACCCGGTGCCTACATGGCAAACTTCCAATCGCCCGGCAACGGAGGCCCGGGAAGCGTTGTTGGGGCAGCAGCGGCACCGGGCTCGACCGGAGCCAGCCCAGTGGCACCGATTACCGCCGGTATTCACAGTAGCAACAAAACGCACGAAAAGCCAACGATAGCGGCCCGGCCCATTCCACCTCCAACGCTGCCAAAATACTCGTCCTCGTTCAACAAGATCGATCGGGACCGGAACGAGTTCACCAAGATTGACAAGGCGGAGCGAGAAAAGGTTTGATTGAACTGTTTATTACTCTCCTTTTGTGCTGTGATATAGACAATTTGAGTTGCGTTTGATACGAATTTATGACAGATAAATCATGCTCGATTAATTTCAATCAGCTGTTGCTTTTCCGTTTGTTTGTCATTGGCTTGTTAAGTTTATGTGATTTGAATGTTTATTGTTTGTTCCAATCCACCCGATCATTAAATGTTTCCCTTCATTGATTGCTAATTTTCAATGTTGAGTAGTACTGTTTTATGAAAATGGAATGTAGCTGTTCCGCAAGCTTAGAACTACATATTTGATAATTGAGTTCTTTGTTAAACAAGAGGGACTTTAAAGCACCAGTTTGAATCCGTGTGTCTTAAAATCCCAATAAGCTATAATGATACAGTTTTTAGCAAAATTGTCCAGCAAGGTAAGAACTATAGTGATGACTAGATTTTGTAAGACCCTGGTTGCAAAAAGGTTTCAGGTCCGCTAAAATAGCATAAAGTGATAGGTAGATAAGGGTACCAGTGGCACATTTTCCCAACAACAAAAACATTTTGCACGCCAAGCTTCAATTTGACTATATCTAGCCAAAGTTGCACGATGTCACAATCATTGCTAAGCAAATGGGCCGGCGTGCGTTCTGTTGAGTTACCGTCACTTCATTATTATTTTTCTATCACACCGGACTGGTGTGATGGTGTGTGGATATCGCCGAAAGGCCATCTTTAAAATTCGTTGAAAAATCAAAATAAAGACTCAGCAGAATATTTGAAATTGTAGTACAAGATATCAAGTATGGTATGTTAGCCATTATTGAGAAGTTTGAGATGTCAAATCCCTAGAGGAATCCAAGGAGAAAATCCCAAGAGAAATTCTCAGCGTCATCGTTGGCGAAATTTCCAGAGAATTCTCTTGAGGAATCTCTATAGGGATCCCTTCTGGAGGAATTTCCATAAGAATCCCAGGATACGCCCTATAGGAATTCCGAGATAATTTCTTGGTGGTATTCCTAGAGAAATTGCCAGAAAATCCAAAAGAAAACCCTGGGGGATCTCCTGGGTTAATCTCTGGTAGAATTTTGGGCGGAATCTTTGGTGAAATTCTTCCCCAAAGAACTCTTCATGAAATTCCCGGATAAACTTTTGGGCAAATACCTAGAGGAATATCTGGGGCAAAAAAGGAATAACTGATGGAATCACTAGAGAAATCCATTAAGGATCTCGAGAGTAAACCCTGGTAAAATTATTGGAGGAGTTCTTGGATATACTCCTTAACAAATTTCTTGTGGATTCCTTAAACATGTGGAGAAAACCTTATAGAAATCCCAATGGGAATTCTTGGGTAAATCCATTGAGGGTTTCCCTAAGGAATACCGAAGTAGAATCCCTGAGGAGAAAATTTTACGGGTATTCCTGGGTTAATTCCCAGTAGAATTTCTGGAGGAATATTTGCTCAAATTACTACAAAATTTTCATAGAATACTTGTAGTAATCCCTACAAGAAATCCTGGATAAATTTTTGGTGCTGTAAAATTTCTGGAGGCAGCACTGGCTGACCACCCAGCGAAACACCCTCATGGAATTTCTAGAGAAATAACTGATACAATTCTGAAGGAATTCATAGAGAAATCTTTGCAGGAATTCATGCATTAATCTGTGCTTAGCATATATGGAGCTAGGAGCTCATGAAAAACAAACGCATAACCAGTAATGGATTGGGAACTATCCCTAAGGTAGCAGAGGCGAATAAACTGCTAGCAATCTGGTACTGTTTTAAATGTGGAATAGTAAGAAATAGTAATTTGATACTTTCCATTGCGTTCTTACCTAAATCAATCACCCGAATCAAATTCCCCATCGGAATAAAGTTCTTAGCTTGCTAAAAATGTGCCGAAATGGCACCAGTAACTATATCAAATATTGAAGATATAAGTATTTTGACACTGGCGCTGCCTATAGGACGAATCTTGAAACAAAGTATCAAAGAGTTCTTGATGTGCTGAACAGTTTTGCTGAAAATAACATTCTTGTAACTTGACAGGGTTTCGAGCAACTTGTTTTTGTTTATGCAATCCCAACCCAAAATTCAATAGTCAGATAGTTTTGCCGAAGACGGTATCATTCGAATTCTGAGATATAGATGTTTGAACGTTTTTGACACTGGCGTCGTCTAGCGGACAACTTTGCTGAAAATGGCACACTTCTAGGTCATTAGAGTTTCGAGATATACGTGTTTGAATTTACAGTCAGGTCTTTTTTACGCGGTTTTCATTTACGCGGCCGCGTAAATGAAAACTCCATACAAAAAAGATTTCATCGTCTTATTTTTGCATAATTTGTTGAGAAATGGTGAGACTTTTTTTACGCGGTTTTTTGAATTTTGAACTGAGTTTTTTACGCGGTACGTATCCCCCGCGTAAAAAAACCTGACTGTATTTGACACTAGATGAGCGGATAAATCACGAACTAAAGACTTATTTGTTGAATAGTTCTTAGCCTGCTGAACAACAGCTTTGCCGATGACGGACGGTATTATTCTATCTCATCAGGGTTGTGAGATACAAGGGTTTAAATGTTTTTGAAACTGGCACCACCTAGCGAACGAATTTCGAATCAAGGTCGTCGTTGTCAGATAGTTCGTTTTTCTGTGCAAGGTACCCGAAGAAAATACGGAATAATTCCGAAACCTTGTAAACCCATGTCCCCGGAATCCTAAACTCGGAAAGTTGTGAAAGCTTCATCAAAATCCGTTCGTGAAAACAAACAAGTTAAGATCATTTTTGTGCTTTTGCGAAAAATGTATGTTAACTAGATAAAGGTTAACCTGAATAGAATATGGGTTTTTTGAATATAGAGAGTCATATATTTTAATACTAGCTGCTCTAAAATTGCCTAATATTCTAAATTCTCATAAAAGTATGCCTTGTTTTGTTTTTTTGGATGATTCCTGATGTTTTTGGTATCCACAGTTTTATAATGATGCAAAATATAATCAAATAAAAAAAAAATAATGGACAAATTTGACCTTTTATTTTCAAAAAAATCATATCTCAAAAACTAAAAAACATACATCTCTGATTTTTTTATATGTTACGCCGAATTTCCCGAACATTCTGATAGAAATATAAAACCAGGGTACCCCTTTGGTCCCGAGACCATGGAAACGTAAAAAAACTTAAAAAATATATATTTTTAAACCCAAAACACAATTTGACCCCTTCAACGTATTTTTCTTTAAAACTACAATTCAATAGCTTGCAAACAAAAAAAAAAGTTTAAAATCGGTCAACTGGTTTAAAAGCTTTTTTTTATCTGTATTAACGAGATTTTTAGCCCTAGGCTAGTTCATCTCGGGATCCACGCTTTACTTCCCTTCCGAAGGAAGAACTCACATTTTGCGAGTTTGTCGTGAGTGGGATTCGATCCCAGGTCCTCAGCGTGATAGTCAAGTGTTCTAACCATAACACCAGGTCCGCTCCTGGTTTAAAAGCTATGATTTTTTGAAAAAAATATTTTTTTAAAAACATTGATTTTTAGGACCACCCTATCTGAAAATTGGTCACCCTAATGACGAAATAAAAAAATACGGGTCTAATTATTTTCGAAGAACTACGAACCCACCAAGTTTCACGACAATCGGAGTTTCACTATACATATCGTTTTTCTATGGAATGGCTGAATAGTAGGCCGTCCCTTATTTTGCAAAAATTGGAAATGTTATAAGTTCGTTATTCGTTAGTGGAAAATGATCATTTTAGCTAAAAAATGATCGTGTCAAAATTTGAAGTCCGTATCTCAAGGCTAAGTGGTCCCTCAAGGGGCCTAAAGTTGTCAAAAATTGTATGGGACCAAAAAAACATGAAATTTTTTTCGACAAAAAAATACGCTATTCTATTAAAACCGGTGGTTTTATCGCAAATCTAAGTACATTTTTAGCCCTTTAGGGTCCTAAAATCACCGGTTTTAGTGGAATATCGTATTTGTTTTGTCGAAAAAAAAAAATCGTGTTTTTTTGGACCCATACAATTTTTGACAACTTTAGGCCCCTTGAGGGACCATTTAGCCAAATTTTGACACGATCATTTTTTAGCTTAAACGATCATTTTCCACTAACGAACTTATAACATTTCTAAATTTTGCAAAATAAGGGACGCCCTACTGAATAGTGAATATGTATATATTGTTGGGCAATGATTGTGGAAAATCGTATTTTATGACAATTGAAATCTCATTTTCGATTTTGTTTTATATAGTCGCTTGAGACCAAATAAGGTGCTGGATTCGAAATCGGATAGAATCGCTTAGGGCCGATTTCTTCACCTCGGCTTAACTGGTAAGCCAGGCTTACCCATACAGTTAAACCAGGCTTAACGCTTAAGCCAGGGTGAAGAAATCGCCCCTTAGAATCAAATAAAGTCGTAAAAATTATTCGTCGCAAGCTGGAATCGTAAAAATAACCGCTTTTTATCGTTAGCAATCTGCTTAATTGAGCCCCATGCCTGAAGATATTATTATTCAAAATCAGTACAATCGTGTTCAAGCATAAGAATGTTGCATATTGATCGCTTGCATCATACATGAGTCGTATATAAAGCAAACTAAATCGCTGCAATCGTATATTCATTGCTACAATCGCATGTCGTTATTTTTATCCTTTTAGTAGTTGGATCTTCATCTTCGCAGTCGCAAATGACTTCATTGCCATATGATAGCATATGATATGATTAGTATGCATGGGATGTGCATTACTTACGATTTCTTTGATTCTAATATAATATAAAAAGTATGTGAGCTATTTCAGTTGCAATTTCGATATAGCAACCAAATTGTGAGCAGGGGTGCCATCAAGGGTGCCATACAAGTAAGTCTTCAAATGTGGCATGGAGAATGTGCTGGAGAAATCATGAGCTCGGATTTGTTTTCAGCGGCACAAAATCTATTACGCGACATTTAAGTTTATTTTTGAGACCAAATATTGTTTAACTGTGTTCTTCAAAAACTTCAAACACATCCCCATGAGCGTGTGAAGAATTAGCCTAACTTAAAATTCACGAATAAAAACAAATAAAAAACACTTCCCCATGATTGACTACCTCAGCACTTACACTATTACGGCTGCCTCTGTCTCTACCCGCAATCATGTACTTAATCTTGGCCGAGTTTATCGTCAAGCCTATCCTCGTTACCTTCTTTAGAGGAACATAAGCTTCCTTCACTATCCTACGATCGATGGTAATGACATCAAATTCACCCACAAAGCCGAAGAGCATGTGCGACTGTGTGGTGATAGTACCAGTAGCCCTCCTAATCGCTCCTTCGAGTGCAATGTTGAACAGTAATTTTGGAAAAGCATCATCTGGCTTTAATTCATCCAAGCTCTGATCCATCCAGCATTGTGTCTAAGTGGTTTCACCTGAAAACCATGTTATGGAGATTATCTGCCACAGTTTTTTTTTTTCTTCTTTTCACTGTATTGTACTCAAATGGTGAGTCTGCAAGTTATACTCCCTTAATTTGTCTGGGATCATCAGCGGGGTGAACATTTGATTTGTCGTTGATTAGCCTTCACGAAAATCTGCCTGGTAGAAGAACTTTTCAAGAAGTTTCAGCTAACAGTACACGCAACAGTGCCTTAGCATTTTCTAGTATGTACTAGTTCTTGTATATTGGGCATATGAGGCCATCCAACCAATGAATCTTTATAAGAATGCGGAAGATTGACTGATGTAGCAACACGCTTTTGCCCTAAAGAAGTTCGGCCAGTTAATCCTATTCCTTGGTGCAACGCACGCGATTGGCAGTTGCATAAAACCTCCGCATATCATTCCTATCTACGCTTTCCTGCGCTATAGCAATCATGCTTTCTTCGAAAATACTGTCTGTTCAACAAGGAGGTGCGACTCTAACAACGCCTGTTTTGGCATCCAGCGGTTGAGTATAAAATGCTATATACGCATATCGCGTCTGCTTTACCTAAGGAGGCAGCCCCTTCAGCGCGATAGAGGAAACGCAGCACAGCCCTGGTAAGGTAGCCTGCTAAAAACTTTCAACTACCAAGAAAAGCTAAAGTAAAACAAATGGATATCTTGTCGTATAGTGTAGGGTTCGGGACAATCCATAGACGATTTGATGAGTTATAATCGAATCCATTTACTAAATGTTTTTGAATAGATTTACAAGTCTTATGTTTTTCATTTCATGGACATCAATCAAAATGAATTAAAAAGCTACGCAATCGTCACTGTATTCATGGTATCAATCGCATATTTCATATAACTGTCATGAAGCTTCAAATATAGAATGCCGCAAATAACCACCATGACCACATGGACTATGGTAGGTACATATACAGTTTGTTCCAACAAACAGGAGCAATGAGCCCCAGTTGACTCCATAAAAATTTGCCCCATACATGTTTCATTCAATGAATGGACGACACACTATCGCTCCAGGCAATTTTATAAAAGTTTAATTCACTGTACGGTAAACGATGACGTCGTCGTCGTAGGTAGCAACAGCAACATAACCATCTCCACTATCAAGATCAGTCACTCGTCTAGTGCACCTTTGTGTCACTGTTATGACCCGCATAAATCTTTTTTATGTCCATTACATGAATGGGTAGAAGGGACCTTTCTTCGCTTTGTGGTCCGGGACTTCAAAGTAGCACCCTGGGTTCGTCTTTCTGACATGATGTCTCATCATCCTGATTAAAGCCTGACTTTGAACTTAGTGTTACATGTGTTGTTTCACTATTATTAACTGAGAGCTTTCTTTACCAATGTTTATTTTTTGCATTCGTATCGTGTGGCAGGCACTAAGGCACTCTATGCTCAAGGAAACATTAAAGCATATAGAGAAAAGGTAAAACTGGAAACAGAAAACATTTTAGATATTAACCGTGGAAAAACTTATCGAACACAAAGCGTGGAACTAATAACGCGAAACTTCTCCCCAGTAACGGCGGTCATAGTCACGTCAATCCATGAACCGGAAATGCAAAATCCATGTCACCGGGAGTCGGTTCGTGATTTACACCGACGACGCGACGGCACTGACACTGCGGCATTACATCTGTCTTGTCACCACATTTCCGGATATGTACCTACTGTTCGGCCCCCTTCCCACATTGTCGTTGTCGTCAATATATCTACTGGTACGGTATTTAAATTTATTCATGCAGTTTTTACGGTTATTTTACCCCTACGTTTGGGTCGTGCCGTCTCGAGGCAAATTTGTATGTAATATTGATTTTTGATTCGTTGCTTTTTTATTCACCCCAGTTCAAAGGGCGTAGGATAAGAGTCGACAATGAGACACCATTTGGAAAGGGATAATATTTACAGCGGTGATAATGTTTACAACTAGGCTTTCTGGATATCGTTTCTCAGCTAGATGTACTGAAGATACTAACATTTTTTGAGCTTGATTGTCCTTCTGTCATTGCTATTCCAGTAATATCGGATCACTGGTGCTTATCTAAGTGCCAATGTCTGCATTCTAATTATCGTTGCTTGCATTAACACTTGACACTATGATCGTTTATTTACTTCGACACCATATCGATGAGTTATGGTTTAGTGAGCTCGTTCCACGCTATTATTTCGAACTGCAATACAATATGATTTCTCTCTAGCGGTTGTTCATGCAAGCTTGTATGACACATTTTTGCAGGTAGCTGAAATATCAGTTTTGTAATATTGACTAGTTCTTCTTTTCTAGGTGTTACGTCCCCACTGGGACGAAACCTGCTTCTTAGCTTAGTGTTCTTCCACAGTTCTTAACTGAGAGCTTGCTTGAGGAATTCAAGAAAATTTCCATTACGAAAAATTGTGGTTGTATAGGTCCTGTTGATTTGAAATTTGATTCCATATAACTTGACTATAACCACTCTGTTTAAAAACAACTGACTTCTATATGAATAGGTCATAAGCTTGCCTTAAATCAGAGGTAGATATGCTTTATTCAAATCAAAATCTAGTGTCATTCTATTCTATTAGAAAATATGAATATTATTATTTAAAAATATCTTACTCATAGACCCTCAGTTCAAAGCTATTCAGCTGTCTAACTTCATTATTGCTTTTGAAAATATAATTCTTTATCAGCCCGAATTGTAAACCGACAAAATATCCTATACAGCCCTTATATTTTGAATCCCCGACCCTGATTATTATCTGTTCTCCCCTATAAACACCCTGAACCGGAGCAGCGTGCCATCAATTATCAACGACAGGCGCTTTTGGTTTATTTTGTAAACCCATGCAGAGAATTTGCCGCTATTTCAACTCCTTTCTAGTCTTGCTTAGTACGTACAGTACACACATGGAGCTATCAGGCGTGCACTCTATCGAAACGGTTGCATGTCGAACACCGGCACTCCCCCTCTAATCCGTATTGCATCCTCTGCATAGAGCTCCAACCGCTCTATTTACCTCATGTTTTTTTTGTTATTAAAACATATTACCCAGTTGCAGCCCTCACCTCCTCACTGAGGAGATCCACTTTCGAATGAAGCGTCACACCCTCTCCCCTTGAACATCCTATCTGTTTTGTGTCGTGGTGCTAGTAGCCCAGAACCACTTACTTACCATCTCTCTAGAGACGATCCATGCTAGTCTGCACGGGTGTATGATTTGTGTGTTGTTAGAGCCTGTGTTCTTCCTTTCATTATTCAAAAACATCTACAACAATAGCTGAGCCCCGAACCGGAAATGGAGAACAAATCAATGACAAAATAATAACTAATTCATCTTTTATGAGTTATTTGGACAAACTTTGGTTCTTCACGATATACTGCCCATAATCGCATAGTTGACGTAACCACCATTGACAATGTCAGCACTCACAAGCTAATATCTATCAAATGTGCATAATCGTGACCAGTTTTATTCAATATAGCACAAGATCTAATCACAAGCTAGATATCAACATGAAAAAAATCAAACTTTTTCTTAATCATTGTTCAAATTTCAAAAGTGTGTTGAAAACTACAGTGGCGCTTACGTCAACTATGCGATTATGGGTAGTATAGGGGAAATTGTGTATTTTCGGCAGTTTTGTTCTCTTCGTCATGGGGGCTTTTTTGGAAGCTGTTGAACTCAGATTTAACCTCAAACCCTTCCCAACCAAGCTGAATTATACGTCAAAGTTTCAGGAAATTTGACCGACAAAAATCCCTCATGACGAAGAGAACAAACCTGCCGATAATACCCATCGTCACTCAAACATTAAATAAGAATGTTGAATGAAATGTAATTATTATTATTATATAAGTTCCCAAGGTTATCCTAATTCAAAAGCATGCAGAAGGTCCTGGGTTCAATCCCTGGCCCGTCCATTTCCTCCTACTTTGTATCTTTCTATATACTCCCTCCCTCTTCCCTTACATATACAACTCATGTTTATTCACATGTTCATAGCCATCGTGTTGAAAAAGCCGTTTTCCTTCCTTCCAACTTTCTCAGCACAGTATGAATCTATCATATAACACCTACGAGTTATGCCATCATGCGAACTGTGCCGCAATATCTTCAGAGTAATAAATACACAAATCTATCACCTGACGCCTGGCATTCACGTACCGACGAGTGAACTCATTGCCGACCATATCGCACCAACACTCCGACATCCGCATGAATTTGTGCAGACGCAGAGGTATATGCGGTCTGCTGTTGATACAAACTCTTGCAATCATCACTTCCTTCCCCTTCCCCACATTGACCTGCAATCTGACGTGCCAGTGAAGAATAATCAAGAGCGATCGAAGCGACTATTCTCATAATTAGGAGTGAATTTCTGCATGTAATGCATATATTTTTGATGTATTGTTGTTGAAATGCTAGATTAGTAAAGAAAATAATAAATATTTTCCAAAAACATGAAGAAAACGTATGCAGAATATCACTCGTATCACTCACGAATCGCATGGCCGGTCGATCGCTTGCGATGCGAATAAGGACGAATGATTAATTTCCAAGTGTGGATTCCAACCTTTCGCCGGAGTTTGCTGTCATCGCTGAAAGGCAGGCACATAGTTCGCTGTTGACTGGCTTCGAATGTGAATTAGATGCAAAGTAGGAATCAGGAACCCTGCCTAGTATATCTCCTAAACTACCGGGAATACGTCATGTAATCTCCGGCAACCTTTTAAAGCAACTGAAGCGCCTTAAAATGCCTCAAACCCATCTGAATTCTTCCAAAGAAAGCCGTAAATATATCTTCAACTCTCTTGAAGCTTTTTGAAACTTCTTGAAACGCTTCGAAACCCTTTTGAAAACCTATGATGGAAGTCTCAGCTTTTCTGAAACCCTCTGGACCCCCTCCTTAAACTCCCGGGAAGTTGACGGAAACCTCGAAAGCTACTGAAACGCCCACAAAACTTTCCTGAAGCTCCTTAAAACTTCGGGATTCCCTCCCCCTGGAACGCCTTGAAACCCCTCTCAGTCCCTTCTTTCCTAACACTTCCAGAAGCTTCTCATAAACCTCCAGGAATCCCCTTGAAACCTTCCGGACATCCGGAAGCCCCTTAATAAGAATTGAAACACTTTGTAAACACTCTACAAATACACTGAGGTCCACTAAATATTCAAGTCGTATTTTTTTATGTTTCACCATTAAACTTTCTTGAAAACTCTATGAAACACCCCTAAGTCGTCTGTATACTCTCCTGAAGCTTCCTGAACCCCCTGGAAACTCTCTGAAACGTTTTCAAATCCCTCTAAAATCCTCCAGAGACTCCCGGGAACTTGTCTTAAACTCTCAGGAACACCACGAAACCCTCTGGAACCTTGAAAAGCAAAATGCCTTTTAAACGCTAAGAAACGCTCCAAAGAAAGCCTTAAATTTCTCTTGAACTCTTGAAGCTCTCTGAAACGCTTTGAAACCCCATGAGACTTCCTGCAACTTCTCTGGTACCTTCGGGATCCTAACCTGAAACCCACGTAAACACCCCATTTCTAAGGCTTCTGAAACCTTTCTGAAACGCATGTAAAATTTACTTGATGCCCCCTAAACTTACGGGACCCTCTCCCCTGAAACGACTTTAAACCCCTTTGAGTTCCCCCTCTCCTCACACTCCCAGAAACTTTCCTAAACCTCTAGGAACCCTCTTTTAAACCTTCGGGTTCGAGGAAACCAGGAAGCACCGTAAAACGCATTGAAACACCTTGAATTCAATAAAAGTCCACTGAGGTCCACTAAAAGACCCTGCACCCCTGAAACCCCTTGAAACTCTCCTGAAGCTTCCTGAACCCCCTGAAAACTCCCTGAAACCCTCTGGAACCTTGTAAAACAAAATACCTTTTAAACGCAGAGAAACGCTCCAAAGAAAGCCTTAAATTTCTCTTGAACTCTTGAAGCTCTCTGAAACGCTTTGAAACCCCATGAGACCTCCTGCAACTTCTCTGGTACCCTCGGGATCCCCACCTGAAACCCCCGTAAACACCCCATTTCGTAGGCTTCTGAATCCTCTCTAAAACGCATCTAAAATTTACTTGATGCCCCCTAAACTTACGGAACCCCTCCCCCTGAAACGCCGTTGAACCCCAAAAATTTCCTCTCCTGACACTCCCAAAAACTTTTCTAAACCTCCAGGAAGCCCATTTTAAACCTTCTGGTTTGGGGACACCAGGAAGTACCGTAAAACGCATTGAAACACCTTGAATTCAATAAAAGTCCACTGAGGTCCTCTAAAAGTTCAAGACGGTCATTCTGGCAGCTATATTTATCATCTCTGATGTTTCACCTGAAAACTCCCTTGCCACCCTTCTGAAACTTCCCCAAGACCCTGTACCCCTGAAACCCCTTGAAACTCTCTGAAACGGCTTGAAGATCCTCTTAAACCCCGCGGAGACTCCCGGGAACTTCTTTTAAACTGTGGAGAACACGCCATGAAATCCCCGGGAATCTTATGACGCAACTGGAATGCCTTAAACCCTTCTGAAACTTTCCAAAGAAAGCCGCAAATTTCTCATGATCTCCCTCAACTCTCCCTGAAACTCTTTGAAACCCGAATCCTCTGGATCCCCTTCCCCGCGATTTCCCCCGAAACTTCGAAAACTTCTTTAAATACCTCTGAAACGCTCCTTTAGTTTTCCTAAGGCACCCTTAAATTCCGGGACTCCTCTCCTCTCTCTTGAAACGCTTCGAAACGCCTGGCATCCTCTCTCAAAACAACCCCACTGACATTCCCGGAAGCTTCTCTTAAAGCCCCAAGTAACCCTTTGTAACCTTCGTGGTCCCTCAAAGCCCCCAAAACATCAAAATTTGAACACGCATCAAAAGTCCACTGAGGCTCTTCCAAATCTTCCTAAAACTCGAATGAACGTTCTGACAGCTTCCAAAACCCCGTGAAACCTCTTGGAACTCACTGAAACTCCTCAAAATCCGATAAACCCCCTCTTTGAAAACACCCTCTTGAAACTTCCTGGATTCGGCGGAAATCTTCCATGCCCATGAAACGCCTTGGAATCTCTCTGAACGCTTTTGAAGTCCTCTGAAATTCCGGAAATCTTCCTGAAATCCCCTGAAACTTTTCAAAAAAGCCAACTTCAATCCTTTTGAAAACTGCCCTTAACTTTTCTTCTTCTGAAACCTTAAGATTTTCTTGGCTATTGCAGCCTTGAACTCTACTTAGGTAATAATCTGATTCTGTTTAGGTGGCCATCCATGTGGCCGACGTCTCCACTAGACATAAATGTCTTGCCTTTTCTCCGTACAGATGTGTCAAAACATAACTTTCCCAAGTAACATTTTAAGTTTTGTTCGACTCTATAAGAGATCTTTATGACCAATTTCATAAAACTTGCAACAAAACTGATTTATACATCAAAACCCCTTGATAACCTCTTTAAGAGCATCTTCTGGCAAAGTGGACCACTCTCGGAGAGGTTTTGAAAACCACATTAGGAGTAGCAGTTAAACTGTTTTAAAACCTAGTTCCATTCTCGAAAAGAGGTTATGATGATTGTTGTTGTTTTTTTTTTTCAACAAAAAATATGACAGCTCAAGATGCAGAGAAACTTCTTCGATGGCACGTTAAGTTCAGGAAGATACTTTATTCGTAAGAAGAAAGCGATCATTTTAAAGTAATACTTTAGTAGTTGTTGTGTTGGTAGGCTTATGTGCATTCAATTTTACCGTGAATATTGGGGTTGCAGAAACATAAAATTAATGCGCTTCGAAAATAGTGAATATTATCGTCTTGGAATGAAATAAACCAACTTGTTAATTTGGTAAAACTAACTCAAATCACAAGAAAACTCAGTTAAGAGAGTTTATTTATGTGGGCATGTTATGGGAATGGCGGCAAACTATCAATTCGTTGCTTATTTAAGCAAATTTAACTATTTTCAATTCACGTCAGCTAATTTTTTAATATGGCGACGACCATAATTAGCGAAAATAAAACGAAAGCAATTTTACTGTTATGATGACCACAATAAACCTAGCAGTGTCTTAGTTTCTGCTTTTTCACCAACAGATGTCGTTACTAACCGAACGGATCGCCATCTGTTGAGAGATTGAACAGTTTTATTGTGGTAATAGTAAATGCCAGAAGGTTTACATATCGGAGAGTTTTGTTTACTCTTGAAATCTATCTGGCTTTGTGGATATCTTCAAGTATACAATAAAACATTCCAGTAATGGTTTTCATAAAAGTAGTCATAAAACTGTGAGTTTTGATTTTTTTTTGTCTGTATTAACGAGATTTTTAACCCTAGGCCAGTTCATCTCGGCACCCACGTTTTACTTCCCTTCCGAAGGAAGAACCCACATTTTGTGAGTATGTCGGGAGTGGGATTCGATCCCAGGTCCTCGGCGTGATAGTCAAGTGTTCTAACCACCACACCAGGTCCGCTCCGAGTTTTGATTATTGTTGTAATAAAACCCTAATAAAAATCAAACAAAACCAATTAGCAATGGAATTGTTGCTTGGGTTATCTTCCCGTTTGCAAGGCAAATCTGACATTTCTGTCTAGTGAAGACGTTGACAAGCTGGGTTAGATAAAAAAATTCATCCTCGTAATAAAACTGATATTTTGGTGAATCCATTTTGCCGGTGATTTTTTGATTATTTCTTGTTTAGGTCAGCTGAAACAGATTGAGGCTTTCTCAAGAGGCAGAAATTTTGAATGTTTGAAATTTGCCAAAAATTATTCCTTTATTTTTTTTACTTTTTTAAAAAATTGTTCTGTTTGTTTTGTTTCAAAATTCAATAAACATATATTATTTTCAGAAGTGATTCCCTAACCTCAAATCAACCTGCTCAACAAGTGTAAATACATGATTCTTCTGAACAAATTAGCTTGTAATTAGTAGAGAATGCAGAGAAAAGCTGATTTCGTCCATTCCAATCAAACTATCATTGTTAAGTGAATAGTTGAAGCGCATGCCTTTTACGTTCAAGACCTAAGATTGAATCCCAAGCCCGACAAAATCTCAAAATATGATTCCTTTTAGATTTTTTTTTTCAATATTCAACAATCACAATTACTAAGGCACACCGGGGCAAGTTGAAACATCGGGTTGACATGATATTACACTTCAACCTCGTTTTACGTCCAACGTTGGCTGAGCAACAAAAAAATCTTCCGCTTAGACAATGAGCAAACTAGACATTTTTATATTTTTGTAAACTTCTTTTGATTAAGGAGAAGCTTTAAAAAATATAAAAATGTCAAGTATGCTTTTTGTTTTGGCGGTACAATTTTTTAAAGTTAGGCCAATGGTGGACGTAAATCAAGGACAAGGTGTATCCAATGATGGGAAATAGCTTGCCCGAGCAGAAGAAAATATCAACAGCATAATAAAATATGTTATTTTGGCTTAATAAGTTTATAATGAAATCAGTAATTTTTATGTTATTAGCATAACATAGTATGTTATAAACTTGTCTGTTATAAGCGGCAAAATAACAAATATCATAACAAAAAAATGTTCCTGGAAGACTAATTCAATATCATGTTTTGTTAGACCAATTACAACTTAATAACAGGAAATTTGTGATCTTGTTACTGTTGTGTTATTGTTCATCACATTTATGAACACCATAACACATAGTTTTTGATTCAATCAATATTTTGTCGAAAGAAAAAAATTAAAATTATATTGAAATCTATTTCAAAACTTCGCGTTTCATCTTGCCCCACCCGTTTCAACTTGCCCCAGTGTACCTTATTCTTCGAAAACAAAAATATATGAAATTGTGGGCTTCGTGGCTGAGCGGTTAGCGGCGTCAGTCGTTTAGGTGTCTCGTAAGCCTCGGAGTGTGGGTTCGATTCCCGCTCCAGTCGGGGATAACTTTTCGTCAAACGGAAAATTCTCCACTGGGCCACTGGGTGTTATATGTATTGTCCGTTGTCTAATGTTGTAATGTTCAGTCTGTAGTGGCCGAAAGGTCGAAGACGGAGTAATTGTCTTTATATGTCTACGGAATGGTTGGTACAAGATGTCCCTGTTCTATATAAAGCTTCAATATATAAAAACGCTGCACAGTAGGCGTGGCCGCTTTAATGCTTGTAATACATCCATGATGTGCTGCAAGCATTACTAATGACAAGAAATATGACAGAAATGGCTGTGGCCTAGAGTAGATAACAAAAGTACATTAATTGTTAAGCAGGCGTTAGAGGTGATTCAAGTTTTTTTTTTATTTTTATCTAATTAAACTTTATCAATATTCTGCATGATTGTGGTATCATCTCTCGATAGGGAGCAGCAGCTGCTAAGCGCTCAAAATTGGCTCTAGCCTAGTTGTGCTAATTCTTTTCCCCCGTTTTTCTTTCTCTCTCTCTCTCTTTCTCTGTGCACCTCCCCAATCCCGTCTGGTTTGGCGTGTTGCGTTCTCGTTTACAGCTCCAGTCAAAGCGTGAAATGTTCTTCAAATCGGAGAGCAACAGTCCGTCTGGGCCGCCCCCGAATCCTCCGGTGTTAGGCAATCTCAACCTGGCAAACAATAACGTAGTGGTAAGTGTGCTCCTCTTCTATTTGTCGTTTGTTTGATTGTTTGTTTGTTGGTACCTACCTCTAGACTCTACTCTAGTAGATGCTACTCGTCATTAATTTGATGGCAATAAAGGCACACGTGTTCTAGTCGGCTATCATCGATGGGACGGATGTGAGCCGGGCTCTTTTGGCGATGAGATTATTCTTTTCATCGGAAGCTCTGCAATTGATGTTGAAAGGGAAATCCAGGACGCGCCGCGCCGCCCCAATTGGCGTTGATAGAATGCCAAGTAGCTGCTAGCTGCTCCATTCATTCTCTGTTGTCGTCGTCATCGTCATCGGGACAGGTCAGCAGACGACGAGGAAACCGATATGTGTCGGATGGGGACTCTTGGCCTTTTGTTCGGTTGAGTGCTTCGACGCAATTCAGTATAATGTGTTGAAATTGAATTATTTCAACAATAAGGAGCATTAGGCTCTTCTTGAATTTCGTTTAAAAAATTCTTGAAACCAGGCTATGTTTCAGTAGTAATTATACAATAATCATATTATTGAATACTGAAACATTTAACAACTCTTTTTCGTTAAAATGTAGAGAACGAGCATTTCAATTTAAAATGCATTTGAATCCAAAATCAAAACATAAACCAATAACAATTTCTATTATTGTACCTGTTGACATTCCCATTCATCTGCTGGGCATGTAATTCAACAACTTTTGCTGGTGAAGGTCTGCGATTATTTCATTCATAGTTTCATGGAATATTTCAATACACAGATGCTTATAACTTACGTAACGGTTTATGATGTTTAGTGATCCACCCTATTGTATTTTGAAGAATAATATATTATTATATACAAAAGATTAAGCTTTTGTCTTGTACTGAATATATCTAAGATTAATTATAATTTGATAATTTGCTCTAAGTAGAAAGGCGACATGTTTCAGTAAACACGACAACTTCTAGAATTACAAATTCTTCGAACAATCCCATGTTCCAGTTCAAGAAGCGTACGGAGTTGCACATACGTCTTGTTCTACATGCAGTATCGCTCAAGCCCATATAGAACACACTTGTTGATTCTGATAAGAACGCAAGCCTCTTGCCAGCCATTCACCGAACCCCACACGCATCACTGCATTCCATAATCTTGCTAGCCTTGCCAGTCAACCAACAATCGGAACGGAGAACGCGCGCTTTCCCCCGCCTCAATTACCACCCAAACAATCCCCCTCGCGCATAATAATAACAAAATTTGTTCTCACGATTATGTTCTTCTCTTCCCTCCTCTTACAGAATAACAGCTCATCGCATCTAAACAGTGCCGGCAGCGATAAGCATTCACTAAACTCGCACACCACTAACAGCTCCCTCGGATCTAACGTCACTAACATGAACAACAACAACAACAACAATAACAATCACAACAGCGTCACAAGCAATGGCAACGGCGTCAATGGGCTGGCCAACAGTTTAACCAATATTTCGTTGAAAGAGAAACGCGATGCGATCATGCATGCCAACAACCACCACGACGTGCTGCTGCAGAACAACGGCCACCACCATTCCTCCGATTCGAACAAAATCCTGAACGAGCGGCACGAGAAGGAAAAACCGGTGGTCAAATCGAAACCCAAGGAGCTGGATGGGTACGTTGGGTTCGCGAATCTGCCCAACCAGGTGTACCGGAAGGCGGTGAAAAAGGGCTTCGAGTTCACGCTGATGGTTGTGGGTAAGTTTCACTGGGAAGTTGGGTTCGAGGGACGGGTGTCGACTACTATTTCCTAGTTCAAATCAGGGTTCCTGATTTCCACTTTTCATCTTCTTCCACATTCGAAGACAGTCAGCAGCGAACGGTTGTCGCTTTAGTTCGTGTGTATGCTTGTCAGCGACGACAGCAAACTCCGGCGAACGGTGGGAAGCCACACTTGGAAATTACTCATTCGTCCACATTCGCATTGCAAGCGAATGCGATTCGTGAGTGATGCGATTGATATTGGGCATACGAATTTTTGATGTTTTCGAATTATTTTCTTCGCTAATCTAGCATTTCAGCAACAATACAGTAAAAATGTATGCATTACATGCAGAAATTCTCTTCTACTTATGATATAGCCGCTTCGATCGCTCACCAGCATTCGTCACCATTCGCCATTCATTCATTCGCTTGCGATCCAAACTGCGACGAATGGCAACGAATAATCATTTCAAGCAGCTGGCTCATCGCTTCTCACTGGTGATGGGGTTGCGTGTTTGATCATGACTATCCGTTTGCTGCATCTTTCTCGATTCGCTTCAGCAAAGAGGAATGAATATGAATGGAGTGAGGCGAATATACCGATCCTTGGTTCAAATCAACCGATTTTCCAGTTAACTATAGCGACAAACTAATGTTTAGTTTAAACTGAACTACTCCATTATTTGATAATACAACATTTGCATTTGTCGAATTTTTTGACAGTTAGAACAAACAGAGATTTAGTAGTTTCAACATAAAATAACGGATTGATTCAAACGACTGCACTTTTGCCACTAACAAAGCCGGAATGTGATTGTGTTGGTGACGGCAGCTGCAGCGGCAGCTCGGAAATCTTTTTTAGATACTCGCCAAACGGATGGAAAGGAGACCGAATAAAAAAAAACAAAAAGGCGAAACCAACCAACTTTCTGTGTATGCGGTCTTGAGTACCTGCGCGTTATCCATCAAGGCCAAAACTGCACTTGGAATTGGTGATGGATTTGCTACACTTTCTTCGTTGTGGCGATGTTGGGGTAAGAATTTAAAAGATGTGTGAGTGCTTCCGAGCCATGGGTCCTCATTTTGTTAAAACAAGTGAAGTTTTTATCGTAATATTTATGGATTTTTTTTATTCTTCAATCACTTAACCTAATTTACAGCTCTTTTGTCCACTATAGAGCACTGCGTGAGCGATTACAATTGGAAGCTGTGTGTACAGCGCCTAAATATATTCTATTCTAATTCTACTATATCCAACTGGTGCCGTTGCGCTGCTTTCACTTTCTAACCTATCATGGTAGAATGATGAGCACGAGGATGCTGATGTGTGGCTGTTGGTTGTTCCTGTTTCCAGTCCGATTGGGGGTCCATTATGAGTTGCCATTCGCCGATGTCCAAGTATCCGGGTCCATTTGAGCCATTGGCTCAGAAGAGGGTCAGTGTCAGCTGCTCTCAGGGGGAAAGAGCAACTGACAAAAGTGCCGGGGCTGGGATCGAACCCATCACCATCTGCTTATGAAACAAACGTGTAGCCACTACGCCACGGGCCCCGGCTAAGTAATATAGATTGACGAGAATTGGTTTTACTTTATTCCAAAAGCTAGACTTTACATATACCGGCGTGAGTGAGAAATGGACAAATTGAGGTGAAATTTGCGAAAAAGTTACTCGTCCTCTCGGTGAGACTCGAACTCACGACTCCTACTCACTAGACACTGTCTAGTGAGTAGGAGTCGTGAGTTCGAGTCTCACCGAGAGGACGAGTAACTTTTTCGCAAATTTCACCTCAATTTGTCCATTTCTCACTCACGCCGGTATATGTAAAGTCTAGCTTTTGGAATAAAGTAAAACTTCCATTCGGCTGGTTAAGCCGCAAAAATCGATAATTAATTAATTTAATTATGAGAATTGGTTGTTTTGATCGATAAACTCTAAATATAAACAAATATAACTTTGGAATAAGTAAATGCTCAGTTTGAAAATCAACCATGCGTTTTATTGTTTTAAACGAGCCTCATTTTTCTGCGTATATGAATTTGGAAGGGAGAGTGGCGTCATGTTCCAATTTTGACAGGTCTCCTGCTCGTTTGGAACTGGAATTTTTATGGATTTGACAGATGGTCGCTGGCTGTTCCAATTTTGACATTGACGCCACTCTCCCTTCCAGTCACTCTACTATATCCCTTACTGGGCAGATCAAAAAAAATATTATTTTCATAGAAATGACACAACTTTGGGTTTTCAGAACTATTAGACTTTTTAACAAAAAAGAACACTTTTTCTTCGCCATTTGGAAGAACTACTTTTTATAAATATTAAAAAATCTCATTTAGGCTGCTTATTTGCGGCTTATTTTTCAAAATTTGTTAAAACCTGGTTATCAAGAATGTCAAGAATTCGTATCCCATTCAAACCACATCAGATTTAGAGGTAGCACAATAAAAAGATGTTTTCTCTTTACTGCCATGTGCAGCATCAGTAGGTCAGCTCCAGAGACACGTTCTCCTCCATTTGGGAAATGTGTGCCATCATGTGCAGCATAGTTGTCCCATGTTCTATGGGAATCCCTATTAACGTGGGGCCACAATGCTGCACAGTGCACACGGTAGTTTAAGTGTCATAACTTTCTCAATTTCAACCGATTCTCAAACTTTTTATGAATCTTTTTCTAATTGATTTCTGAATAAAATTGTAATATAATAAATTCCAAAATCACCCAAAATATAACTATTTTAAGATCTGAGTATGTAGCATTTACAAAATAAAAAAAAGTCTAGGATTCGATTACTTTTCAACTGCTTGACCAATTTCAAGTCTTTTAGCCTGATTTCACTGAACGATACTTTTCATTAAAACCATCATATTTAGGGATATGTAACACAGTGCACAGTGGGAAAAAATAGGTATACAACGCGTACAAATTCAATATCTCTGCTCGGAGTGGATGGATTCGAATGAATGTTTGACACAAACTGCAAAAATCTCTATAGTTTCAAATAAGGAAGGTGTCATTCGCCGCACGATGCTGGAAGTTAGTGTATTGAGCTCGTTTTTCCCCGCTCTCTCTCACACATCTTTTTGAGAAAATGCTCATCTATTCCCGACTGGCGTGCAAAAGAAATGACTTACTTAAACTTCTATTTGTGGAAAAACTTCCATAAATTTGACATAAGGTTGGTCCTGCTCTTATCGATTGCATTCCACTCCGGGCAGAGATGCATGTGAGAATCTCACATTGTGAGATGCATTCATTAGGTTATCGAAAAACCCGCTGTTTGCTGTACCGCATGCATGGGTTTGATTCACTGTTACATTTGGTCACTTTCAACGGGCCACCCAGAACCAGTATTTAATACTACCGGGTAATAACTTATGTGGACAGTGACTATTTTCTTATCATCTCTACATCAGGTTACTGAAATAAAAAAATGCGATTTGATGTGCTGAAAGCATCGGTTTGGTTCATTCTAACAGTTGACCAATTCTGGCGGGACACCCGGAACCGATTGTGGAACACCACCAGTACCAGTAGTAGTCTCTAATGTGATCTGAGTCTATTTTCTTAATAACCGTTCATCAGGTTTTCGAAAAAACCGCGATTTGATGTGTCGCATGCATGGATTTGGTTCACTTTTACATTCGACCACTTACTGCGGGACACCCGGAACCGGTTCCGGAACACTACCGGTTGTCCCGAATATAGCCTGAGACTATTTATTGTCAACCGTTCATCAGGCTACCGAAAGAGCCGCAATTTGACGTTTCGCATGCATTCCAGGATGTTTCAGGGGCTTTTAGGGGGTTCCTAGGGGTTACAGTATGTTTCTGGAGGTTCCAGGATGTTCCAGAGGGGCTTTTAGAGGCGTTTCAAGGGGTTACACGACATTTCAGGGAGGTTTTAAAAGTGTTTCGGGGATTTCCAGAATATTCCAGAGGAGCTTTTTTGAGGCGTGTCTACGAGTTACAAGAAGTTCCAGGGAAGTTTCAGAGGCGTTTTGGAGGGCTCCACAGGGTTTCAAGAGGTTCCAGAATGCTTCCGTGGGATTTTTGGAGCGTTCCTAAGGGATTTCAAGGGGGTTCAGGTTTCGTTGAGGAAGTTCCAGGAGCTTCTGGGAGTTCTAGGATGTTTCAAGGGAGTTTTAGGGGGTTTCAAGAGGTTATAGGGATGTTTCAAAGAGGTTTCAGATGCGTTTCAGGGATTTTAGGGGGTTCCAGCATGCTTCAGGTGAACTTTTGGGGGTGTTTCAATGCGTTTCAGAGCTTTCTAGGAGTTACAGGAAGTTCAGGGAGGTTTCTGGAGTGTTTCATGGGTTTTAGAATGTTTCAGGTGGACTTTTAATTCCAGGATGCTTAAGGTGGGCTTTTGTTTCAGGTGGACTTTTAGTTCCAGGATGCTTAACCCTTCAGGACGCGCGCTGTTGTAAAAAGTACAACACTACCAAAAAACCTCGCTCGTCGTATACAGCGAAAGCGCGGTGCAGTTTCGGTTGCTTGATGGCGCGCGTCCTGGAAGGTTAAGGTGGGCTTTTGGGGGCGTTTCAATGCATTTCAGGGCGTTTCAAGGGAGTTCCAGGATGTCTCAGGTGAGCTTTTAGGGACGTTTCAATGCGTTTCAGAGCCTTTCCAGCTACATGACGTTGCAGATAGGCCTCAAATGCGTTTCCGCGGCTTTTAGGAAAATCCAGCATGTTTCAGGTGAGATTTCAGGGGCGTTTCGATGCGTTTCAGAGTCTTTTTAGGGGTTACAGGACGTTTCTGGGAGGTATCAGATGCGGATTTAGGGGGTTTTAGAAGTTTTCAGGAGGGCTTTTAGTTACATAACGTTTCAGAGGCATTTGAGGGGGTTCCAAGAGGTTTCAGAGGTTCCCGGATGTTGCAGGTGGGATTTTAGAGGCGTTTCAAGGCGACACCCACTGCAAATCGTCCAGAACTTCCTGAAATCCCTTCGGACCCTCTGTAACATACCTGAGACCCTCCAACCCCGAAAACGCCTCGGTGATGTCTCTGAAACCCACCGAAAATCCCCTGAAACTTCTTGAAATGCCTCAGAAATCCCCCTAAAACCCATTGGGATCCCATGTAATGAACCCTCCTTTGCAACCTCCTACAACACGCCTCAAAGCCCACTGCACGCTGCACCTCTAGTCTTTTTTATATCTACCGTGACATGTTTTTTTCCGCGAGTTTTTAAGAAGGTTTTTGAAATAACGCGGTTGTTTTACGCGGACCGTGTAACAACCTCAGTGCATGTCTAGGAGAGACAGAAGAAGTATAAATTCGCAATAACTGTTACGCCTTTTTCATACGTTGATTAAAAATTGTGTTCAGAACAGTTGTTGACACGTTAATTATTTAAAAAAAAGAGCTGTTGGCGGACTTGAGGAGGGAACATGAAAGAGGGCGGAGGGTGGAGTTAAAGAGTAGAGTGTTTAGAAAGAGTTTGAGTTGCGTTGTTGAGGGAGGCATGAGGACTTTATTAAACTAAGTGTATCCAAAAATTCCTTTGAGTATAGGGCATTTGAGCTACAAACATAACCAATGATAATTTAACGCATTACAAACAAAGTTGTGTAACTGAAATGATGAGTTCAACTACTGTTTGGGGTTTCTAAGAGCTTCCTTGAGTATGGGTCATCACGTATTCAAGCGTGACTAGTGATCTCTCGGTACACTACAATGTAAGGTATTTTGCCCCGAAACGTCTTTAAACCGTTCTCAGACCCCTAAAACCCTCGGAAAGTTCTCAAAGTATCCCAAGAACCCCCCCTGAAGCCCCTGATATTCCCAGAAACTACGGGAGCGTTTCGAAACGCCTTGAAACCTCTCTCACTAGGGGCCCGTAAACTTCTCCTAAACTATGCCAAAATCTCCTGAAAACCCTTGAACCCTTTGAAACGGTTTAGCCACCTGGATATCCTCCTGAGACTTCCATAAACTTTTCTTAAATCTTCGGGAGCCCACTGAATTCTTCTGAAACCCCCCTGAGATCCACAGAAAGTTTTCTGAAACCCACATGGACTTCCGGGACCACCTGAAACATCTTCAACTCCCTGAACACCCGCAAACGCCTCGAAACTTAGAATTTAAAAAGTAAGAATCAAAATGTTTGACAAATATGAATTTACCACAGTAATGTCACGTATAAATGTTTACCTTACGTTGCATGACTTTCAATAAGCAAATAAACTTGAGCTAAAGCTCTCCTGAAGCCCTGTGAAATCCATATAAACCCCCTGAGCCTCCCAGAAACTTCTTGTAAGCCCCCAAGAACCCATGTGAAATCCCCGGGAACTCGCCTGAGAAACCCTCCTGAAGCCCTCCGGAGACCACTGAAACTCACTGAAAGCAAAGACTATACTACAGGTGGGAAAGAAGAAGTTATAACCTGAATATGTACTGTAAGAAGACAAGCATGCACAAATAGTGATTCCGCCATTCGACACGGGTTCTTATGGCAGATCTTTTGGCTGTTATTGCAATGTTTTGAGCCATTAGCCATTCACAAGTCTCCCCACACAAAGTATCATCTTCCACATCTCTATTAGGGCCGATTTCGTCACCCTGGCTTAAGCGTTAAACCAGGTTTAACTATATGGGTAAGCCTGGCTTACCGGTTAAGCCGAGGTGAAGAAATCGGCCCATATAGTTAAACCTGATTTAACGCTTAAGCCAGGGTGAAAAAATCGGGCCTTAGACTCTCACTGCACTGAAACGACTTGAAACTCCTCTAAAACCGCTTTGAAGTCCCTGATTCCCCCTGAAGCCCCCGAAAACAACTCTATAGCAAACAATGGTTTATAAGCTCATTTTCACGCTCTTAATTAACAGCTGAATTCAACCTGAAACCCCCGACACCCCCTCAAACGCTTTGTAACGTCTCGAAATCCCTATAAGCCCCTGGGATGCTGCCTAAAACCCCCAGGAACCCCTCTGAAATCACCTGAAACCCAATGAAACCTTCTGATATGCTTTGAAACACCTCTAAAACCCCTTCAATCATTATTGTGCAACTCCGTATGGCGTCATGTTAAATTGCCGTCCTACGCATAATTGTCCCATGTTGTATGGGAATCCTAGACTAACAGATAAAATCGATTCTTAGTTGGCAACCCTATGACATGATCCTTTTTTTCCTTGAAAATCCAATCTTAATCTTCCTAATGCATCACGGAGGGATCGACTCGCTGACGTAGTGTACAGTTTGGGTCAAAATTAGCCTAATGCACAAGGAGGGTTAAGGAGTAGTTGACATTTAGGCTTCATACCAAACGGACGTGTGTATTTTGCCAAGTGAAAACATTGCTATTTTTTTTCACTGATCGGACGCCGTCCGAGAAGCTTTCCGTTAATTTCTCGTGTAAGCGACAAGTTTTCATCCGTAAGGATGGCCGGATTTCGAAAAAACTCCATCGTCATCGACCTAAGCGTCATGCCAGTACGTCCAAAGCTAAACACCGTTCAAGAGTTCATCTTCACGAAGATGAAGCTAGACATGTCGCAAGTCAAGAACCTGCAGACAAGTATTACCAAGTCACAGGTAATCATCGAAATGGACTCTGCAGTGACCGCTGAGAACATCGTTATGCAACACAACATGAAACATACACTCGAACATGACAAGCAGCTCTATCATATCCCAGTACAGCCAGCCGACAACGCTGTTGAGGTTAGGGTGTATGACTTGCCTCCGCATATGCCGCACAATCTAATCACGGCGCAATTCTCAGCCTACGGGAAAATTCTCTCTGTGCGAAATGATGTCTGGAAAGACTATTTCCCGGGCGTCCCAAATGGAGTGCGAATACTTCGTATGGAAATCCAGAAACCAATTCCTTCGTATGTCCCAGTAGCAGGAGAACTGGCATACGTACTGCATAGTAATCAGGTCAAGACATGTGAACACTGTACACAGAAGATTCACATTGGGAAGTCATGTTCGGCTGCTCGTAAAGAGACCTCCCGCATTGCTGGAGAGAATTCAACACTGGCGGAGATTGTCGGTAATACCCAGACAAATGAAGGTGAATCTTTGATTGATCTGATGGATGCAACAGTAGGTGACTCCGATGGTGAATCAATCGATTCAGAAGAATCATCCATCGATGAAGTCCCTGCGACAAACGCTGCGAAGATGACCAAGACAACGAAACCTTCTGAAACTCCAAACAACCAACCCAGTGTCCCAACGGCCGGTTCGTCGAAATCTATCAGCATGGAAACCGAAGCAGATCCACTTGGCGGCCGCAAACGGCCTCTCTCACCGAAGCTCGCTGAACAGGAAACCCAACGGCCCCAACGCCGACCAAAATCCCAACGTCACAATTCAAAGTGATGAAGATGTGTTTTCTCCATGTACCCGAATCGTCCATGCCATGTTTTCCACCAAATCATCCATCCGAATCACCGTTAGAGCATCGAGTCTTTCCAAAGGTAAAAATGCAAAGTATATGTCTGGCCGTAGCGCCATCAGATACTGCCGTCCTGAAAATTCAATCAAATTCCCCAGAAATATGCCGCCCAAAGTGCACCGTCATCATAAACTGCAACCAGATATGTATTTCCTCGTTGGAGCATCGCTTTTTCTCAAAGGTAAAAATAAACAGTATATGTCCTGTCGAAGTGTATTCCGATACTGCCGCCCTAAGAAGTACAACAATCTCCACAGAAGTCACACAAATATGCATCAACCTGCCAAATCGTCATGACTGCCAACACTCCTTGTATGCTATGTCGTCGATGGAGCATCGCCTTTTTCTGAAGGTAAAAAAACATAGTATATGTCCTGCCGTTGCAATCCTGGATACTGCCGTCCGTGTCAAGAGTATCTCGTCATCCGCAGGCCAAAACACAATATCATCCTCTAAGCCGGCACAAGTCGGTGATCCAAAATGTCGACTGATGAATGGAACACTAGAGGCACAACAACTGGAAAATCGATCTGGCTCATTCATCACCAATAACACAATCCTTGTTGCGAATTATGGTAGGACACAAAACCCCCAGGTGAGCGTATTTACAAACAAACATGTAGACTACTATGGAGAGATTGTCAGTATCACTGCAGTGCACACGTCAGATGTTGACAAATGCCAGAGACTGAGAACGCAGGCAAGAGCTCAGTTTTCTGCTAGGGTAAAGTCGGTAAAGCTCGCCCCTTTCTTAAAATATAGAAATGGATAATTTGAGCTACAATTTCGCAACCATAAATATTGCTAACATCTACAGTCAAACTAAGATTGATGCGCTCAACTCATTTTTACGTACAAACGAAATTGACGTAGTTTATCTGCAAGAGGTAGAAAATTCATCCATACAATTGGCAGGTTATTCTATAGAGTTCAACATTGACAATAGGAATAGGGGCGTCGCAATTGCTTATAAGCCTAGTATCGAATACATATCATGTCAGAAATCTCTGGATGGTAGACTGATAACGATAACATTAAAGAATGGGGTCACACTGTGCAATATTTATGCACCGACAGGAACTCAAAATAGGACATCTCGGGAAGACTTCTTCAATTTAACTTGTGCACACTACCTCCGCAACTGTACAGGACCTATCATCTTAGGGGGTGATTTTAATTCTGTGGTAAATCCCAAAGACGCAACTGGAGCTATCCCGCGGAGTCATATGACGTCAAGGATGATGAACTCATTAGAGCTAATCGATGTTTGGCGGTTTCTTCGTCGTAATGACATGGATTTCACTTTTGTGCGTGCTGGGTCTTGCTCCAGGTTAGACCGTTTTCTTATCTCGAAATCCTCAACACCTTGGCTGAGGACAATTAGTCACTCAGTTACCTGCTTTACCGATCATAAAGCAGTAATAATGCGAATAGTTCTACCCGTTACTGGCCCTCTTATCGGGAGGGGTCTCTGGAGGCTTAATCCCCATGTTCTGGATGATGAGGATACACTCCATCGGTCTCGAGACAGATGGAATTACCTAGTACGGCAGAGACAACATTTTCGTTCCTGGTCCTTATGGTGGTTGGATTTCGCAAAACCTAAAGTGGCTTCCTTTCTGCGATGGCGTACTTCTATCCAGCTTCGAGACTTCCAGAATACAATGAACCTTCTGCATGGCGAACTTACAAGAGCGTATGACTTGTATGGTAACGACCCAACGCAACTCACACGAATCAACCGGATTAAAAGCATTATGCTCCTGAAACAACGTGAGTCTTCCAGCAATTGGCGGCAACTGAAGGAAACATACCTGGCAGGAGAACCAACTTCTCTGTTTCACCTCTATGACAAGAATCAAAACCGTTCCAAGACCTTAATATCCGAAATAGATAATGGAGGGAATATCATCAACGATAGCAATCAGATAGAGCAATGCGTGGTCACATACTTCGAAGATCTGTTTCAAGAAAACATGCGGCATCAGGCGACGACATGCACCTTCCTCCCGTCATCGTGCATACCTGATAATAATGCAGCAAACGAAAAGCTGATGGATCCACTTGAAGCCGATGAAATTCACCGTTGCATCAAATCCAGCTATTCTAGGAAATCGCCAGGAGAGGATGGACTCCCAAAGGAATTCTACATGAAATATTGGGACATTATTGGTCGTGAGTTCACGCTTGTCTTGAACGAAATCAGAGGCGTCTCGTCGGCGTGTTCAACCAGTTCATTGCACAGGTATTCGATTTGGGAGAAAATAATGAGGAATTGTTTCACCATCCCAGTCTTTGTCATTTTAAATTAACCTAAATTATATGGATTAAATTTTATATTATCACAGAACTTGAAAAAAAATGTTTTTACAAGGCTTCAATACATTACATCTCCGTTGGAACAAAAAACTGGTGCGTACCACCCATCCCACCATTATAAGACAGTTGCCCAACCACCCACCGTGAAGCGGCCGAGAAGCAAAAAGAGCACACCGCACCGTAGTTCAACTTTTTCTGTTGAACAAGCTCTCATATATGAACGCCCCAACACACTGCAATAGGTCGGATGTTCGTATACGGCTGGAGGTGTAAATGTGTGAGATCAACCCGTTCTACAGGCGAATTTGAACAACGTTTGCTATATCAGTCTCTCGTGCGCATTTTTGTTTGACGCTAAAAATGATTCGCATAGAATTGAGTTTAAACTCATTTAAATCGCGCATGACAATGCTTCCACAGAAAACGGATTTCAGCAGAAAACAGTTTAATTACGTGAATGTCGTCATGTTCTTATCCCAAAATCAAAAAGCGCTCTATGATTACAACTTAATTCTAACAGAACCATTTTTGCTAAACTAACATACCGCTGTGTGAGCCACTCTTACCGTGTTGCGTCAAAAAGCGCGGTAAACTTGCATGCAGCTTGGCGTCGGTGTCTCTCATCGTGTTCAACCCACCGGCTTGAACGAGAGAGAAAAAAACGAAGAAAAAAGAGAGACTTTCTCACCGTAATCATTGCATGCATTCAATGCGCGTGGCTTGCGCACCAACCAACCATGCGTACCTGCTGCTGAAGCTGAATGTGCTTTCATTTGGCGTGTATTGCGTACATTATTCAATGTTAAAATGCAATTTAATTAATTAGTTAAATTGTTATTAAACTTTTCCTAGCTTCAATATTTTTTGGCAAGAAATTTGAATGCTACCCGTTTTCATTCTACATATCACTTGTTTTCTTATAGAATGCGTTTGGGAGCGTAAGATTAGTAATGGCACTGAGACCCCAGTCTCTTAATTTTCAAACAGAACTGAAAAACTTATTTTGATCGGCTTTAACATTGAACCAAATTAACCCAGATGACTGTAAGGATTAGATTGATTAAGATTCATTTCAGAATCCTTTTCATTATCTGGAAAAGTAGTTTTATAATTGTATGTTTCGTTAATCACGTCAGACGGACATTCAAGCACCACAACATGGTGGCCATGCGAAGGATTTGTTGTTTGACGAAAGCTTTCTTCCAGTAGTGGGAAGGGAAATAAACCCAAACTCCAAGTATGTACCATGATAAGCTTAAACGACTGACGTTGGTAATCGAACGGCCACGAATTCATTTTGTTTGGCTCCAGCAAATCTGCGATTATTCAGAAGAAAAGTGCACCACTTTTAGTTTTGGAATGCATTATAATATATAATTCTCATCTCTCATACCTATTCTTCAACATAAGTGTACCAAATTCCAATTTTGAATTTATCCTCAATGTTGAACAGGTCCCCTAATAGACCACGCGTCGCCTCTGAACGAAATGATTCGCGGTCCTAATATTGATTCCAGAATGATGAACGGAATCGTCGTTCTGGTCAAGAAGAAAGGTACTTCTAAAACAATCAGTGCTTATCGTCCAATCACGCTCCTAAACTTCGACTACAAGATTCTAACTAGAGTTTTAAAACATAGAATGGCCCCGCTTTTGCAATTTGTTCTATCCAAACACCAAAAATGTTCAAACGGGAAGCGAAATATCTTCGAAGCTACTAGCAAAATACTAGACACAATCTCCTCTCTCAAGCATTCAAAGAAATCCTCGCTGTTAGTGTCTTTCGACCTCGATCATGCATTGGACAGGGTGAAGCACAGTTTTCTTCTACAAACAATGCATCGTATGAAGTTCAATGAACAATTCATAGAACTACTCCGAAGAATTATTATGAGCAACTCTTCCTCAAGAGTGCTTATCAACGGTAAACTGTCAAGGGCATTCAAAATCAACTGTTCGGTAAGACAAGGAGATCCACTTAGTATGTTCCTCTTCGTATTGTACATGCAACCTCTGATAGACAAAATTGTGGACTCTGGATGTGCTGGCGATGGGTTGAACGTGTATGCAGACGACATCAGCATCTTCGTTCCTGATATGGAAACATTACAACGTGTTGTGCAGATAATAATGGATTTCCATGGCGTCTCGGGTGCGGTTCTAAATCAGCAGAAAACACTGGCACTGAAAATAGGAAACTTTCAATCTGGGACCCGCTACCTTGACTTAACGTCACTAATTGTGTGAAAATATTGGGCATCAGTTTTTCCTGCAGCGTCAAGGAGACTATGGACTTAACCTGGACTAACGTAGTCAAAAATATGAAGTGGCGGTTGTGGATGAGTAGAGCACGCTCGTTGAATCTAATTCAAAAGACAGTCTTGATTAATACGTTCGTTTCATCCAAGATGTGGTATACAGCTTCAACGCTTCCCTTACCTAAGAAATTTGAGCATCAAATTCTTAAGGAATACAGAAATTTCCTTTGGATTGGCGGAAAAAATCATATACGTCTAGAAACTCTATTTCTGACAAAAAATCGAGGAGGCTTAAATCTTCACAGTCCAGGGTTGAAATCTGTTTCGTTATTAACGAACAGAATTATAGAGAATTTGTACGATCTACCGTTTTTACGAGGGCTTTTAAATACGGACCAGATCCTTCAGATTCCAGCTGCTTACCCACAAATCAAGGTCTTTGCATTAGAAGTAGCAACGCTTAGTAATGAGGCTCTGCAACACCACTGTTCTTCGAGAATATACTCTGAACTTCTATTAGCGGAAAACGATCCTGCTGTACTGAGTGTAAATCGCCGATGGAAGCTTATCTTCAAGAACATAGCAGATCACCGAATTGATTCGCATCTTCGTTCTGTTTGGTACACGGCGATCCACGGGAAGATAAACCATAACGAATTGTTCTTCAAACAAAGACGTCGCAACTCCCCTCTTTGTGAACATTGTCCAGGAGTTGTTGAAACAATTGAACACAAACTCTTTTCGTGTTGTTTATCCAAACCAGTTTGGATTTTTCTAAAGTCAATGATTGCAACGTTAAAACCATCTCTTCGAAATAAAAATCATAACTACTTTCTTTTCCCTGAATTAAGAGGCATACCATCCAGAGACACACTCAAAATCAAAAAACTATTTGCTAAATTTGTTTATTTCATATGTCATACTTCAATAGAGAATATTAATGTTAATAATTTTAAGCTGGAATTGTAATTTTTACAAACTTGTACTTTAATAAACCTAAAACTAGTTAAAAAAAAAAGGAGATACCGCTACTAATTTTTAACAACTTTTGAAAAACAAGCCGCATCCGGCTAGGTATTCATGCAATATAATTCATGTCTTTAACCCCATGGTTGCTCTAGAGGAGCATCGATTTTCGACGAACTCGAGACAAACGGAATTAGAGTTGTTAGAATATAATTGTTATCTTGTTAGGTAAACCCAACTGCCAACTATTTATTTCAATAGTGGAATTATTTATAAACAATAAAAAAACTATTGATTTACAACTTAAAACTTTTTCGATGATTTAGAAAAAATTGGCGAATTTGGAACAACTTTTGTTCAAGCACTTTTTCCGGAAACGCTTTTTTGGAATAGAAAAAGTCGTTTGTAACGTAATGCAAAAGACGGCGAATAATAAAACACGCGACGCGAAATAATGATAATGAACGTCCCTCCCCATGGATATTCGATCTTGCCGCGATGGGAGGGCTTACCCCAATAGCACTTTATGTGCCAGTTTCTTCACCTCCGCTTGAACCTTAAGCGGTAAATCTGGTGTTGAGCGTAGGTGAATAAATCGGTCATAAATGCTATTGGGAACCAAAGGAGTATCCGCTGTGAGCATATCACCATTTTCTAAGTCATGCCATAGTTCAGCTCACATAGACCCAAAAATGTAACGCAAGAGTGGGTATGGGAGGTCTCTGCGTTACTCTTACACTCACACAGTCATACTTACACCACACTCATTATTAGCTTCAGGAATCTAGGAGAGAATGGACGATAGGATAACGAAATATAGACAAGTTACCTGTCAATAGAAAATAAATGGATTTTACAACAGTATTAAAGCAAAGTTTCTTTTCGTATTTTTTAACTTCAAAACTAGTGAAATTTGGACAAAGACTTCCGACAGGCACTTCCCGCTACGGCTGTTGGTTTTTTACTGGTTGATTTTCTTTTTGCCAATTAGTGTAGAGATGACAAAGTTGTGATGGGGGTACTCGGGATAGGGGCTTCTGCACGAATATCCTACATAATAGATTACAATAAAACAGACCTTACCTTATTTAATTTTCAACACAATACTCATCTGACCGACTATATGTACTAATTTTTGTTGATCTCAAAGCAGTATTGACACATGACAGAATAAAAAGCAGGAATTTAGTTAAACAACTCTTTTTTATAACGACATAATAACAGCATATTCTTAAACGCGAACTTTCGTTTACGACTAATTTTAAATACATACATATTTTTGTTCCAAATTTTTAAATTCAGGATAGCTAGTATTATTCAAAAAATGTGTGGCTTAAGTACCTTTCAAATCAATACTAGTATTTGTATATTTTATCTTTTACAAGTATTTCATGTTTGGCTTTTGATTCAATGATAATGAATTAAATTTTTAAACCTATGTTTCATTAAATTTCGCGGTATTATTTGCATTATTGTGTCTCAAGTCTAGTCCAATTCCTCTCCCCGACCTATACCCATTTCCCTTCCGATGGTGTTCATGTGGTCCGCACGGACTATTACGGCCATTACCCCTCCTTGATCTTCGGCATTGGATTGACTTGCGCTCTTATTGCCCCACCAACTGCTGCAAAATGAAAATGAAAATGAAAATGACACGAAATAATGATAATGAACGTGGAAAGATTTCAATTTATTCAGTTACGGAGTGTACAATAAAAAGGCGACCGATCGATGTACGGCTCAAACCAACACTAACTGGTCATCCAAAATGATCGTACGGAACGCACCAGTGCCTGCTTGCAATGTCCGTTACACGTTCAAAGTCTTGGGAAGGAAAGGTTTAAATTTGAGTCGACACCCCGCTCCCGTTGTTATATACCGATATGTAATGTTGTTCGAGTGCTCTAATTCATTTCCTTCACAACAGGCGAAGCCGGTCTGGGAAAATCGACGCTAATCAATTCGCTATTCCTATCGGATGTGTACCATCCGGAGCAGCATCCGGGTCCATCGAAGCGGATCAAGAAAACGGTGACAGTGGAAAGCACGAAAGTATTACTAAAGGAAAACGGCGTCAATCTAACGCTGACGGTCGTGGACACCCCCGGTTTCGGTACGGCCGTCGATAACAGTAACTGGTAGGTGGCGGCTGCCCAGTGCCCATTCTCTAATGAGATCCAAAAAAAAGTTCGAAAAGATTAACTTCCGGTTTTTCTCCCCCTCTCGCAGTTGGGTCCCCATCGTGGAGTTTGTCGAGAACAAGTACGAGGAGTATCTGACGGCGGAATCGCGCGTCCACCGGATGGCCATTCCGGACTCGCGGGTGCACGTGTGCCTGTACTTCATTGCACCATCGGGGCACGGGTTGAAACCGCTCGATATCGAGTTCATGCAGCGGCTGTGCGACAAGGTCAACATCATTCCGGTCATTTCCAAAGCGGACACGCTGACCCCGGAGGAGATTACACACTTTAAGAAGCAGGTAGGTAATGGCGGGTGGGGAGAAGAATGAATTGCGTAATTTGGAGAATTTTAGTTACCATAAATTGTTAACGGCTTGGTGGAAGGTAGTCATGTATTAGGACATGGCGACCGTGACTGTAGGTAATTTCTTAATCGAAAGCAATCGGTGAAGTACTAGATTGAAAGTAGTGAGCTGGATTTTTGTATGGTAGGATGATCAATTCTCCATTTTTGCAATGAAATGGTGCTGCAGCAGTGGGGATGATTTCTTGCCTAATTTAATACTTTTTGAGTAAAAGTATGGGTAACTGTGTTGTTGAACGTGCAAGAAATAAATAATACAACAACACAATTACCCAAACTTTTGCTCAGTCAAGAAATCATAATACCCACGCTGTTTTCACCGTTTCATTGCAGAATTGGAGAATTGATCATCTCACCATATAAAAATCCAGCTCACTACTTTCAATCTAGTACTTCACTGATTGCTTCCTATTAGGACGTGTGGTGAAAAAGTAGAAAACTTTACTACCTGTAATATCTAATCAGAAGTAATTCAATAGCGTTTGCTAAATAAATCATGTCCGGGCCATTAGAAACATCAAAATATCTCCCAAGGTTGCTCCCGGATTATTTTCCAGAGATTCTTGTGAGATTGCACTTGAAGTTGATGAGAAGATTTCTGTCAAAGTTGCTCATCAGGTTTCTCTCAGAGTTTCTCTTCCAATATTTCGCACGAGATTTCTCTCGGAAATTTTCGCGAGATTTGTCCCAGAGTTTTATGCGGAATTTCTACAAGATTTTCTACCGATATTTTTTCCCAAGGGTCCTCGCGAGACTTATGCTGGAGTTCCTCTCGATTTTTTTTTCAGGACTTCTTTCTGGAATTTCCTACAGAGTTTCCCCTAATTTTTCCAAGAGTTTTTTGATATTTGTTCAGGACTTGTTTCCAAGATTTGTTCCGTAATTCTCTCCAGAGTTTCTCTCGGAATTTCTCTTCAAGTTCTTCCCCGTATTTTTTTTTTTGCGGTGATCCTCCTGTGCTCTCTTATAGATGTTTTCGAAAGATTTCTCTGTCTTCCGCAATCTCTCCTTCCTGGAAATTCACCAATAGTTCCTCCAGGAATTATTTCGTCATGAAGTTCCTCGTGAGACTGCTCGGAGTTCCTTTCGAGATTTCTCATGGAGCTCCTGGATCTAAGATGAAGATTCTCTAATGAGTAATTGTGAATTACAGGAGAAATTCCGAAAGTAATCTTGGTGGAATCCTGTTAGGACAAAACTCAAACTTTTTCGAAGACACAGTGTGTGGGAAGACACAGTGATGTGGGATTCGAACCCACGACTCCGTATCGCTATTCCGGCGCTTTAACCAACTAAGCCACAGAACAAGTTACGATTCTGTGAAATAGAAAGTCAAAGTGAATTCCAAATTCATCTCTCAATTTGTCAATTAAACACACACTGTGTTTTCGACAAAGTTTGAGTTTTATCGTCTATTTCAGACATAGGGTGGGGCGGGGCAAGATGGGTCGCATAAGGATGGATCACCATAACTTCGTAAATACAAATCGGATTGGTTTGCATTCGTCCGCTACTCTTTAATACACTAGTTAGCTATGCTAAAAGTCGATAAAAAGTTCATTAAATACAAAATATGATGTTAAACAAGCAGTTTTAAAAAGTGATCGATTTTGTGCCGTGAAAAAAGTGCGGGGCAAGATGGGTCAGCTTTTAAGTAATTAACATTTTCTCAACGAAAAACGTCAAAATATAAGATTTGTTCCGCATTCAAATATGCTCCATATCCATACTGAGTAAACAAGAGCAACTAGTAAACATTTTATAAATTTATTTGGAATATAAAAAAACTTCACGATTTGAGTGGTCCTGAGGCGACTTGAAAATCGATGTTTTTACTAAAAAATAATCATAATTTTATGTTATACTTTTGAGCGTTTATTCCGCTTGATTGAAGTCATTTATGAGATAGTCTTGTAATAAAAAATAAATAGCTTTTGAATGCTCCAAAAATATGTTCAAAATTGAAGGTGACCCATCTTGCCCCGTGGCCGTTTATATGGAGAATATATGGAATGTATCGCATAAGAAAAATGGCAAAAAACCTTTTTATTTTGTATTTCCAATGAGAGTGAATAATTTTTCAATCAATGCCCCAAACTTTTGTATATTCATGCTGGTCATCTAACAAAATTATTAACATAATCAAAACATGAGTAATGCGCCCGAAAATGGCACTGACCCATCTTGCCCCGCGACCCATCTTGCCCCGCCCCACCCTACCAGCTGACTGGTATAGCCGGTAAAGGGCAATAAAATTATCTGCCTGTTAGGAGCTTTCCGTATAAATTAAAAAAAAACACCACGAAGAATCACAGCAGAAATTCAGGGAGGACCTCCTCTAAGAGAAGCTCAGAGTTGAACTCCAAGAGAAATCCCAGGTAGCAGTCTGGCAGAAATGCCAAGAATGATTTCGTAAGAAATGCCGCGAAAACTTCTGGGAGAAATTCCAAGAGGAACTGGTAGGATAATTCAAAGAATAATTCTAGACGTAATCATTGGAATATTCAGGGAAGAGATTCAGAAAAGGTATGCTGAAAGGAATACATAAACGGAGAAATCTTGCGAAGAACTCCAACACATTTGGGGAATTCCGAGAAACCCTTTAGGAAACAATGCTGGAGAAATTCCGGTGAACATCCGAGATAAACTATTTTAGAATGCCCAGAAAATCCCGGGAGAAACTATTCGGAAGTAATCTTAAAAAAACCTTTGAAGAATTCCTGAAATGAATTCCGGGTAGAATCCGTGGAGAAATTCAGTAAAAAAGGAAGAAGTAATTTTGGAAAAAAAATTCGATAGATTCCCCCAAGCCAACCAGTAATCCTAATCAAAACTGACCATTGAAACTGGTTATTAGATTTTACTTGTTGATTCACATTTCACCTTATGATTAGTGTATCATGAGGTGCCCATATTTCGTACATTTGAGGCTAGTCACGGTCGCCATGTCATATGAAATGGCTTGATGTGTCATATCATCAAGCCATTTCATATGACATGGCGACCGTGTCTTGGAGTGATTTTTTTTAATGGGCTACCTGCATGGCATCTGTTCGCAATCGACTCGAATTTAATTCATCGAAGTTCAACTTTTTTTCAATAAGGCCGATGCAAATATTTAATTTGTTTTATGTCACCCCCCCCTTCAAAAATCCGAAAATATTGAAGGGGCGAAAAAAAAAACATGGCGGCCAATGACTCCATTTTCAATAGATAAATTGTTTTCAAGCAACAATTTTTCAATAGTCGAAAAATATTGTTTCAATAGTGTGTATAATTTTGAATTTTTCAATAGTTTTATTTTCGTTTGTTCCTTATTATTTTTTGTCCCCCCCCTCGTACCCAATGAGAGGTCTCGGACATAAAAGAAAAATAATATTTGCATCGGCCTAATATCCATAAAGCAACTGTGTACCATCGTTTTTCTTATCGCACAGATTCTCAACGAAATCGCCCAGCACAAGATCAAGATCTACGACTTCCCGGACCCATCGGACGAGGAGGAGGACGCCAAAACGCTCCGGCAGCTGCGGAGTCGGGTGCCGTTCGCCGTGGTCGGTGCTAATGCCATCATCGAAATCGATGGCCGCAAGATCCGTGGTCGCCGGTACCCGTGGGGTGTGGTAGAAGGTTTGTCTGTTGTTGTTTGATGACCACGAAAGGAACTAGTGAATGATTTTCTTGTTTTTCTTTTTACAATTTCAGTCGAAAGCCTAGACCACTGTGATTTCATTGCGCTGCGGAATATGGTTATCCGGACGCACCTGCAGGACCTTAAGGATGTCACCAACAACGTTCACTACGAAAACTATCGCTGTCGAAAGCTCGCTGGTTTGGGTAACGACGGAAAGACCAAACTGAGCAACAAGTAAGTTTTAGGTTTGGGGAAGTTTGAGACAAACTGATGCTGAAAGAACATCTATTGCTTTGTACATAAATTGAGTGCTCGTTTGTTGTATTGTGCACTTGCTTTCTACTTATGCACTGCACTCTAACGTGTTCAAAGTGTGGATTAGTCGGTGCGGTGGCAGTTGTCAGCAGAGATGGCATTTCTCCTCAGTGATTCGCTGGAGTGTAAATTTTCAGCCTACTCTGAGGTGTCACTGAAAACTCACCACACCATACGGCTAGTGCTCTTTCACATATGGGTGAAAACATAGAGTGAGAGTGTATGCTCTGTCGGCAAGCCTACCTGCGAGTGGCCCACACTCTCTTCGAACAAAAACCACTCCAGCGCGCTCTCCCGTGCGTTCGCTCGGACGCACCCGCGCGTACACCGGGGTGCGATTACTCCAGTGATTTTCTAGTTGTTCGCCAGAGCGCACAGTGGAGCACCTAGTACATCAAAACTGATCAAAATTATTTTGACGCATTTTCACAACCCAAATGCAACCCAAATTAGTAATGAAACGTATTTCATAGTTTTCATATTTTTTTTATTTCGTCATTAGGGTGACCAATTTTATGATTGTAAAAGTCAAGATTTTTCGAAACTAAAATTTTTCAAAAAATCACAACTTTTGAACCAGTTGACCGATTTTAAACTTCTTTTTTTTGCTTGAAATCGGTTGAGTTCTAGTTTTCAGCAAAAATACGTTCAGAGGGCCAAATAGTTTTTTAAGGCAAATAATATCATATAAAAATATAATTATCACGATTTTTTCAAAGTGTTGCAATTTTTGAAATCGGAAACATCCGGAAGGTTTTCTTTCTGCATTTGAAAGAGGAACAATAGTTTTATCATACACTAAACCCAGATTTTCCGGAAACAGCCGGAAAATCAACTTAATTCATTTTGAATGTACGGTAAAGGATTCCATCAAATATTTTTTTCAATATTTTCATATATTGTATGTAAATTCAACGTCAATTTGTTTGGATATCAAATTAACAGAATAACAACATTAACCTTCTTTAACAAACTGCATTGTTGAATTGATTGACTATCAATTTCATTCACTTTGTACGGTCAAAACTAGCACGCGCTGTGAGTTATATCAAAGAAAACGGCTAAACTTCAGCTTCACTTAACCTCTTCTGATAAGCGTAAACAAAACATTTGTACACTGCTTAGCTGTCAAACGATTACACGATAACTACACTTGGCAAAAACACAACGGAAAACCCAATTACTTCGTTTTGAGTTTTTCCACTTATGATCAGGTTTTGATGTGATTTACTCCAATGTGGAGCGGTTGCGTTTTCGGGCATAATTAGAAGCCGCGTTTCCTAATTAGTCAGTGTTGTGTTTGATCCGAGTGTCTGCTACATGTCCGAAAAACGGAAGCGGGACGAAGTTGTGCGGGAGTTGTTTACCCAGCAGAAAATAAGGCTGAGTGATGGAAATGATATTTCGGTATCGGTGTGCACATTGTGCGGGGAAAACGGGAAACCGTTCAAGTGTGAAACGACGTACAATTTGATGCGGCATTTAGTGGTAAAGCACAAGAAAGTGGCTGAGGAGAGAAATATCTGCTGTGCGGAAGAAGAAGAAGAAGAGGAGGTCCTTCCAAAAGGCGACCAACCGGGGAAGCCTCAGAAGATTACTTTGTACATGGACAAAAACATGTATATTACGTCTATTGTGCAGTGGGTGACGGAGTGTAACCTTCCAAAATTTTTCTTCTCGAAAAAGTGTGTGAGTCGGGTGCTTCATCCGCTAGAAAGTGCGATGAAGCTGAGCAGCGTATCACGCAAAAATGTAATGCGGTATGTTGACGTTGTTGAGTCACGTATGATTGCTCACATAAGTGAGCTAGTGCAGGGCAAATTGATTTGCATAAAAGCAGATCTGGCGTCGAGAAAGGGTCGTTCGGTATTGAGTATCAACGGGCAAATTGCGATAAAGGGGGAGATAGTTGTGTTTACCCTCGCTATGGTAGAAACCCATGAGCGAAACACCGCCGAAAACATTTTCGGGGAAATAAAAAAGGTGCTCGCGAAGTTCAAGATTGATTTGTGCAACGTGTACTCGATAACGACTGATAATGGTAGCAATTTTCTAAAAGCTGCCAGGCTGATGAGGGATGCCCAGTTCCTCGTTTTAAACGATGCTGAGCTTGAGGGAATTCCGGAAGAGGAAAAAGCCCTTGAAAACGAAGATGACGGATCTGAGGAATTCGGAACGGAGACATGCGACCTGGAAGACACCCTCATGTAAGTTGTTTTTAAAATTGTAAATATATTAAAGAAAGTGTATCCACGCGATCCTACTTCTGAACATTCTCAGGATAAGGGAGTAACAAAGAGCACGGAGGAAATGGAATTAAAAGACGTGGTGGGGCATGAACTGTGAGGGTGGATTGAAAGATAATATATGCAGATGCCACTGGCGTAGCCAGGGGGGGGGGTAGGAAGGGGGGGGGGGTGATTGTTGGTTATGATTAACCACCCCCCCCCCCCCACGGCCAAAATTTCTGGAACAAACATATAAAATGTGCTTAGATTTGCGATATCTCTACTCGTTCCCAAGATACATATTGACAAAAAAATAACTGAAAAACCAGCACTTTTGACCATTTTTTTAGATTCCGAAGGAAACTTACCCTATTTTGTTCAATAACTCAAAAACGAGTAGAGATATCGCAAATCTAAGCACATTTTTGGTCCTTCAGGGTCTTGAAATCATCGGTTTTAGTAGAATAGCATATTTTTTTTGTCGAAAAAAATTTCATTTTTTTTTGGTCCCTTACAATTTTTGAAAACTTTAGGCCCCTTGAGGGATTACTTAGCCTTGAGATACGGACTTCAAATTATGACACGATCATTTCTTAGCTAAAACGATAATTTTCCACTAACGAACTTATAACATTTCCAATTTTTGCAAAATAAGGGACGGCCTAATGCTCATCCATCTACTCCAAGATTCATCCAGAAATTTCGTCTCAAAATAGTCAGAAATTTTCTCACGGGCTCCTTCCGGTGTTTTTTCTGGTATTCATACATAAGTTTCTTCTGAAATTACTCCGGGTTCCTCCAGGTGATTCTTGTGGAATTCCAACTGGAGTCTCTTCTGATATACCTCTAGGAATTTCAACCGGTATTTATTTGGGTATTCCTTCCGTGATTATTTCAGAAGTTCCTTCTGGGATGTGAAGAATTAGCATAAGTTAAAATTCACGAATAAGAAGAAACTAAAAAAACTCCTTCCGGGATTTCTTCTTCGAATCCTTCCGGGCTACACCCCGATTCTCATCAAGCCAGATTCCTCCAGATTTTTCTTCTGAAATTAACCAGGAGGTTGACCTTCCAAGGTTCCTCCAAGAGTTTCTTTTGCAATTGCAGTAGATTATTTTGAGCATCCTCCGGTAGTTTAGTCTAAGACTCTCAATGCTTTAAATTCTTTATGGAGTTATTTCAGGAGTTTCATATAGAAGTTCTGCATGAGTTCTTTATAAAATTCCTACAAGATTGCTACAGGGTATACAGGGCCCCTCTAGTCACAGCTGTAAAGGCGTGAGTACTCAGCATGGCCGTGCAGAGATTGGCGGGTTCGATTCTCGGTCGATCCATGAACTTTTTGTAAATGAAATTTCACTGACTTCTTTAAGCACAAATGCAAAATTCGTTTTCTTCCACTCATCTCCTTTAAAAATCTAAAATATTGAAGAGACAGAAAAAAACATGGCGGCTCATTAATAGAGTCATTCAATGGCAAAAATGTTGTCAACCAAGATTTTTTCAATAATGCATCAGCCTTATTGGCTTACTCTTTCACTTATTTTAAGATTTTCGGGGGAAATGCATACTGGATTTCTTTCAAATATTCTTTATGGTAATCCTCCAAGAGTTCATTATGGATATTTTTTTGTATTTTTTAGGCAATTTCATATAAAACTACCTCAGGCAAGAAAATGTGGTTGTGATCTGTTAAACATTGTCCGGTTTCTATTTTGGTTCAATCGATCGGTAGCATTTGTTCTGAGATTTATGTCGAGCAAACGTTACTTGTTAGATTTTTCGTGTTTTCATCTCGCATGCTGTTATTGTGCCCAAATGATCTTTATGCGAACCGAAGTTGTATTAGTTTATGCTGACTAGATTTTATTTTTTTAACAGATCACAACCACGACCTTTTTGTCTGTCTAGAGGTAGTAGTATTGATCTAAAAATATTTCTAAGCCGTTCAAGACCAAGACGTTCAAGGCGTTGTGATTGTGTTATTCAACAATGACCCTCTGTTAATTTCAAATTCTGTTTGATGTTTCTTATCGTTCGCTAGCGATTTTATCTTCTGTGTTCTTTCATTACTTTCCCTACTTTCTCTTACTTTGGGTAGTATTACATTTACCGAAAAGAGCTAATAATGATTAATTATGATAAAGTGCGATGATTAAACCTCGAAAATAAAATCATATAAACATCTTATCGTTCGTTTTTCCATTTTATAAAAACTGGGGATCTTTTCATTATTGGTAGAGGCAAAAAAAAGTCATAATAATTTAAAGTTTGGGAAAGCACTATGTCGAAACTGCACCGCGCTTGCGCTGTATACATTAACGAAGGGTTACCTTCTGACTAAAATTATTGATTACATATGAGGGGCTCAGGTCAACCACATATTTTTTGTAAGACAGTACACTAAAAAATGTTTATGTTCAGAATTTAGGACTAGTTAAATACACTTTCAAAACCAAAACTTACGGTTGTCCGTCATTTACTGGTTAATTATTTTTTGGAAAACCGTTTCCTGGATTGAACCACACCCAACAATATTTGGGTATTTATAGAAAAATCTAGCTTTCAGATTTCTCTTTTTTTGCATACACTGCAAAATTAACAATAATGCCTCACTTTACCAAAGCAGCACACAAGTCACAAGGGATTACAGCGACAGCGCAGCTTTTTGGTTGTACAGGAGCTACATTCTTGTAATTCTAACTCCAAGGCAGAATAACTTGAAAATGACTCGTGTCCGACCAAAAACCTGTGCTGCCGACACTCCAAGGGTATAACTTTTCTCAAGGCATCGGATAACTTTACGGACAAAGTTGTTGAACAAAGGTTTTATTGATTGAACACATACAGCGCCACCTAGAAGCAAAAATCAAAAATTTCCCATACTGATTTCAAGCTTATTGAGTACCCGCTTATTTCCCTCAAACGCTCGTTTGTACGTAGCTTCTATGAGTCCAAAACAAATTTGTCAGTTGTTGTCTGTGCCTTCTAACATTAATTACAAGTTTTTCCAGTATGAGTCAGGAATTGAGATTTTGCATTTTTTTTAATTTTATGCTTTACATACAAGTGTGGACCACCCTATTGCGGAGGCTTACGCGTACCGTAATAAAGATCTTTTATTCGTCATATCTGAACAATATTGCACGCAAATCTAAATAAACAAAAGATTGTAAAATAATACATATATTGGATAAAATATATAATTATTAAATTACAATAGAATATTTTATCCGAAAATGGTTACTCCAGAAAATAGTTTCCCAAGAAATAAAACATTCCAGGAAATGGTTCTCGGAAAATGTTTTTCCGTGAAATGACGTATAATCAAAATCACAAAAAAAAACATTGAGATGTATAAAAAATCATATAAACATTTGTGCTTCAATTTAACAGGCAATTGGAAGATGATGTAGACGAAGACGATGGTGAAAATGGGATGCTTGATTTCTCACGTGAGCTGTTGCCAAACTATGATGAGATCCCCGAAAATGACCTTCCAGTTATTGTGGAACCGAACCTAACAGGTGTTCGCTGTGCAGCTCATGATATCCAATTATCCGTAAACGACGTGTTCAAGCAGAAGACCGTGGCGAAATTTCTTGCCAAAGTCCGAAAGTTGGTCAAAACACTCCGGTCTCAGCCGTATGTCAATACCTTCAGAAAAGATAACTCCAAAAATTTGCCGAAACTTGACGGTGATACGCGTTGGGGTTCGTCGTATGAGATGGTGAACCGTATCAAAGAACTTCAACCGTGCATATTGGAGCTTCTTCCTGCCAATCTTCAGAAAGAGTACAATGAGAAGTTTTGGCAAACTGTAGATCGATTCGTTCAATCTACATTCCCGTTATACATTCTCACGAAAAGGATTCAAGAGGAATCTCTGACGTGCGGTACCATGTACCTTTGCTGGAAAGAATGCTGTCTGGAGTTAGCCGAAATAAGAGATCCGTTGGCAAAGCAATTACTCGAAGCATTGCAAAAGCGACAAGGAATGTGGTTCGACAATCCAGCGTTTCTGGCTGCTCTTTTTGTCGACCCACGAATGCATGAGTTTGATCCACCAGTATTGTCTGCAAACCAGAAAGAGATAGCGGTCGTAAGTATCACATACGTTTTCTTATTTAACAAAAATACGATTAATTCTGTGTCTATTGTGTATCAAACAATTGTCTGTACAGTAATTTCTTCATACATTATTCTTAAAAAACATGTTTGAGGTATACTTGAGACGGTAATGTGCTCGTATTGGTTGCACACGTTCAATTTCAAAAGTATCAAGATCAATGGATCATTTTACAGATTCACAAATTATATACGTAAGAGCATCGCGGAAATCAACATTTTTATCCAGTAAGGCATGAGCACCCATTTTCATCCTATGCCTCAACGTTCATCCTATTTCAAAAAGGGGCTGTTCATAAACCATGACCAAAATATGGCAATCTCACAAGGGAAGGTTACGATAGTGTCCCCCGAGGATTTCAACCGGACTATTTTTGTTGCATTCTACATGTGGAAATATGATTAAATCCAAAGCATTTCGGGTGATGGGCCAGTGGTGTAGTCAGGCCAAAGGGGCAAATTTGGCCAAATATAACATTTTTGAAAAAGCTCAAACATCATTAATATGCATCATATTTCCACATGTAGAATGCAACAAAATTAGTCCGGTTGAAATCTCCGAGGGACACCATCGTAACCTTCCCTTGTCAGACCCCCGCTCCCCCCTCGTAGATCTTTGTCTATACAAAAAAAATGAAATTTGTGTGGAGCGTAGACTTCGGCCAGACCAACACCCCCCAAAAACCCTACGTGGTTTATGAACGGCCCCAAACAGACGATTACATCACCGATTGGTCCCATTTTTCTGTTATTGTGTACACTAAAAAACAAAAAAAAAATAATAAAAATATCGCATTAAAACTTAGTTTTAGGTGGGATAAAACTGAGTACACTATGCTTAGGTTGGGTTCTGCCCCCAGATTCTGAATAAGCTGAACTGTAGATGGACATATCTGTATATTGCATTTGATTTTGAGTTTTTACAGGTAATACACTAAAATTATACTGAATTTTTGAATAAGCAAATTGAAACAGGGCGTTTGCTCTGACTCCTTTACTAAGCATTCATCCTACTCAAATCAAAGAATTTACTACTAATACATTAGAGATTTTGGGTTTTGATGCAAAGCAAAGAGATAACTTTTTGATGAAAATGTCATTTAAATTAAAATATGTAACATTCCTGAAATTTATGGATTGTTAGGTAATGGTATGTTTGTACTTATAACACTTACAGTTATATAGGGTAGAATTCACGAATCAGTCATTTTCATTCCACTTCCATCCTCTTTCGCACTTTATATAACGTACTTAGTATGGATTTTATATAACATTTTTTACCTTAACTTAGTTTATGAACATTTTATAACAATTTCTGTGTCTTGCCATTCAACTATCAAAGATAGAATTTAAGTTACACCAAAAAAAATGGCGATTTGAACAAAAATTCGACTCAGACTTCATTTGGAAGGTTACCTCAAACTTTTGCACTTGTAAACCTAACTCGATGATTTAAATTATGTTATGATTTTTTCCGCTGAGATCCAATGAATGGCTCTCAAAGAGGATAGAAATAGGGTTCTAATTTTAAAAATTTGGTGGATCCAATTTTGAATTACACGGGCAACAATTTTTAGTACAGATTTATAAAAAAAAGTAAGTTTATGTAAACTTTTTATACTAAAAATTTCATATAAAATTTGTAAAAAGTACCTACGAATCAAATCTAATTCTTTATCTTACGATAGAGTCTGAGAACGACTGGATTAAATAAAAGATGACTGAGATATGACTGAAACACATTTCCATGTTTTTGAGAGGGGACTTTTGCACCGGTGTTTCTTATGTTTTGTATTTTTCATCACAAGTGTGCAGGTATAGAAACAAAAAGAACGGAATCAATCTGTACCCCAATCGAACGTTCCCGAAAAGGCTAAATTTGGGAGCGTAAGATTACTTCTGGTACTGTTTGGCCTACAACAATTGTTTGATACACTTTCACTTTTCAGAATATTACATTTATACAGTTGTGAGAAGCAAACCAATAGCTATTATATACTCTTCTTTCGGTACCTTTGGAATATTTTTTATTTCAATTACAGCGACACATAATGGTTACCTGGAAATCCCTGCGTACACTGAAAGGAACTTCTTCAACCGCAGCAAGCAGCTCCCCAACGCCGTCTACAAGCACTGAGAGTTTTGCTAGAGTTGCAAAGCTTCTCACAAACAATCGCCAGGACAAGCCTTCTGATGTCGGTGAAATGGAAAAACGTATTCGGAAACTTCCATTGGAAATCTCCGCACCGCTGGACGCCGATGTTATCCGATACTGGGAAGCAAGGAAACGGATCGACAAAGAATTGGCTGAGGTCGCAATAATTGTTTCCCAGTTGCCATGCACACAGGTGTCCGTTGAGCGGACCTTCAATGGACTCGGTCAGATCTTGACAAAAACTCGCATGAGACTTGGATCTCTTTCGTTGTCTACGATTTTGTTCGTGAAGGCAAACGGTAAATTGTTTGAGGAACATTACTTTCAATATGACTTGTGATTTGGACCGCTTTTCCGCTACATTGCTTGAAACATACATATTGAATTCTACAAGCAATTAGCATATTTTAAATCGAAAACTCACCATTTCGTTGAACAGCTGTAGCTGTAGCGATGGTGTATATAATTGTTTTTTTTTCCTTGTTTTATATGAAATTGGTAAATGCAATCAAATTGGAATATAGAGTGCATTGTTTAACTGTATTTTTGACCTGTACAGAAAGATACAAACTACAAAACGCTCATTATATAAAAAAGACTGTTTATTTGCGTTGAATAAATATTCCATCGAAGCATTTCAAGCATTATCTGTTTAATGAAAGATTTTTTTTTATACATATCTAATGCATGTCCCGAAATTTACCTTATTAAATTTTATTATCATACGAATTGTCTCTTCAAACAATGTACTCCCGATTATCTCTATGCATAAGAAAAAATAATAAATTCATCAAAAATCCATGCAAACAATAGACAAAATGTCTTAAGGACATTTTTTACAAGGCCGTGCAAAAAAACTTCAAGTAAAAAGAGAATCAGGTGTATTGTCATAACTTGCTCAGTCATGCTTCAAAGACCGCGGGTCTGAATTATAAAAATAAGGAAACATAACTAAATTCACGCATTGAAATCCTAAAAATTTATAACACATTGTTTTTAGTTATATGTATGGATAGTTTGACTATTGGGGTCTTCAGTTAGCCTAGTGGTTAACCTTGATCGCCAATCCGGAGACGGCGGGTTCGATTCCCGTTCCAGCCGGGAAAAAATTCTCGACTCCCTGGGCATAGAGTATCGTTGTCCTTGCCTTACAATACACAAATTCATGCAATGGCAGACAAGTCCCAGTGGGGACGTAGAGCCATAAAAGAAGAAGAAGAGGAAGAAGGAAGCTTGACTTATTTTAGGTTATCACACATGCAACACTCCTATGTTAGATTTGAGGGGGATAGAAGCAAAGGGGTGTAAGTAACAACAACCCATTTCCGATTAAATGATGTTTTGATTTTTTCACCAATGCTCAGCTCAAAATCGACAAAATGGTCACTTACACCCCTTTGATTCTGGGCCCCTCATTTGTATTTTTTCGATTATATCCAATCGGTAAAAGAAACCTTTTCAAAAAATATACCTCAAAAGTATTCCTTAACCATATCAATTTAGGAAATATTATGCCAAGTGGATTTTGTGACCATAAAATTCAAATGAAATCTGAAAGAACGCTCGAGTTGCCGTGAAATGCGTCTGGTAAAAACACAACACCACAGAGGGTTCGTTCGCATATTACGCTTCATACAAAAATCAAAAATACCCAATACGAAAGTTGTTACGTGGAGAGAGAGAGAGGGTCTAAAATTGTGAAATTTGTGTTACGTAATATGCGAATGAACCCATACATATTTTCCATTAAAAATGTTTTCCAGCCAAATCAAAGGGTTCATGCACATTTTTTTTTCTTTTCGAGCACCATGAAAGACACCCACCCACCCCCTTCAGCGTGATGACATTTGAGAACAAGCCCTAAGGGTTCATTCAAATATTACGTTACGCAAAATTTGGCAATTTTAGACCCCCTCCCTCCCCCACGTAACAAATTTTGTATGAAAGATTTCGAAATTTTGTATGAAGCGTAACACAGCGCTAGACCCCTTCCTCCCCCTTAGCGTTACGTAATATTTGAACGAACCCTATCGGTCTGTTCCTGTAGGTTGCACTTAAAAAAGCCAGCTAGCAAGCTTGCTGTATATACTACTACTTGCTGTATATATATAAACCCAAATGAAAATAATATGGCCGAGGCACACGGGTCCACGCAAATGCTTTTTGAGTTACGCACAATCAAATGGGAGGATGCACACGAGAACGCAACGCTACCGCACCGCAACCGCGCCGCAGTAATGCCAACAGCTGCGGAGACGCAGCGTATTAACGTTCGTGTGCGTCGAGTCTAAATCGGTAAGCAATCTGCCTACCACAGGCGATAGGCTTTCGTCAGCAATCACCTTCGCTGAAGCAACCCAACCCAGCAACACACGCAAAACGGTACCCTATTCCTTACCAAGTACAAGTACATGTGTACCGAGCTGCCAAAGCACCACAGAGCGCACCGGGGCGCGCACTCCAGTGAGTTTATTCGAATTCGCCTCGGTGAAAAAGTGGTTTCTCTTTCAGCACTACACTTCAGCTGAGAGCCGAGAGATTTTTATTTTTGCTCTTCCTTCATCACACGCTTCGCACTGCCAGCGCACAGTGGTGAATTCGTACATTAGAGAAGCGCTCTCGCGATGATTGCAGGAGTGCGTGGTGATTTTAGCTCACACTTTTCCACACAGAGGATACGGACATCTCTGGTTGTCAGACAACCAGTACTTGTATGTCCTACCTTGGCACATGTCGTCTCAAGTGTTCCAAGATACACATCGTCTTCAACAACAACCTCATCAGTATCAGTATCAGTATCTCAGCATCGACACTATTTGGCCTGCCGTTACTCTCACTCGCAATAATCGAAATGCAGCTTTTCATATCAAGTGACCATTATGTCAAATGACCATATGCCAAACGGCGTCATACCAAATGACTTCTCAGCTTAACAGGGAGTGGGACATTTGGCATTCAGTCATTTGGCATAAGTTAGGCATAACATCATTTGGTATAAAGTCTTTTGACATAAACTGTGGCATGTGAACTGTCCTTTATGCTTCTTCTTCTTCTTTATGACTAGGACTTGGTCTGCCTCGCTTCAACTTAGTGTTCTTTGAGCACTTCCACAGTTATTAATTGAAGGGCTTTCTTTGCTTGCCATTGCATGAATTTGTATATTGTGAGGCAAGTAAAATTTTCCCGACCGGAACAGGAATCGAACCCACCGTCTCCGGATTGGCGATCCAAAGCCTTAACAACTAGGCTAACTGGAGACCCTGTCCTTTATGCCTAAAAACCTTATGCAAAATGGCATTTTCGGTTCATCCAGCGTTGAATGTATCAACCTAATTAGTTTTGTCGGAAAATCATGTTCTATGGACACCTGGCAAAGCTATTTTTTCACTGAATCGTTCGTTGCTTCAAAATCGGGATACTATGCCGTGCCGGGAATCAAACCCAGCCTCCTTTAGCATTATTTTACGGAATAGCTACCCGTTCACCACTGCGGCTGCTATGCTATACTATAGACCCATTTGTAATCCAGTTAAAGCAATTGAATACTGGTTGTCTGATATCGATCGCTGCTACCAACCCGACGTGAAAGCACGCTCCACTAAATATGCACTAATTTGCTCGATTAATCATGCATCACTTTTACCGCACCACATCATCATCATCACACTAAAAACGAATCGTCTCATTTTCATCTAACCTCTGTTACCACCTCTCACCCATTCTCAGCTTATGCAATATTGGATCGGTTAATGCAAACTCATTCGGTACCGGATGGTAAGTTGGTTTTGAGTTCGGCTTTCGAAGCGATTTTTTTCTTCTTGAGTTTAGATTTTCTTTGAGAAGCATAAATTTGCATGCCGCTTTCATTTTCACCCATTTTATCGCAATAGATCGTATAAGTACCTAGATTTAATATTAATTTGAGACACAATAACAAAATTCGATGTTTGAAAACCAACTAAACGGGCAATTTCTCTCGCAACCAGGAACCCCCTGGCCCAGATGGAGGAGGAAAAACGCGAACACGAATCCAAGATGAAGAAAATGGAAGCCGAGATGGAGCAGGTGTTCGAGATGAAGGTCAAGGAGAAGAAGCAGAAACTGAAGGACTCCGAAGCCGAACTCACCAGAAGGCACGAGGAGAGGAAAAAGGTAATTTATCGGTGGCGAAAGGTTCCGACCTCGATCTGACCATTCTTTCCTTTTTGCCACACACAGGCTTTGGAGCTTCAGATCCGCGAGTTGGAGGACCGCCGAAAAGCGTTCGAAATCGAAAAAGCCGAGTGGGAACAACAGAACGGAGTCACGCTCGAAGAGCTCCGGCGTAAGAGTCTCGAGGCGAACAGCAAAGAGTAAGTCAAACATTTGCCCACTTTCCCCGTGCCTGGTCTTCACAGCGAAAGGCCGATCCCTCTCTCTCTCTCACTCTTGCTCACTATCTTTCTATCTCGTGTTCGATTTCCAACGTTTGGCAAACAATTTGGTTCGATGTTGAGACGCGGTGTCTCTTCTTTATCTCACTTGTCTGTTCCAGTTTGAAGCCTTCGGTTTTATTGTTCGCTTCAATTCCTGTTTCGTTCGAGGTTTCCTTGTTTATTTATTTTATTTTTACGGGGTGGTCCAAACAGTTGATGGGTTTTAGAGGTTATAAAATATTTCTGATTTAAACACTAATGCTTTGAACACCAAATCAAAACTGATAGTTTTTGAATTTTGTTTAAATATAATAGAATGGAACGAGCTCACCAATCCACAATACGCGGGAAAGATTTGTTTTGACAGTTCTGCACTATACACATGTAGTAAAAGCTCATCTTCGAAACTAGTAATAATACATGTTCAAAAAAAAAAAAAGGTAAATAGTATGAAACGAGCTCACCTACTTTTCTCGATTAGTCTGCTAGTAAGACATGACAATTTGTATTCAAATTTGAATTAGGGTGACGATGGGTATTATCGGCAGGTTTGTTCTCTTTGTCATGAGGGGTTTTTGTCGACCAAATTTCCTGAAACTTGGATATATAATTCAGCTTGGTTGGGAAGGATTTGAGGCCAACTCTCAGTTCAACAGCTTCCAAAAAACCCTCCATGACGAAGAGAACAAAACTGCCGAAAATACACAATTTCCCCTATATATCGCCATGGACCCTAATTTTGGACCACCCCTATTTCTCTACAACTTTTTTTAGTTTATTTGCCCCTAACTGTCCACCAACACCGAATGATTTTTTCATACGCACCATGAAAAAAATTGAACACTTTTACCCAAACACGTACACTTTTATGGTGCGAGTTCACTAAGTTGAAAATCACACCAACTTCGGTTAGCAGGAACCTATTTTCTTGGTGTTGCACTTCTTCGTTCAGGTGAAGCAAAACACTGAATTCAAATCTATTGGTTCAACACTCGGACTTCTCTCTCCCTTCACATGTGAATAATCAAAATTTGACCGTTGATCGGTTTCATTGTAAACTGCTGGGATATAGCACTGTTGTTCTGTTTTTTTTTTCTAAAACACGCGAAACTACCTCTAGTATGCTTTTTTGCCGGGTTTTTAAATGTGCTAAAAAGCTTCAGGAACAAATGCATTATAATAAGACTTTTTGTGTTCTATTCTGTGTGGTTTATTTCAATTTACTTTTGCCACTGTTTCCGCAACTCTTTTCATCCGCTTTCGGATTCAATCTGTTCGCTCTCACTAACATTCTCTCTGACTTACTGTCGGTTCTATTCAAAATCATTCCATGTTGTTGCATTTTGTATTTTTATCGTATGTTAAGTTTTTATTACCAATTACAAAAACCTAAAACCTAAAAAAATATCTAAATAAGCAAATATCAATTGAACCGAGTAAAAAATATGATACTTCCTCCTAGTTTACGCCTGAATGCATTGTTTATAAAACAATCGTTTCCGTTTCTTCTTCCTTTCTTTTCCTACTCTTATTTACCCACACCTACCGACATTCTTATGCGTGTGTGTGTGCGCGTGATTGACAAAACTGCGCAATACCACAAACAAATACCTCTCTCGTACTGGCGCAAACAAAACAAACGCGAATCGATTAAACTGACAGGAAAAGAAATTTTTGTGTGAGTAAATTCTTTGCTACAGTTTTTTTTTTAATTTTTGGAAATTTACCTTTTTTTGAGAGTCTTATCGCTATACTGTCACAACTACAACAGTACAACAACCAACAACCGAACCAGTTAGGGTTTTCTATTGTGTTGACTTTTCCAATATCGTTTGCTGCGTTCGATTACTTTTGCCTTTTTTTACTTCCAACTACTGTTATTTCTCCTTTGCTGCCTAATTCCTCTACTTATGTTTATATGGTTTTCGCTTCTTAATCATCACCTTTTGTAAGAAATTTTTCGTTGTTTTGGTTTGCCTATCTTGGTTGCGATAGTATTTTTTTGGTCTTTGTTTCGTATTTTTGAGAGAGTGATTGTAGTCTGCTGAGTAATCTCTATTTTGCGGTGAATGGTGCAACTGTAGTTAGGATATGATAATCATGTTCTTTATTGTTGGGATTTGCAACCCAAGGCTATGCTAATCCAAATAGCAAATGCTGTTTATTAATCAATGTGCCCAAGCAACAATTTGATGACCAGTTTGTTTCAAGAGGTTTTGAGAACCGTCATAAAACCAAGACAACTTTATTTTGGCTTTATGATGGCGTGTATAGGCTCCTCGCATCTATTTGACTTGTTATGTGGGGGGAGATATCAGTATGCTGTCAATTTTTCTAAAATCTGAGAGGTTAAGAGGTCAGTAGAGCATCTAATTTCAGTAATATTATCAATTCGAAAGTATATTGAAATACAAATCTCGCGTTTAGCATCTACAAGCGTATCTATAATGATCGATTTCTCTTCATTTATTTTTTTCTTTGGTATTTTTCGGGAAATACGATCAGTGTTCGGCTGATCTCTTGATGTTTGTCGGTTCAGGACGACTAAGATTAGACTCTAGAACAATAATAATAACTGAAAATGACTTATCAGCCGAGTTATTGACCATAGAGGAAATCGGTGAAGAGAAATCTAACATTGTAGATACGCCTGTATGATACTAAGCACGAGAAATACTCTACTTGACGTGCCTTTATATGACTTCTTTTACATTTCATCGATAATCACACAAACGACGATGCTTTAAAAGTTGGACCGCTTATTTTAACCTACTACATCTCGGCCGTTACTCGTGAGATTTGCAAAAAAAAAAAATGCACCTGCACTTTAGGGTCTCTAAATAAATGTAGATGTTTTGAAGTCTAAAAAATGTCAATTTTTGTAAAATAGATATGCTGATTGCACCCTTCCAAGTACATTATGCATGCAGAAAAATCTATGGTAAAATCAAAAATATTTGAGGTAAATTCAAATAAATTGTCAATTTGTTCAGGCCACAAAAAATAAAACTGTTTGAAACAAATCAAACGTCAGATTTGAAGCAAATGCAATCCATGTTTGAAACAAACATGTATTTTTTATTAATTTTTGACAGGTTATGTCTGAAATAAATGTAGAAATTTTTGTTTTGTGTGGAAGGTCGGCCTTATGGAAATTTTTGTTTTCCCATTAAATTTACTAATTACTCTCGTGGCACTTTCAATGCCAGCATAATGTAGATATCATATTCTCCCGAAAACTCTTGGGGAGATTTGACTTTTTTCCAGGAGAAAAGCTTCTTCGATCCTGCAGGTGGAATTTGTGATTTTTGATTATGCTCTCGACGGCAAAACGAGGGTCTCCTAGGGTATTGTAGAAATCAATATGTAATTGAGCTAGCTTTAAAAATTATATTTTTTGTTTTTAAAATTTTATCAGTTTACAAAATAAAAATGGATATTTTTGTTTCTAATGAACGAAATTTGTCTCCGTGTGTAATTATTCAGTTACCCCAACCTACGATCACAGACAAACAGACGTTCCACTCTACCCACATCCCATCGTTTCCCTTTTTAACGGACTATTCAAATATTCTGTAGTTCGCAAATTTGTCGCTCATGGCGCTCGTATCGTTTTGCTCCTGTTTGACGTTTGCTCACTACCGCTATCTACTCAGTGGGTTTGCGAAACAACGTAAATAGCATTGGGCGATTATACTTTTGTGACGTTGGTTTTAATCGCACTTGGACGTCTGTTTGTCTGTGCTGTGATAGTTCAAAAAATGGTCACAGAAATATGTGTTCTCCGATGAAACTTTGGCGCCAATCAATTGTCCCAGTCGTGTGAAATTCATGACATTTAACAGCACTGGTCTGAGCAATATACAAATTTCGGGCACAAAAACCCAGAACAAGTCGTTATAAATTTCATCAATAACACAGCGTAACAAAAATTAACTTTTGGTCTGTCTCAAGAGCAAACTTATGTGTCTCTGATAGATTTTTGGTCGCTGAATCCGAATCTGGGCTCAGACTTGCTCTAGCCCGTCACAATTTTGAGCTATACCCCAATTTATAGGGCAAAATATGCGATTTTGGGCTTTTTTGACTGCCAGCCATTAAGCATGGACATATTTTTTTAAAGCAATCAAAAGGTAAATTGGTTAATTAACCTCTAAATTAATGACTTATGCAAAATATTTTGTTTTACTAAATCAAATTTGATAGATTTAAGCATTTTATGTTTATGTCGCGCCACTTGGGCGGTGGTTCTATTTTCGTCTGTTTTCCACTATAACTCAGTCAAATTTGAACCAATTGACACAACTTTTGGTATGTGGTGAGATAGGTATAGTATCTACCCGTGTACAATATTTCAAGTCAATTGGTTCAAAATCGACTGAGTTATAGTGGCAAACAGACGAATATAGAACCACCGCTCAAGTGGCGCGATACCCTAAGTAAACTTGCATGCGACTTGTATGGGAAATATCGCTATCATAAAGGCCTGTCGAAAAATTGCAGCACTGGTAGTTGGTTCAAAAAGTTTACAACAGGTTTCGAAATATTTTTGGTTTATAATAAACAACTGTCATCTATGGAAAATCACACAGTATTTGCTGTAAGATTAACTCCATATGACTCTGACGAACAACTTGGTAAAATATTGATGCTTTTTTATTCGAAGAACATATGTTTTTGCTGTTAATTCTAGTTTATCGAAGTTACTTAGGGTTCGTTGATAAACAACGTATACCAAATTTAAATCACCTCTAGATCCTACCTCTTCCTTGTACACATTTTACATACAAAATATATAAAACTTCTCTAAACAGTTTTACAGGAAATGTTTGAATAATCTTACCAATAGTCCTCGAAGAAATTCAAGGAGGTATTTCTGTAGGTATTCCTCCTGAATTTTTGTTTAAAATTTCATTTGGGATTGCCACATTGCCACTGCCGGGATTCCTTCAAGAATTGTTAGTGGAATTCCTCAAGCATTTCCTGCAGGATTCTTGAAAGGAGGTTTCCTTTTCTTTTGTATGAAGGAAGAGGGTGGATCTAGAGATGATTTAAATTTGTTTACGTGGTTTATGAACCGACCCTAAGTCGCATCGTTAAACCAAAATCAAGAATAAAATTTTGCCACTTTCTTCGACATACAGGATTACTTGACGAATCCCTGCAACCCCAGAAGGAAATCACTGGGGGGAATCCCAAGAATTCCCGGAGAAATCTTTGGAGCAGTTACTTTTGTAGAATTTCAAAGATGAATTCGTAGAGCAATCCTTGAGGGAATCCTTTGATGCATTGAATCCCTGTAGAAACCCCAGCAAGATAAAAGTTCTTGGAGGCATCCGTGGAGATTTCTCTGGTGAGATTTGAATGTAAAAATGTTTGTTGAAAGGTGTCCACCCAACTCACATTTATTGTGAATGTAAACGTCAACAAAGCTTCCTCAATACGGCTTGATGCTGAGTTACTGTGTTGTACATATGGACGGAAGCTTCTATGCAAGCCCTATACCAATGAATCTGGCAAACTTAATCCACATATATTTGCTCTGCGAGCAGCTTCTATGGCACCTAGTCATAGCTCTTTTCTCGGCTCCTATGTAATCACTAACTGAATAACATCTTGAGAAGGCGCTTTTTCAGCCTTTTCACAAATGTTTAATAATAGTTATACGGCAACCCCAAATTAATCGATTAAATATAATTATGTTATAGATACCGTGACGTAATACATGGGGAACTGGAACTGTCGCTTTTAAAATTGAATAATTAAAGTACCTACCGCTACTTGGAATCGATCTCTCGATCTCCGTATTCACTGGTCCCGATGATGTCCTCGCTGCCACACTGCTATATACAAGGTGTTAGGTTCCTGAGTGCAAACTTTTTGAAGGGTGATAGAGGACCACGAATGGCGAAAAAAATTGTTCTACGTATATGGTCAAATCTCAACCGTTACGTAGTTATTGAACTTGCCATGTTTTTGACTGATATTGTCTTAACTGGCTATAACTTGAAAATGGTCAATCTTGTTGCAGTTTTTTTACCCTTATTCGAAAGATTATTAAATTTTCTATCAAATGACATCTTTAAATCGTTTGGTTTAGTTAAATAATTAAGTTTTTAGAGTAAAATTGCTCAAAAGTAGAGTGTTTTAGTTTGTTTTTGTCAATTATCTTCGAAAAACGCGTCACAAATTAGAATTCTTTCTTAGGCAAAATTGTGGCCCCCGTTCCACTCCACAATTCGTTCTTTGACACAAAACTTCTACCTCTTATCGTTGTCTTGCAATTTCGATTTAGACTTTGCATTTCAGATCATAAATTTGCAACTGTACAAGTAAGCACTTTTTTGCGCACTCCAGCGGCAGAAAATCGAAATTGCAAGAAAACGGTTGACAAAATTGACAAAAACAAATTAAAACACCCTACTTTTGAGCAATTTTCCTCTAAAAACTTGATTATTTAACTAAACCAATCGATTCAAAGATGTCATTTGATAGAAAATTTAATAATCTTTCGAATAAGGGTAAAAAAACTGCGATAAGTTTGACCATTTTCAATTTATAGCCAGTTAAGGCAATAATAGTACAAAACATGAAAAGTTCAATAACTACGTAACGGTTGAGATTTGACCATATGCGTAAAACAATTTTTTTTTCACCATTCATGGACCTCTATCATCCATTAAAAAGTTTGCATTCACGAATCTAACACCCTGTATATTTGCCCATATGGCGTAGAAAAAAAATCTATAAAAATACTAAACACAGAGTGGCCACAGACTCGGGAAATTCGGGAAATATGCGGGAATAAGTCGGGAATTTTGTTTATGATCGGGAATTTTTAAAATGATGTGTGACGCGTCCAGAATTTGAACTCAATTTAGCACTTAGCACATTTAGCACATAGATTTAGCACTTGACTCACTTCGAATCCAGATTCTTACACAGTTTCAGAAGCCTTACGCAGTAATTTCAACATCAAAATGATGCAGATGAGCATTGGTTTCTGAATTACGAGTTATTTCTTGTTTTATTATCCGGGTGACAGGTTTTCAATGTCCGGATGGTCGAGTCAACGATTAGATCTTAAATGTAGGCACAAACATATTTAAAATCACAATTTTCTTTAAATGAAGTTTGGTCGACTTAACAAACCCTAATTTAAAAACGTAAAAAAATCGCAAAAACTATTTGGTAGTCAAATTTTGAATGATTTTATAAGAAACGACATAGAATATTTCTACAACAGTTTCTAAAAAAAAATAGTTTGTTACTTGGTACAAATTTCCTGAATGGATTAGAACGTGCCTCTGAAGCAGATCTACTGATACATGGTTAATCATAGCTTAATTATAAAGTAAACCAGAAATAATCAAAATCATTAGCAAAAAAAACTATTATTTTTACTAGAAGAGTATGAATTCCGTTGGAAATTCTTTCAAAGCTATTTGTCGAGAAATCCAGTTCGAGTATACTTAATCGAGAAATCACCTAGTTTGTGGAGTTCTGATTGTCTATTGCCAGAAAGGCTGAGCTTCAAGATAAGTTTCAATTAATTGAAACTTTTTGAAATAATTTCTTGATTCGCTAGCGAAGGACTATTTCTAGAAATTTCAGAATGAGTTCATAGAAAAGCTCCCTGCACCCATCAACGCCATCATACTATCAATTTCGTATAGTGGCATTTAAAAAAATCGGAATAATTATTAAAAGCATTACGCACAATTGAGCGCAGAGCGGCATATTAATAATTCAGTCGTCTCGGAAGAATTTCTGGTGGATTTCTTTATGGAATTATGAATTGATGAAGATATATTGGGAGGAACTCTTGAAGTGTTTTCTGTGTAACGTTTTATAGAATTACTGGATTAATTTATAAATAAGTACCTAGAATCCTTGCAATTACTGACTTTAAAACGGAAGAAAAACTGCAAGTTGAAAACCAGAAGACAGGATTCTCTAGATTGTTTTTATTGAATCTTTCAATGTATGGCCTGTCTCCTGAAGGAATACCTGCTGTAACCAATGGAAAACATTCCCTAGGACAGTCATATGAAAACTGTAGAGGGGCTTTTAACATTCAATGCACATCCGAAGAATTGCTTTATGTGCTTCTTTGGGTTGGTGTTTGCTGACGAAACATTGTCCCGAAATTTTGAATGTCTTTTGACACCTCTTATACTGAAATAATGTTAAGCCCATTCCTTGTAGGTATATCTGATGATTTTTTTTTTGGAGGTACCCTGGGTTAATCCAATGGTTAATTCCTGGGTAATTCCAATGTTACTCAAAACCGGCTGTACTAAAACTGGACAAATTTATTTTTCTTTAAAGACTCTTTTCACGAGTATCCAAATGGGTTCTTCTAAAATGGGACTATATAGTTAGAAATTGAGCCCAGAATCTAAAAGGAGCCTTACAAATTGCGGTACAAATGTCAAAATGTTGTTTTTCAGAGTTTGAGAATTTCCCTACAAATTCAGCTAGAAATTGTTTATGAATAGAAAACCTTTTATGAAAATCCCCAGATATTTTCAAAATTTTTGAGAAAAATTCTGCTAAGGAATTGATTGCTCTCATCTCAAAGAACAGAACTTATCTGTTCTATGAATAGATTGTATCTGAGAACAGAACAGATAAAATATCTGATTCCTGCATTTTTTTTACCTAAATGTATCTATCTAAAGCCAGTTTCTTTGTAACCCCTCATATATACATATGTATGACATACATTTTAAACTGTGCTGTGTATAATCTAATGGATGTCGGATAGTTTTGAATCTGGTGGTTTGTATATGAACCTGTTAATATAACGGAATTTTATTTTCTTAATAATAATTTGATAAATAGGACATTGAATAGATTTCCTTCCATGGTAGGGTGCGGGCACCGGTTTTGGCCAGTCTAAGGGAAATCATTTTTATAAAAATAACGAATAATCCAATGAAAACTACCAATGTGTTAAATGAAAGGATTCGATCTATACTTTATTAGAAAAATGCAGAAAGCAAGCTAATACTTAATTTTCATATTAAAAGTGGCACTGGCCAAAATAGAAGCATTGCCGCAGTTTTGGCCATATTCTCAGCTTTGGTTTCTATTTTGGCCAATCACGTGTATTTCTTATGGGAGTGGCCAAATTAGAAGCACCCTGGCCAAAATAGATATATGGGAGCTGATTTTTTAAGGACAATTATTTTTTTCTTCCAGCTTTTAATCAAAATGTATGGTTTTCACAGCTGTAATCATCATATTATATTAGAATCTACTAGTAAAAAATAAATTTATGCCGATTTGGATTGTAACTGGCTGAATACCGTACTATGGCCAAAACTGAAGCTTCTACCCTATGTGAGAAAATATCAGACATTTATTTCATTGTTGTTGCAATAAAATTCCTCCGGGAGATTCGTTAGGAAATTAATTCTTCGAAGAATTTCACCAGAAAATACTACAATATTTCTGCCTATAGGAATTATAACAGAATTACGTCTATAATGCTATCCTTCACTTCACACCTTCTGAATTCCGTGGATAGCGAGAAAATCTCCTATAACGAATTGATTAAGGAGTATTTCAGTTAGCCGACTAGATTTTTATATTGGAACTTCATCAAGCATTTCTTAAGGAGTTCACCATTTTTTTTTGGGAATTCCAACACAAATATTTTCAAGTAAAGGTTTGCATTACAAAGCATCCACAATAACAAGCAAATTTCAAGCATGTTTTACATGTAACTTTCTTTTGATATAAACGTCTCCAAAATTTTTTAAAACAGTCTGTGTGACAATTTTGTCAGAGATGTAGTAGCAAAAAAATAAATTTCTACCAAAATTGGCACAATAACAGAATGACACTGTGAATATTTCACTTGTATAGATCCACTCAAAAGTTTGGATTCTTGGATGTTTTACATGCTCCACAGGTACATAAAGAAAAGTCGGGAAAATTTAAAATCAATGCGGGAAAAAGTCGGGAAAAAATCGGGAATTTCAATTTTGATTTTGTGTGGCCACCCTGAAACATTCTTACAACAATGTATAAATGAAGGTATCAATGTCGTTGTGGAAGAATTTGAATCTAGGACAATTTGCAGAGCTGTGAAAAATATTGATGTCTACTAAATTTTATTCATTACAGATTTGAACTTCTAGTATGAAAATATCGATAGTAGGAATTTATACAAATAAAAAAATACATCAGATGCCAGATTAAGTGGAAATTCATACCAAAGTTCAAAGAAAAACTGCAAAATAGAATTAATAGCTGAAATTTCTGGAGAAGTTTCGAATAAAATTTGTAGCACTATCGGTGATGTCATTTTTAAGAAATCCAAAGAGAATCCCTGCTGCAATCTCTGGAGAAGTTGCTGGTCGATCATCAGTAAGAATGAACACTTAACAAAAATTTGTTCTAACGCGACTGCAATGGGGAGGTTCTAGTGACCTCCGAAAATAATTTTCCACAAAACGCTAAAATCAAAGAGTAAGTGTAGTATTTCCTCTGAAATGCTGAAGAAAATTTAGCATGATTTCATGATAATTTCCTGATGGGATTTCTGGCTTAAGGCGAAACTGGAAGCATTTCCTCACTTTTTGGTTTTTAATTTTTTATTAAATAACGAAGCAATATTTTCAAAATCGGTTTTCGTGCACATGTAGAGTATGGATCAGGGTATCTTCTGAATTTTTTACGCGGTAGAAAATGTTTTTTGTTTTTGCAGAAACCATTTTTGAACAAAATTTCACTAAAAAATGGTTTCTGCAAAAATGAAAAACATTTTCTACCGCGTAAAAAAGTCAGAAGATACCCTGATTCATACTCCACATGTGCACGAAAACCGATTTTAAAAATATATATTAAATATTTCCTATTACATTTAGCGCAAACCCCGGAAACATTGTTAGTCAATTGTTTCATAAATTTATTCTGCAATTTCTTCAAGGATCCTAAAGATTTCATCTGGAATTCCCAATGGATTCATCCTTTTTTCATGAAGCAAATCTCTCATCTCAACTGAACTGAACTCTTCAAAATAATCTGCCTTAAATTCATGCTAGATTTCCTTTAAAATATGTTTCAACGATTTTATTGTTCTCCGATTTGAGTAAGTCGTATACTGTCTAAGTTCCAAAAATACTTCTAAATTTCGAAAAAAAATCCTTTAGTTCTTCCAAGAACTCTGTTGGAAAATTCTTCAACATGTTTTAAAAACTTTAGACAGCTGTTGGTTCTTCTATTTCTAGAGTTTTGGAGTTCTTCTAGAATTCAATCTAAGATGTGTTTCAGGATTTCCAGTAATTTATTTTGAGGAATCGCGCAAATAAAAATAATTTTTAATCAGTTTTTGATTACACTGTTGAAAATGCTTTGACGTCCATGTGCACAATAGAATATGTGCTCGATGAACAAATTGAGATTTGAATTATGAAAAGAAATCCACGTACTCCGGTGAGACTCGCACTCGCGACTCCCAATTCGCTAGACGGGCGCTTCCATTCCTTCAAGCTACGGAGTCACTCGACTATCTCCGTCGCCAGCAGGCCTCGAACTGAACTCGATTCCACAGTCGCACATGGTTATCTTCTTTTCACAATCCAAACCTCCTCCAAATTCAAATCTCAATTTGTTCATCGAGCACATGTTCTGTTGTGCACATGGATGTCAAAGCATTTTCAACAGTGTAATTTCCCACATGGCAAAATCAATAAATTGACAGTTTTTGATGAAAAACTTAAAATTTAATAAATAGCTGGACAAATAGTTGTAGTCTTTCAAAAATGAATCATGAAATATCACATACATTTTGCCAGCAGACAGTAATGTGAGGTTCTTATGACAAGAGAAGTTACTTGCACTACACTTATTTCTTCTTGTTAAACTTTTTTTTTTTCATTAAGTGACATTTTGTGGGGCCCCTAAAATGTGGGGGCCCTGGTCCCCCTAAATCCGGCACTGCATATGGTTATTAGCTTTTGCAGTCGGAAGACCAGCTAAAACGTTTATTTTTTACTCTGATCCGACGTTTCGGGTTTTCATTGGCCTTTGTTTTACGATTAGACATAGTGCAAGTAGGTACACTGCAAACATATTCAAATCCGTTAAATATTCTTGTACGATGACTAGTTCGTTTGCGCTGTCTCAGGCCTACATATGTAAAACTATCGTATATCCTTCTCAGTGCCTAAAAGGGCTTTCCATGGGACTCTAAATGTGTTCCAGATGAATAGAATGTATTACGTGTTATGTGTTACGAAATGTTAGTTAAAAAGTTACCATACACCTGATTTACGGCATTTTTTCTGAATTCAAAACCCCAGTTGCACCATTTACCGGACTTCTATTGCACCGAACATATGAACGGAGCTACTCAGCAGACGCTTTTGTGTTTTGAAGTACTATCAATGTAGATAAGAGTTTTGTAAATTTTTGTATATGACATTGTGGTTGGAATAACGCAGTTCGGTCGCTTTCGGCCTTGCTTAGTGTAAACCAGATTGACTTCGGTCAGTACGAGTGACAAATCGCCAAATCTATCCATAGACTACATATAATCTTAAAATCGAACAAAATATCGAACCATTACTGATGTGTATAACACCCCTCACTCTCCCCCATCCTCTCACATACTTATCCCTTACCCGTCACCATGAACATCCTCGAATCCCGTTTGTATGTGTTCGTGTCCCCGAAATTGGACCATTTTGCAGGACCGCGTCACTTGCATCAAGAAGTTCCGATGAGTCCAAGGGCAGGCGCGTGTTTGGATCGCTGCTGCGTAGGCACACGAGCTTCGGGGCCCCCGATACCATGCGGGCTTCGGGACCTTCCACTACTACCACTACTACTAGCGCAATCATCAATACTAATAACAGTAATAATAGCACGGTGCCACCTAGTCCGCAAGAGAATCACGAGTCCTAAGCAAGTTGACCCCCGAGATGCCTATATTTTTTGGGGTCGCCACCGTCGGGCGGGACTCGGACTCTTCACACCATTTTCACAAATTGATCATTCCCACAATCACCGGTGAAATAGCAGATAATCCAATAACTTGTGCTAACGACCACAAAATTGCGAAAAGGAAGCGAGCAAATGCTAATCCCATTAGTAGGTTGCACCAACTATTTCTACTAGTTTCACTACCACTTTAGTCAAGGAGGATAGCAGATATCAATAGAAAAAGAAGCACATCATCGCTAAAAGATACATACACAAAAGCAACACATCAGCACACCCAGTAATTGTGCGCAATGTAGCAGTACTTAGCAACACTAAGGCAAAACCAATGGGAATCGCGTACCCAACTATTACCACTTATTAGAGATTAGACAACGTAAATAACCACTGCTAAATTACCATTTTCTTTCTATTGCTCGCTTGTTTGAATCCCTTTATCAATGTTTTAACCATTAAGTGCTCTCTATTTCGAATCATTTCATTTGTGACAAGGGACAATTTCATGACAATGTTATTATAACCCATTATATTATACTCACGACAAAAATCTCGTAGCAAGCAAAAGAGCAAAGAAAAAAAAACGAAACAAACGCGTAAAAATATCATTAATACGAACGATCACATTTGTACATCCTGTGCGTTTCAACCTTCATGGACCATATGTTTTCTTTTTCTAAACATGGAAATAAATCTACACACGAAAGTGTCACTACATAAAATTCAGTTTTTCTGTCATTCATCCACCCACTCAACAACATCTTGAAACCACCCACCTCTAACCGCCAGTCAGTCTATATAGTCTGTTCTGTATGTTGTAAAACCCGCCGGGTGCACCCTATTGAATGTTTTGGCTTTATGTTTATATGTTTGTTCGTTTCCCCCTTTTTAGTCTGACCATTTCGATTTGATTGTTTGGTTGTGTTTTAGATTATTTAGGTTTTTTTTTTTCTGTGTGTGCCGTCCACCCTGTCGATACAATAGCCCAAAATCGTACCACAAAAGGTTCTGATCAGTTTGGTTAACACCTATGTCTAACTCAGTATTCTTAGTATTATCATCTCATCGTCTCCTATATGTAGGGAATCGCGCCACTTGGGCGGTGGCTTCTATATTCGTCTGTTTTCCACTATAACTCGGTCAAATTTGAACCAATTGACACAACTTTTGGAATATGGTGAGATAGGTATAGTATCTACACGTGTACAACATTTCAAGTCAATTGGTTAAAAATTGACTGAGTTATAGTGGAAAACAGACGAATATAGAAGCCATCGCCCAAGTGGCGCGATACCCTAGTCCGATTGTTTTCAATAACTGTACTGTAATCATCTAAATTGTTCATCATGTCGTTACCATTAATGTAGCTTACCATGAATGTAGCTTTTAAATCCATACCATAGCAAGTGTGTTTAATGTAGCCATTACTGTAATGCTAGCTGTTTTGAATGTCGATAGGTATTCAAATCAAATCACTCACGCATGTATTATGACTCTAGTACTTATATTTTCATCATCTTTGTTCTAAGAAAGATTCTACATTGTTTTCCTCTTCTTACTTCAAATGTGTAGGGTTTCAGTATTATTTCAATGAGTAGAATATGTGATCAGTCTAGGTTGACCAAGAAACAGCAATTCCTCGTCTATCTACACCGGAACCGAAGAATAAAATACGCAGAATTGATACTTTGTGGATCTCGGGAGACGCTTCCTGAACGCTCGCTTTGAGTTTGAGTGGAACCAATTTGTGATGTTACAGTACATCATCAATCGCAACAATCAAAACGAATTCATTTTATTAGAGGGATCAAAATAAAACTCAATGCTGCGAATGATTTTTCTCACTGACTCATCAATTTTTTTCCTGTCACTACAAATTTTCACTCAGTGAGAAGATAGACCCGTAACTCTCAATTGTTTTTGGAAGTCATATGCGCTAATTCTCGCCGCCACATCAGACGGAAAATAGCCAATCATTGCAGATATTGCGACTTATCTTTGCCAATGTCTCATTAGAAGGAAGGAAAAAGGTGTAGACTATCGATAATCAGCCTCTATAGCACTAAAAATCGAATAATTACACCCATTTACGAGTTGACATTTTTTCTCGTTTTGCGTGTGACGAAGGAAACCGCTGTAAAGCAGCAGTTAGAGTATCAATAAATGACGCAGCATTTTTGTACTACATATGAGTTGTTTGAAAATCATAAGCAGGCAACGTTTTTTAACAGACCATGTTGGCATTTGATTTCATCCTGCTATAAGCTGGAAAGACCATGGGAAAACAAATTATTATCAAAACTAGAACTAGAAACTAAAAGTGAATTAACACTCAAAAACGACCATTTGGCCAGATGGCATTCGGCCAAACGGCATTCGGCCAAATGGCCGGACACCTACAAATTCATGCAACGGCAGGCAAAGAAAGCCCTTCAATTAATAACTGTGGAATTGCTCAAAGAACACTAAGTTGAAGCGTGGCAGGCCAAGTCCCAGTGGGGACGTAGAGCCATAAAGAAGTAGAAGAAGACAAAGCCTGTTGGGTGCATACTGATGGGTGAGGAAACCTATGTAAAGGCGGACTTCCGACAGCTTTCGGGACCAAAATTTTAAGGAGGTGTCACTGGCAGATATCAATTCGATTTTTCAGACACGTTCGTTCGCTAATATATGATTTGACAGGGAATCAGCAGTTGCGGTCAAAAGGCAAAGTTTTCATCATCAAAACAACGATGAGCTCGAAGATTTATGAAACCAAATGTCTGAGGAATCGAATTCTGCCCTCAATCCAGTTTCATGATGGGCCAGCAACATTTTGGCCGGATCTTGAGAATTGCCACTACAGCCAGGAAGCAAAAAATGATATAACGACAATAATGTCCAGTCCAGTTTGTTCCGAAAACTCGAGAAACGCCCAATTGTCTTCAGCTCAAGTCTATTAAACACTATTGAGCAATTATGGAAAGGAAACAGAAGGCTAAAGATGCAATCATCAAAACGACTACGCAGATAAAAATTTGGTAGGATATAATCGCTAAAACAGTAAACGAAACTGTTGTGCGCCACCTATTGAGTCATATTAAGGCGAAACTGGAAGCATTTCCTCACTTTTTGGTTTTTGATTTTTTATAAAATATCGAAGCAATATTTTCAAAATCGGTTTTCGTGCACATGTAGAGTATGGATGAAGGTATCTTCTGATTTTTTTTGTGGTTTTTTCAGAAACCATTTTTGAATGAAATTTCACAAAAAAAAATGGTTTCTGCAAAAATGGAAAACATTTTCCACCTAAAAAAAATTCAGAAGATACCTTGATCCATACTCTACATGTGCACGAAAACCGATTTTGAAAATATTGCTTCGTTATTTAATAAAAAATCAAAAACCAAAAAAATGAGGAAATGCTTCCAGTTTCGCCTTAAGAGAAAAGTTCCAGAATTCCCTCGAATTCGTGCCAAATAATATGTTTTGTATTTTTCTCTTAAACATAATAAATTATACGCATTTGAGTGAAAATCGCATTAAAATTAGTTATTTTAAATTCAAATGAGACCGGAATAATGTTGCTTAATTATTAAGTGGGCTATGATTTAGGGTTTACCACATGACAATATTCAACAATTCCTAATGATATTTATCCAAGGATTTCTTCTAGATTTCCTACCAGGATTAATCTCGTAATTCCTTCCGAGAGCTATACTGCCCCCACTCGCCCACAGTCCCATTTGACTTTTCATCAATTTTGAGTTAATGTTATGAATAGTCATCATTTTCGATGTACTTCCAAATACAATAATAAAAATTACGAATTTTTATGTCAATGTGTGAAAAAAATACCAAGTCATGAGCGTCCCATATCAAAAGTACCCGCATAACAGTCCCATCATGGATTTTTGTGTCACGAAACACAAAACTGAACAACTTTGTAGCAATTATAATATTTTTTACAGTTATATATTCATGTGCAAGGCAATCTGTAAAAGTTTCGAGATGATCGAAATATTTTTCAAATTTTGGCGATTTTTCAAAGTTTTATATGGAAACAAGTTTTCAAACTTCAAATGCCGTTTTCTCAATTCCTCCTTTTTGCAAATGGGACTGTTATGCGAGTGGGGGCAGTATAAGAGTACCTCTAAGAATTAGTCCTGCAATTCTTATCAGTATTCCACACAGGATCCTTCCCGGGATTCATTCAAGTATGTACACTTCTAGATATTCCACGCGAGATTTACTTTAGAGATTCCTCCTGCTATTCCTTCAGGGTTGCCTCTTAAGCTTCTTTCACGGACTCTGTCTGGGATTTCTTCCAGGATTTTTTCCTGGGATTCCTTTAGGGATTTCTTCTATGATTCCTTAAGGAATTCCTCCCGAAGTTTCTACAGAGATACGTCCCGGAATTCCAGGAGGTCTGTCCCTTGGGTTACCGTTAGGGATTTCTCCCTGGATTATTTCAGGGATTTCTCGGGTTTCCATTCCGAATTGGCTTCTTGGGGATTTTTGAAAGATTTCTTCTGGGATTCTTTTAGAGACTCATGCCTAGATTTTTTTCCGAAATCCCTTCAAGAATGCCTTCAGGATTCTTCCCGGGACTCCGTCAGAGATTTCTCCTGGGTTGCTTCAAGAATTCCTCCCGGTATTCTTTCACGAATTCATTCTTGGATTCATCCCGGGTCATCTCCAAGGATTCTTCCAGGGACTCCTCAAAATTTATTCAGAGATAGCTCCAGGAATGTCTCTAGAATTATTTCAGGGAAATACTTCTTTATAACGGATTCTTCCAGAGATTTCTGCTGTAATATTTTCAGAAATTCCTACCGGAAACGACTCCCGCGGTTCTTTCAGGGCTGTCTCCTATTCTATCAGGAATTCTTTCTAGGACTCCTTCACTACCCGTTAATAAAAATTACAAAAAAAAATCAGGGACTCTTCCCGGGATTGCCTTAGGAGGGAATTCTCCCGTTTCAAGAAAAATTCAAAAAGTGTCAATCCATGATACTTTCTTCAACGTTCAAAAAGTACCTATGTTTTAATTATTAGTGAAGCATTTATATATTGTTAGTGTACGTTCAAAATTTCATTTAATACGGTTCACTGGTTTCCGAGGTATGACAGCTCAAAAATGAGTTGTCTAAAAAATAGTGTTTTACCCGAACGGTTCTAACTTTGCGAAACATTAATCAATCGAGCCCAAATTTGTACCAATGATGCGCATTTAATAGGTTGACAAACAGTCAAAATTTGAGATTTTTTGATGCACTCAATGAAAATTTATAGCATGTTGAACTTTTTTTGTGAGAGAAAAAAAAAGTTGCCTATCCCAAACATTTTGACCACCCCCTGTACAGGCGATACATGCATATTGCATACTTCATTGGCGCTTAATCATAAGAAAATTTTTAATCATTGATTAATCAGTGTTTAAACGCTTTTCGAATGATTAAATGAGCAAAAAGTAAATTAGTTGCGCCTAAAAGTATGCAATGAACGAGTTAAATACTGAAGCAATATTGTCATTATATGTGATTAATTCCTTTCGAGATTATTTTAGGGAAGTCTCTTGGAATTCCTTCAGAAGTTCATTCGGGGATTCCTCTCGGGATTTCGTAAAGAATTTTCTCGTTTTTCCTTCCAGGATTCCTTTAGAGAAAGGGGCATCTTTGAATGTCTAACGAGCCATGTATGAAACAAATACACTCTCAGTAAGATTCTACTGTAGTACATATACAAATTGTGCTGGAATAGAATTAAAAAATATACACTCCCGATCAAAAGTTTGGGGTCACCCCCTCAAAAACATGTCATTTTTTTAGGCCCATATCTTCGCCAATTTGCGTCCGATTTCAAAACCCTAAATCTCATTCAAAAGATAATAAGTCAAAGAAATTTTGAACATGATTTAAAAGAAACTTAAAAAAAAATTCCATGTAAACTTAACCCTAAGTTGCCAAATTTTCTAAAAAAATGAAGATAAACTTACGACAGTGTCGCTGGAAATTGGGTCGACCAAATTTTAAGATAAGAGCGGTAATATAACCCATTTTCTACTAGCTTTCAACTGCTTTTTACAGAACTTAGCTAAAAAATCTAGAAAAAAAGTTATTACACATTTAGAATAAATTACAGTATTCGGTGAAAAAAATCACCGAAACTGGTCTGTAAACAAGCAAACTACAGTATTACGGCGAAATCGATGAAATTACAGGAGAAAATCGGTGAAATCTAAACAATCACCAAAGAACCGGCGAAATCAGACAAGTTTACAGGAGATCTGTGAATATTTTACCGAACAGATCGGTGATGGGACTATTTTACCGTACTACTGTAAAATGCGTTTGACAGATACGCCAGCAGCTTTGAGTATCAGTCAGGTCGTGTGGTCAATCCCATAATCGACCTTTTTATGAAAATAGAGGTTTTTTTGTGCTCGCATAAAATCTCCGTGAATTTGTGAAAAACTACCGTACGGTCGGTAATATTTACGGATCATTTGTAAAATTCACCGTACGTTCAGTGATACACGCTACACGCTATGTCTGAACCAGCAGATTATAAAAATCGAATGTACATACATCGGGTTTCTTTTCATCAAACATCAGTTTTCAAGCTATATTTTCATTTGCAGAAGGTTTCAAAATATTCTATCGGTGAACATTTTTCCATACATTTTGTATGGGAGAGAAATTGACCGAAAATGGGAATTTCATGCAAATTTGTATGAAAAACAGCTAAAAAAATGAAAAACTTAAAATTTCTCCAATGAAATATTTAAAAAATGTCTGCATATGATAATACAGCATGAATTCTGATATTCCGTGGAAAGAAACCTGATGTACCTGATTTTTACGGTAAATTTGTAAAAAGTACCGAACGTTCCGGTAATTTTGACTGATACATTTTCCTGAGATTCACAGTACGTTCGGTGAATTGAAAAATCACCGAACTTTTTACCGTACGTTCAGCTGTTGAGATTACGGTAAAATTTTACCGTAATCCGTCATTTTTTCTAAGTGTGTAAGTAAATTAATCCTTGATGTCAACGACCAAAAGTTTGGGGTCACCCTTCAAAATGATGTATCGGCCAAAAGTTTGGGGTCACTATCGTAAAACATGGAAAAGTAATTTGTTGATATCTTTGTCATCTTTCATTCAATTTTAATTCTTCTTGGCTTATTTGAAATAAAATGAATGATACTTACTGCATAGACATTGAACCACACATATTTCTTGAAATGTATATACTAAAACTTAACGTAAAGTTGCCTCATTTTTTGAAATGTGATGAAATGTGTTAAATTTACATAACATTTTTTTCTACAAAAATCGTTAAATACGTTAAGTTAAAGGCATCAATCGTAAATTTAGTTAATTATCTTTGAAATGAGCCAAAAAGAATTAAAATGGAACTATAGATGACGAAGATATCACCAAATCACTTTTCCATGTTTTACGAAAGTGACCCCAAACTTTTGGCTGATACATCATATTGAGGGGTGACCCCAAACTTTTGGTCGATGACATGAAGAGTTAATTTACTTAATAACTTTTTTTTTCTAGATTTTTTAGCTAAGTTCTTTAAAAAGCAGTTGAAAGCCAATAGAAAATGGGTTATTTTACCTCTCTCATCTTAAAATTTATTCGACCCAATTTCCAGCGACACTGCCGTAAGTTTATATTCATTTTTAAGAAAATTTGGCAACTTAGGGTTAATCTTATATACATTTTTTTTGAAAAAGATTCTTTTAAATCATGTTCAGAGTCTCTTTGACTTATTATCTTTAGAATGAAACCTAGGGTTTTGAAATCGGACGCAAATTGGCGGAGATATGGGCCTAAAAAAATGACGGTGTCAGGCCATTCGGCCGAAGGTCATTAGGCCGAAGGTCATTAGGCCGAATGGTCATTAGGCCGAATTGGGTCTTCTTCTTGCCGTTACGTCCCCACTGAGACAAAGCCTGCTTCTCAGCTTAGTGTTCTATGAACACTTCCACAGTTATTAACTGAGAGCTTCCTCGGCAAATGACCATTTTGCATGTGTATATCGTGTGACAGGCACGAAGATACTTTATTGATGCTGAATCTACTGATATTTTACCCATGAATTTTTCCTTCTTTTAAACATAGGCTGTTCTTTCTAGTATCATTGCTAAAATAGTTTTTGGCGCAGAAACTGCTGATATTCAATTCATAAATTTTTCCTTCTTTAAAACATAGGCTATTCTTTCTAGTTTCATTGTTAAAGTAGTTTTCGGCAAAAAATTTTTGGAAAAAGTAAAAACAACAGATCTCTTTACAGGCTCATAACGGCTGATTTTCAATTCGTCCTGATGACCATTCGGCCTAATGACCATTCGGCTTAATGGCCTTCGGCCTAATGACCTTCGGCCTAATGACCCAGCATCAAAAATGACATGTTGTTGAGGGGGTGACCCCAAACTTTTGATCGAGAGTGTAGGCTCAGTGTACCAGTTATGGCTATAGTACCTCATTCGCCATAGTTGATTTTCAACCTTTAACGATTTAGAGAATATTACTTTGCTATGTATTTAATAAAAAATCAAAAACCAAAAAGTGAGGAAATGCTTTCAGTTTCGCCTTAAAAATGCGTCCATAACTGGTATAGGGTTCCTATCATTGGTACACGCCGTAATAAATACTAAAAGTAGTTGACTCCGTTTCTATATTTTTCCTGTAAAGTATGAAAACCAATCAATCATTTCACATATCGACGACATTCGTCGGTCTTCTTCTTATTTTTGTAGTAATAGTTTTCCTTAGGTAGTGCGATAACTGGTACAGGCACCCTATATAGTTTGAATTTTTTTTTTCGAAACTACATGAAAGACTTTTTTTGAGAAATTATATTTATTTCATTGAAACTTGACTAAAACAGCATATTTATATGAAAATTTTAATTTTATGATACGTTGGGAGTTTATTTGCAATATTCTTGATACGTTTAGCTCTTATCTCAAATAAACCAATGTCAACCAATGAATTTTCAGTAATTCTATTAGCATTAACTCAATTTGTTATTCGGTAATGTTTTCACCTGCTCGGGTACCTAACTTAAAAAAGTTATAGTTTATTTTTTAACTTTTTTTTTGAAGAAAAAAATTGCAGTACATTGTAGTACATTGTACCTTCAATTTCTAGAGAAATTTTAGTTGTACCCAAGTAACCAAAAGTTCAGATAGAAGTGTATTTTATGAGCTAAGTAGCCTGCCGACAGAGAATTGATTCAAGTCAGCTCCCAATCGCTGTGCGCTTCGTCGTATTTATGGTATTGTGATCCTCACACAGCGGCTAGAGGTTCGAATCCGGTGGCCGACATTGTTTTTTTTTTAATTTAAACTAATATTTATGGATTTGGTAAATTTAAATCTTGCTCATAAAGTTATTTTTTGCTAAAAATAAAAATTAAGTCCTCATCAGAACACCAAGCTACTGGAATAAACTTCTAAAAACTTAAAAATTCCGACAAATTTCTGAGGGGCATCTTCAGCAGCTTTCAAGCTGTTTAAGAAGCTAAAAATAATCCTTCCCGGATCTTGTGTGTGAAGTTCCAGAAAGTCTCATTGTTAACATCTTAAGCAACCAGGAAGATTTACTTGGAACTTTATCTGAACGTCGAGGAACTTGAAAGTGTATTTTGTCATGGGAAGCAGAACTTTTGGTTACTTGGGAATTCCTTATTTTTTTAGGCTGTTCTCTTGGTTTGCCTATGACAAGTTTGTTCGTAGTTGCTTGCTCGCTTGTTTGTATTCTATTAACAATTAATGCTTAATGATAGGCATGAACAATCACTACTCACAGCAGCTCATACTCTAGCTTATAGTGTATTTATCGTAATCGTATCCCAGTATGTTTTCTTTGAAAGTCAGCTTTTCAGTCAATCAAAAACAGAACTCTTACAGCAAAAAATGTATTTCGAACTTGGTTCGGTAATGTTTTATAGTATAACTTGTGATGGTTATACCTAAGTCGTCCACTTTGTGCTGTTATGCTTAAATAGTTGATCATTTTTATTTCTTGATTTTTTTTTAATTTTGAAGCTCTTATACACACTCAGATTTTTCGCTGCAAATCTACTAAATATTCCAAGCTGGATATTTCAGAATTATTTTTTGTGGATTACGTGCCTACCAAATAAGATGCACAGGCAAATGTGCACCCTAACAAAAAGTTGATGAATTTAAATGTTCAAGTTGAAGTTTTGTCCCAAGTGTTCTAGGTTATGATATTACATCATCGATCAGCCCTGTAGAGTTCCACAAGCTTACGCATGATTCTTTCCTCAATTGTGTCTTCAATTGATCTACTTCCGCGATAAAACCACATTGCTTCCTCCTCTAGTATTATCTTTTACATTTATACTCTATCACCCACTAGAAGCAACAGCGTTTACGAGTAGCTTTCCCTCTCTTTTCCGTAGTAATGGTAACCGAACATCAGTTTAATTCCTATTTTCTTTATAATTTATCCCACCCACTTTTCAGAACCGTGGACGGTAAAGACAAAGGTAAGAAGAAGAAGGGTCTGTTCTAATGGCTAACAGAAACCAAAAATTTGGCGTCTCCGTCGTGTGGTCGTCCCCCTTCGATCTGTGCCCCCTCGGTATTCCCCCCTGGCTAGGTGTGTACGTACATGCACTCACACACATACAGCCAAACACACAAATTCGAGTTGTAAGAAACAGTGAAAGAAAGAACGAACGAACCAAAATGGCGCCCAACCAATCCACAGACAACCAACCGACCGAGACCACGCACTGACGACCCTCTTCTGCTACCACCGCCTACTATTACCACTACTACTACTACTACTGCTCTTACCACAAAACACTCAACAATTGAACGCTCTAGTACTACCATCCTAGTATCTACCACAATTTGCTAGCTATTACTTCCGCAAATCAGCTCGCTTCGGTTTTTATACGAGTATATAAAATGAAAACAAGAGGACAGGAATGCGCCGTCGTGTGCGTGCGGGGGCGTGCGTGTTTGTAGTTTACACTGTAAGCGAGATATCGTCACTTACACACCACATACATATAGAAGAACAACAACCACACCAATACGAAGAAGGACAGCCACGACACCACGGTTTATATTCGATTCAACATATAGAATCCGTTTCGTGTTACGAGAGATTTCGACGAATCCGACCGCGTAAGTAATGTGCTAGCGTGCGCAACAGGAAATAGACCCACTCGAGACCCTGGACAGGAGGAACGTAGTAGGTTATGTAAATCTAGTACATATAGCATGTAAGACCAGAATAAAAGTTAATCTAGTACCGCGCGAAAAAAAAACAATGAACAAACGGCATTGCAGTGTTGGTTTGCGCTCCGTTTAAATCGGTTTAAGTGTAAGTTTTTTTTTTCTTTTCTTTGCGTGAAGAAAGATGTGAGAAATTATGATATTCAATCGCTTTTAGACTATAGGTTGAAGAAAAGTTTTTTATTTACTCTACCGTGGCAAGAACAGGTTGAATGGGTTTTCGTTTTCCAAGGAAATGCACAGACAGACACGTTCTCAGATGGACAACACATTCGCTTTATGTGCAGAAACCGAATCGAAACACCCACACAAACACACCAGCAAGACAGTGCATGAATTAACAGTGTACGTGCAAAGTGTTAGGAATTAGAGATGAAGAAATAAAACAAGAATACTTTGTGTAATCGTCTAACGGATATGCCATATATATTTAGAGTATGTATATTTATTAAATTATTTTATTTTTTAAAAAGTTTATTTTTATAAAATAAAGTTTTTTGAAACTTTTATACACACCTACACGCTGAGGATAAGACATAAAATACACGCAAAACGTGAGATATATATTTGCTTGATTTCAAAAGAAATATGAGCAAAGTATCAACCAGCGGGTAGAAAACAGGAACGAAAACGTACACAAGGCAGAGCAGCTAACAGTAGTTGTTTCGGCGAGCTTTTCAAAACAGCATTATAGGTTAGGGTATTCGTTCTTAGGCGAGACAGTTTTGAGCAGCACCGTTATTACTGAGAGAAGCACACCGATCATGGATGCAATATAGATAGAGAGAAGTTATGGAAATAGAAGGGTTTCTTGTATTTTGCTCTCTTGAGAAATAACCAAAAACAGGTTCAAGGCAATTTTATCATCGATTTCGATTAGCTGTGTAGCGTCGAGCTAGCAACAATAGAAAACTTTTAATCAATCTTAGAGTTACACAAAAACACACACCACAGAAGCAATTTGTCGATTCAGAACATCACTAGTGTTCTTCTATATATAGTTCACCAAAGGTTTTTACTCGATACTTTTTGCGGTAGAACAAAACTTGAAACAGGTCTAATTTTTTATCGAACCTAGATTTGAGAATTTTAAAACATGGCGTTCGCTTGGATTGGCGCTAAACGGTTGTAACGATTTTTCGCACCAGATGTCACTTCTTTTAGAGCACCCCCGAATATATGCAATCATAGCAAATAAATATACAACGAAATTTCATTTTTTCAATAAGTCAATAGCAGTTTGACATTTTTCTTCCAATGGAACGTTATTCTCTCTCTCTCAATCTCTGTCTGTCTCAGTCCATTGTTATTCAACTGATGCATGCACCTGTTTGTTTTGGTGCATACCAACCCAACACCCTTAGGATGTATCAAATTTCCTGTTTCTACTCTCTAGTGATCGATTCGAAATCATATAGAACCAAACTTAATAAAAACAAGCATCGCTATTTAGCTGTCTTTTTTGAGAACATTGACATTTGCGAACCTTACCACCATCTGTACAAAGAAAAAGGTTTGCAAACTCTACTATAGTCGTAAAAAAAACGATGAACAGAAACTCTTTCTGAATATAAATCTAACTAGTATCTTTAAAGCACATGTAAACATTTAAAAGAAAGATAATGACAGATTATATATATTTAGAGTGAAAACGGAAGTCGAAATGGGTAAGGACAGCGTTGGTAATATTCCCTTTGTCGAATACAATAGACACAGACAAAAAAACTCATATAAAGAAAAAGAAAAAAACTATATTTAGTGGAAAACGAAACAACAGAAAAAAATATCGAGAGACTGATACACTATATTGCTCAACAAAAGAAGTCCCCGAAAAATTATCCCTCTCATGCCGTTTCGATTATCAATGATTTTCGCTAAGAATAAACATACGATTAGGTAGCGCAGTGTCCCACACATTTAGTGCATACCGCCCTTCAAGCGCTTGACAGCCCACCCCTGCACAGCAAACCAAAAATCTCCCAAAACCGCTAAACGATGACCACATTCCTTTAAGACGCATGTAATTCCCGCTAACTCGATTCAATGTTTAGAAATGAAAAGCTCTACACACTGAAACAAATGTAAAGCTACAACGTTTGATGAGTTTTATTCGAGTAAAACAGAAAAAAAATCTACATTAAACTCTAAACCACCACTCAAAATAGGTATCAGTCTGTATAGTCTTAATGAAATTCCAACCCCCGCGCTCGATTCGTGGACCAGTAGCCGCGAGCAAGAATAATCTTTCAAACAAAAAAAAAACTATTAAACAGAAAGGATCTTCAAATCAAGAAAATATTTAAAACCGATGACAACATCCACAACAACAACAAAAAAAAAACGTTCAAAATAAACTTGAATAAATGCTTGACGAAACGAAACAACTTATTGATGCCGAAATTCCTTACCGTGGCTGGACAGAACCATGCAGTGCAGCAGACGAATGGGACAAGGGAGATTCTGGATGTTTCACCATTATTGAGGAAGACCAGTCAGTGCTTGCAAGACAGTGAGAATGAATGCAACCACATCTTATTAACATTCAAACCTTTTTTAGCGAATGAGAAAATCTGACTGACCCGGTTCTCTTGGTAGACTGGGGTTTGCGGGGCTCTGGCCTCAATTCTCTAAAAACTCATTCCATCTCTTTATGTCCTTCGTGATACGTCTGCTAGGATTGACTTCAAGTGCATGCAAAGTAGGTGGGTAATTCTCGCTGAGACCGGCCCACTATTCACACTTACCTTACCTTACCGATCAGGCTAAGGCCTGGGTGGCCTCAGCTGTACATAGTAGCCGTCTCCATTCCACTCGGCCCATGGCTGTTTGTCTCCAGTTCCGCATTCTGCGTAGGGTCCGCAGATCGCCCTCCACTTGGTCGATCCACCTAGCTCGCTGCGCTCCACGTCTTCTTGTACCGCTCGGATGACTCTCTCGAGAATCAATTTAAGTCGGGTTGCTATCCGAAATCCTGATGACGTGACCCGCCCACCGTAGCCTCCCGATTTTCGCGGTATGGACGATGGTTGGTTCTCTCCGCAGCTGATGCAGCTCGTGGTTCATTCGCCTTCTCCAAGTCCCGTCTTCCATCTGCAATCCGCAGTAGATGGTACGCAACACCTTCCGTTCGAAAACTCCAAGGGCGCGTTGGTCCTCTGCACGTAGGGTCCATGTTTCGTGCCCATAGAGGACGACCGGTCTAATCAACGTTTTGTACAGTATGCGGCAGGAAAAAATGCGAAAGTGTTTTTCAACTTCAAACCTCATTTTCGTCCATTTGGCATTAACCAATCTATGTTTCAACGTTCCATGATCTATAATAGGCTAGTTTTCTGAAAAGTTAATTAAAAAATTTCCCATTTTGGTCACTAACCTTTACAGGGCGGCGCCTGAAGAAGAAGACACCCAGAATTTTCAAACCGCAGAAAATTGCACAGGTCGCTAAATTTCGCATCTGATAAAACAAAATTTTTGATTTTCTCTACAATATCATCAAATATATGTACTTATTTCATCTGCTATGTGAAACTACATGGCTCTGGATCAGTGTGGTCTGGTTGTTCATCGAATTTGAGCTAATTTTGTTACTGTTATAGTCATTTTGTTTAATGACCATTGGGCGCGCAGTTTATTGATATTCGCTAATTAGGCCTACATTATCACATGTTAAACATCAAATGTGTTCACTTTTATTTTTCAGTGCTAGAATATAGACATTGACTGATACACTGTCATGAAAAAATAGTCATATATATCCCATATTTAGCGTGTAATAGTGCCTTGAACTTTTCGCATTTTTTCCTGCCGCACCCTGTAGATGGTTAACTTCGTGTTACGGCGAACTTTATTCGATCGTAGAGTTCTGCGGAGTCCAAAGTAGGCACGATTTCCTGCCACAATGCGCCTCTGAATTTCTCTGCTGGTGTCGTTGTCGTCGGTCACCAGTGAGCCCAAGTACACGAATTCTTCAAGACGCCTCGATTTCATCACCGTCGATATAAACTCGGGGTGGCGGGCGCGGTGATTCCTCCCTGGAGCCCTTTGCCATCATGTATTTTGTCTTCGACACATTAATGACTAATCCGATTCGCCTGGCTTCACTCTTTAGTCGGATGTACGTTTCCGCCATCATCTCAAATTTACGAGCACTAATATCAATATCATCAGCGAAACCAAGCAGCTGAACTGACTTCGTGAAAATCGTTCCAATCGTGTTTATCCCCGCTCTCCTAATTACACCCTCTTAAGCAATGTTGAACAGCAAGCACGAAAGACCATCACCTTGCCGTAACCCTCTGCGAGATTCGAAGAGACTCGAGAGTGTCCCTGATACTCGAACTACGCACATCACTCGATCCATCGTCGCCTTGATCAATCGTATCGTATCGTTTATCCGGGAATCCGTATTCGTTCATAATCTGCCATAGCTGTTCTCGATCGATTGCATCATACGCCGATTTGAAATCGATGAACAAGTGATGTGTGGGCACGTTGTATTCGCGGCATTTCTGTAACACCTGGCGGATGGCGAACTCTGGTCCGTTGTAGCGCGTTCACCCATGAATCCAGCCTGATATTGCCCCACGAACTCTCATGAAATCGGTGATAGACGGCGGCATAAAATTTGAAAGAGTATCTTGTAGGCAGCGCTCAGTAGTGTGATCGTGCGGTAGTTCCTGCAATCCAACTTGTCGCCCTTTTTGTAGATGGGACACACGATATCTTCCATCCATTCCTCCGGTAATACTTCCTCCTCCCGAATCTTGGTAATGACCCAGTGTAGTGCTCTAACCAGTGCTTCTCCACCGTATTTTAGAAGCTTGTTTGGTAGTTGATCTGCTCCAGCGGCTTTGTTGTTTTCAACCGGCTAACCCCCTCCTCAATCTCTTGGAGGTCAGGGACAGAAGTCTTTCGTCCTGTGTACATACTCTTAGTTCTGTTACCACGCCACCTTCGGTACTTGCAACGTCGCCATTGAGGTGCTCATCGTAATGCTGCCGCCACCTCTCGACCACCTCACGCTCGCTCGTGAGAATATTCCCGTGATTATCTCGGCACATGTCGGCTTGTGGCACAAAGCCTCTGCTCGAGCAGTTCAGCTTCTCGTAGAACTTCCGTGTTTCCTTAGCGCGGTACAGCTCTTCCATCGCTTCGCGATCTCGTTCTTCCTGCTGGCGCTTCTTCATCCGGAAGTCTGAGTTCTGCCTGTTCCGCGCCTGTCTGTAACGTGCCTCATTCGCTCTCGTACGGTGTTGCAGTATTCTCGCCCATGCTGCATTCTTCTTGTTTTTCAACTGTTCACATTCGCCGTCGTACCAGTCGTTCATGTGATTCGAAGTCGCGAAGCCTAAAGTGCTGTAGCCGAGGTACTACCTATGGCGGATCGGATGTCCCTCCAGGCATCTTCAAGTGTAGCTGCGCCAAGCTTCCGTTGGTAGGGCCACTGCTAACTGCTGCGCGTAGTCTTGAGCCACTTCTACGTTACGCACCTGCTCGATGTTGAGCCGCGGCGTTCGACTTCGACGCGTGGTGACAGAGGAGTAGTTATTTGGAACAAAATACAGCATGCAGCTAAATCATTGCGAATAAAAAATTACTATCAAACTGTCAAAACTAGCCCTGGTCGGGTATCAGGTATCAGAAGGCCGACTCCAGAGGCACGTTATCCTCCATTTGGGACATTTACCTTCAACATCTACCTGAGGGAGAATGAGATATGGGATGGGATTTGGATGGGGAAAGGTGATGAAATAGGAAGGGGTACCCTAGTAGAGGGAATTAACGCATAAGCATAACCAGGGCTCATAGCCCACAACACAACGGGTTAGTGCCCTGGAAAAGGCACTGTGAAACGCATAAGCGTAAACAGAGCCTATAACTCATTAGAGGTACAGTAGACGTTCGGTCGGTGCAAACGGTTTAATTGCAATGCTTTATAACTGAAAGTCCGGTAAGTGCAACAAATTTGCAGTTATTGCACCGCTTTCCGTCAAAATGGTGCTCCAGGTTAGCCCTCATGAACAGTCGAATGAATTTTACGTTCATTTTACGTCAATTGATGGGTTGTTGACGCATATCTGACGTTGCAGTTATCGAATTTTGTTCGCTTAATGAAACGTAAACATGCTGCAGTTATCGAACGTCTACTGTAGCTTGTCATACCATGCGACTTTCAACACGACATTGAAAAGCACGTTATCGGAAACATCCTCAAAAAAATAAATAAAAAACACTCAAGCAAAAAACTACCTTTGAGTGAGTGCTTTCTTGAAAACTTATACAACTTTGTGTAGAAGAGTCACAGTGAACATCCCAAAATGGGAGGCATGTGAGTTCACATGAATACCACAGACAAACAGACGTCTCACTCTACTCACTTCCCATCGTTTCCCTTTTTAATAGATAATTCAAATATGTTGTAGTTCGCAAATCGCTCGCTCATGGCGCTCGCATGGTTTTCGCTTCTGTTTGACGTTTGCTCACTACCACCATCTACTCAGTGAGTTTGCGAAACACAGCATAATTAGCATTGTGCGATTATGTTTTCGTGACGATGAACCGCATTTCGTTCCAAGTGATACGCCTGTTGGTCTGTGTGAATACTGCCGTTCTACGCCCGATTGTTCCATGTCTATTATACGCGTGATAGCCCGACAAACATCGCGGATGTGAATGATGTGATAATTGACAATGTGGTTAAGTATTGTAGAAGGAACTAGGTTAACCGGATAAATCTGGAACTATTTCTTCTCCATGCAACGCATGCATCCCTTAGGGATAAAACTATAGGAATATTTCACATCATGAAAACACCCAATAGAAAAACAACAAAAGAGTATTTATTAAAAAACAAGCGAAACGGTTCACAGCCTAAAAAACGACATTTTGTTAAGTAACGCACCGGAACAATCCGTTCGCAGCCATCTTAGCAAACTACAGTAGAATCACTTGGCATGATATCCCTTTCGTGACGAACCAGCACAATTGTGCTGTTGAGAAGTAGCAGTTTTACATATTTTTTCATCTGCTTAGACTTTGTTTTATATGATGTTAACTGTTTCAGTAATTCAGACATTACTTATACTCGTTTGTGTGAAAACAAACTTTTGTTTACGTTGCCTGTGAGATTTGTCACAACAAGGTAAACAAAAAGTGGACAAAAACCGTAAAACATGAAAAAGTTTTGTCTGTCGCATAATTTTTATTACCGATTTGTCTAGGTAGTCAAAGCAAGAAATCGAAAGATAAAGAGTAGTTCTTTCAAATGAGGTGAAATAATTGTTGTTTTGCTGGGAAATCTTAGAGTTCTGGAGAGCCAAAGTTGAGCCATTTGTATGGAGATTTCAATTTTTAGCGCTCCGTCACGAAAGGGATATGGGACCTCGCGATGCAGGCGACTTGCCCCGCCAAAGCTCTACTCCTCAGTGGGGTAGCATCACACTGCCCGCACCTTATCATGATGATTGCTGTCATCGACGCTTGCTAGGGGGAGAACACCCAAGAGGAATGTCTCTAATCTTTGTTCACACCTTGCAGAACCAACGTACCTTGGACACCGCCTTCCGATTTGCAATAGTAAGCTGTTCATTGGGTTTCTGACAACTTCAGCTCATAAAAACCTCCGTTGAGCTTCCCCGTCGCCAGCACTACATCATCTTTCTACACTAGAGCCTCGGTACTTTTTTTCCGTGTTGGGGACATAATGCCACTGCGACCATTAATTTGTTCTATTGTGGCGTCATCCTCTTCATTTTTTTTGCCGTTCTGAAAAGAACCGACACTATCACGAGTGATTATCCTCACAGCAAAAGCCTCGGCACTTACTGATTATAAAATTAATAATTATTATAGTGGGTCAAGTTGGAGGAAATGCCAATGCAGAACCCGTAGCTTCCGGGAAGGTAAGCCCAGCTCCCTGGGTTAGTGGGTTGGTGTCAGGCCCTGCGAGCCAGCCGTAAAAAAGACTAGCACCGGAAAATCAACAAGAGAAGAATGCGAACCGATACCAATGGCGACGACCACAGCGACGAAAAGGGACTTGCGATTGGAAGCTCGGTACGTGGAACTGCAGATCTCTCAACTTCATCGGGAGCACCCGCATACTCGCCGATATACTGAAGGACCGCGGGTTCGGAATCGTAGCGCTGCAGGAGGTGTGTTGGACAGGATCTATGGTGCGAACGTTTAGAGGTAATCATACCATCTACCAGAGTTGCGGCAACACACGTGAGCTGGGAACAGCTTTTATAGTGATGGGCGACATGCAGAGGCGCGTGATCGGTTGGTGGCCGATCGACGAAAGAATGTGCAGGTTGAGGATCAAGGGCCGATTCTTCAACATCAGCATAATAAACGTGCACAGCCCTCACTCCGGAAGCACTGATGATGACAAAGACGCATTTTACGCGCAGCTCGAACGCGAGTACGACAGCTGCCCAAACCACGACGTCAAGATCATCATAGGGGATCTAAACGCTCAGGTAGGCCAGGAGGAGGAATTCAGACCGACAATTGGAAAGTTCAGCGCCCACCAGCTGACGAACGAAAATGGCCTACGCCTCATCGATTTCGCCGCCTCCAAGAACATGGCCATTCGTAGCACCTTCTTCCAGCACAGCCTCCCGTATCGTTACACCTGGAGATCACCACAACAAACGGAATCGCAAATCGACCACGTTCTGATTGATGGACGGCACTTCTCCGACATTATCGACGTCAGGACCTATCGTGGCGCTAATATCGACTCTGATCACTATCTGGTGATGGTTAAACTGCGCCCAAAACTCTCCGTTATTAACAATGTACAGTACCGGCGGCCGCCCCGGTACGATCTAGAGCGACTGAAGCAACCAGATGTCGCCACCGCATACGCGCAGAATCTCGAGGCAGCGTTGCCGGACGAGGGTGTGCTCGATGTGGCCCCTCTAGAGGACTGCTGGAGTACAGTCAAAGCAGCCATCAACAACGCAGCCGAGAGCACTATCGGGTATGTAGAACGGAGTCGACGAAACGATTGGTTCGACGAGGAGTGCAGAGCGGTTCTGGAGGAGAAGGATGCAGCGCGGGCGGTAATGCTGCAGCATGGAACCCGACAGAATGTGGAGCGATACAGACAGAAGCGGAAGCAGCAGACCCGTCTCTTCCGGGAGAAAAAGCGCTGCCTGGAAGAAGCGGAGTGCGAGGAAATGGAACTGCTGTGCCGTTCACAGGAAACACGGAAGTTCTATCAGAAGCTCAACGCATCCCGCAAAGGCTACGTGCCGCAAGCCGAAATCTGCAGGGATAAGGATGGGAGCCTCCTGACGGACAAACGTGAGGTGATCGAAAGGTGGAAGCAGCACTTCGACGAGCACCTGAATGGCGAAGAGAATGTAGGCACGGAGGACCAAGGCAGCGGAGGAAATGACTATGTTGGTGCAGCAGAGGACGGGAACGAACCAACTCCCACGCTGAGGGAAGTTAAGGATGCCATCCACCAGCTCAAAAACAACAAAGCGGCTGGTAAGGACGGTATCGCAGCAGAACTCATCAAGATGGGCCCGGAAAAGTTGGCCACCTGTCTGCACCAGTTAGTAGTCAAGATCTGGGAAACCGAACAGCTACCGGAGGAGTGGAAGGAAGGGATAATCTGTCCCATCCACAAGAAAGGCGACAAGTTAATGTGTGAGAACTTTCGAGCGATCACCATTTTGAATGCCGCCTATAAAGTGCTATCCCAGATCATCTTCCGTCGTCTTTCACCTAAAGTAAATGAGTTCGTGGGAAGTTACCAAGCCGGTTTCATCGACGGCCGGTCGACAACGGACCAGATCTTCACCGTACGGCAAATCCTCCAGAAATGCCGTGAATACCAGGTCCCAACGCATCACCTGTTCATCGACTTCAAAGCGGCATACGACAGTATCGACCGCACAGAGCTATGGAAAATTATGGACGAGAACAGCTTTCCCGGGAAGCTGACTAGACTGATAAGAGCAACGATGGACGGTGTGCAGAACAGCGTAAGGATTTCGGGTGAACTATCCAGTTCATTTGAATCTCGTCGGGGACTACGACAAGGTGATGGACTTTCCTGCCTACTATTCAACATTGCCCTGGAAGGTGTTATGCGACGAGCCGGGCTCAACAGCCGGGGTACGATCTTCACGAAATCCAGCCAATTTGTCTGTTTTGCGGATGACATGGATATTATTGCTAGAACATTTGGAACGGTGGCAGAACAGTACACCCGCCTGAAACGTGAAGCAGCAAAGGTCGGACTGGTGGTGAATGCGGCTAAGACAAAGTACATGCTGGTAGGTGGGACTGAGCGAGACAGGACAAGCCTTGGCAGCAATGTTACAATAGACGGGGATACTTTCGAGGTGGTAGAAGAATTCGTCTACCTCGGTTCCTTGCTAACGGCTGACAATAACGTGAGCCGTGAAATACGAAGGCGCATCATCAGTGGAAGTCGTGCCTACTATGGGCTCCAGAAGAAACTGCGGTCAAAAAAGATTCACCCCCGCACCAAATGTACCATGTACAAGACGTTAATAAGACCGGTGGTTCTCTACGGGCACGAGACGTGGACGATGCTCGAGGAGGACATGCAAGCACTCGGAGTTTTCGAGCGACGGGTGCTAAGGACGATCTTCGGCGGCGTACAGGAGAACGGTGTGTGGCGGAGAAGGATGAACCACGAGCTCGCTGCACTTTACGGCGAACCCAGCATCCAGAAAGTGGCCAAAGCCGGAAGGATACGATGGGCAGGGCATGTTGCAAGAATGCCGGACAACAACCCTGCAAAGTTGGTGTTTGCTAACCATCCGGTTGGTACAAGAAGGCGTGGAGCGCAGAGAGCACGATGGGCGGACCAGGTGGAGCGTGATCTGGCGAGTGTTGGGCGTGACCGACGTTGGAGAGCTGCAGCTGCAAATCGAGTATTATGGCGGCAAATTGTTGATTCAGTATTATCATGAATTTGATGTTAACTAAATAAATGAATATAGTGGGTCAACGTTGTATGGAGAAACTTTAAATTTGATCGCATCAACCCGGAACAAAGCTTTTTCAAACTGTATTGGCGGTCAAAGTAACTGTGCAAAATTTGGAAGCGATTGGTTGCGTCCCCGTATTCCGCATTGCGATTGAAATTTGTATGGAAGTTAGTATGGAAAAACGTACTTTTTTGCATTTTACTCATACGTTGAATTCTTTTTGTCTATTAACATGTAACTAGTTACGTTAAAGTATAGCCTAGGATATGCTGAAAAACTTTGCCGAAGACCGCAAAGTCAGATCACTTGTGAAAAAAGATATTCACTTGGTAACTTAGGCCAAAAATTAAGATTTTATTATTGATGTTATTCCTTTGCATGTTAAATGTTAAGCACCACCGGGCAATATGTATGTTATAACTTTTTTCACAAGTGTCGGATCACTTTGCGGTCTTCGGCAAAGTTTTTCGGCATATCCTAGGCTTTACTTCAACGTCATTAGTTAGATAGTTTTAGACAAAAAAAATCAATTTATGAGAAAAATGCAAAAAAGCACGTTTTCCCATACTAAATTCCATACAAATTTCAATCGCAATGCGGAATACGGGGACGCAACCAATCGCTCCCAAATTTTGCACAGTTGCTTTGGACGCCAAAAGGAATCGAAAAAGCTTTGTTCCAAAAAATCGACTTTGTTGACCCAGTCTTTTTTTTTTTGTGATACCTGCTCGGACAGTGTCCAGTTACTAGGCCAGAGTATGTACATAGAGCTCTCTTGTTGAGCTCTAAGAGCTTTTTGGTTTTATAAGCATTTGGTGTTATAAATCAATTTTTTAATTGCAATTTTTGACATCCATCCAATTGGATATCACCCTCTGCTCAGCCCAGCATTTCAGATCCATTTTAATTGTACAGTTTGATATTCCGCAGAATGGTTCTGGACCAACAAATTGTAAATTGGAACCACTTTTAGCAAGCTCGTCTGCCATTTCATTCCCTTCAATGCCGCAGTGACCTGGAACCCAGTATAAGTTTACTGAGTTCCCTTGACACAGCCTGCGCAGTGAAAGAATGCATTCCCAGACAAGCTTTGAAGTACATTTGTAAACGCACAATGCTTTTAGTGCAGCTTGACTATCTGAGAAAATACAAATATTTGCATATCTGTATTTACTCTCAAGGCAGATATTTGCGCATTTCAAAATAGCAAGAATCTCTGCTTGAAACACCGTAGGATAGTGTCCCATCGCCACTGATGTTTGTATTCCAGGGCCGTAGATTCCTGCTCCCGTTTTTATTCCAACTTTTGAGCCATCTGTATAGAATTTGATTGATCCTTGACGAACAGTGGGACCTCCGACTTCCCAATCTGCACGAGTTGTTTCGTGCAACTTGTAAAGAACATCATGGTTCTCCACAGGTTTCATCCAGTCTTTAATCATTTTCATTACTGGCCTATTTTGGAAGTATTGTGAAATGCTCAGGTGACCTACAAGATCACCTGGCATAAACTTTTCAATTCGTTTAAGTCGCAGCAATTCCTTTTCTGCTTCTAATTGCACGTACTCGTGCAAAGGTAGCAGATTGAGAATCGCATCTAAAGCTTTTGATGGAGTGCTACGCATCGCTCCTGTAACAGCAATGGACGCAAGACGTTGGATTTTCGCAAGCTTTGATTGCGTGGTAGCCTCTTTTGTTTTTGGCCACCAAACAAACGAAGCATACGTCACTTTTGGGCGGATTATGGCAGTATAAATCCACATTATCATTTTTGGTTTCAAGCCCCACTTCCTGCCAATAGTTTTGGAGCCTAACCAGAACGCACTTATTGCCTTACCTATCACGGACTCAATTTGAGCATTCCAGTTCAGTTTGGCATCCAGAATCAAACCTAAGTATTTGACTCGATCACTAGGATGAATTTGTATCCCTCCAAGCCGAAAAGCTTTTAGGTTGATCTTCCTTCTCCTAGTGAAAGGGACAATTACGACTTTTGACGGGTTGATGCTAAGGTCCTCCTTAATACACCATGAATGTGTATAGTTTAGGGCCCTTTGCATTCTCTCCGAAACAGTTTCGTCATACTTTCCTCTCACTATTATGACTATATCGTCTGCAAAGCCTACAACTTCGAAACCTCTTTCCTTCAAGCTTCTTAGAAGATCGTCTACAACTAAGGACCACATTAGTGGTGAGAGGACTCCTCCTTGAGGGCAACCCTTTGTTGCCCTTACTGTTATAGAAGAACTTCCCAGCTCAGAGGTGATTTCTCTTTTTGCAAGTACAGTATGAATCCAATGTATGATACATTGTTCGAAGTTTTTATTCTCCATGGCACGCTTCATAGATGAATAGGAGGCATTATCAAATGCTCCTTCTATATCTAAAGAGGCGCATAGAGCTATTTCTTTTGCTGAAAACGTTTTTTCCACCTTTGTTACTAGCGAGTGAAAGTCCGTAACCGTTGACTTACCAGATTGATAAGCAAACTGGAAGTCAGACAGGGGATGCTCTTTTATGTAAGAAGAATTGATAAAATCCTTCAAAACCTTTTCCATAGTCTTCAACAAAACTGAAGAAAGACTAATTGGTCTATATGCTTTCGGATGCGTTTTATCTCGTTTCCCCTTTTTCGGGATAAAGATAACTTTTACAAGTCTCCATTTTGATGGAACGAAATTCAATCTCAAACTAGCCTTGAACATCTCAATTAGTGATGGAACCAACACCGCTTCTCCGTTTTGAATCAGTGCTGAAAATATCCCATCAACTCCTGCAGATTTAAAAGGCTGAAAAGATCTTATCGCATTTTCCACTCTGGCCTTCGTGAAGATTTCATCAGCTAAATCTGAGGCGGTGTTTACTGTACAATTTGACTCCATTGAGTTTATACTAGGACATCCTTCACCTTCCAGAGATATAGTATCATTGGAATCCACACTTAGAACCGAACCTGGAAAATGGGTTTCCATCATTAAATCCAAAGTGTCACGAGGAGTTTTGGTAAAAGCTCCATCGTCACGCTTCAGATTTCCCAATTCATTTGCATGATCTTTTGCAAGCGTTTTTTGTAGTCTAGCAACTACAGGAGTACTGTTTATGTTTTCACATGTCAGCACCCAAGATTTTCTTTTAGATTTTCGTATTTCGTTGTTGTACTCAGTCAGGGCTTTCCTATACTGAGTCCAATCTCCCGTTTGTTTCGCATTTTACGAGAAAATTTTCTTAGGCGATCCAGTTTAAAGTTCCACCATGGCACGTCTCTAGTAGAAGACGATTGTATGGTGGGACAACTGCTGTTAAAGGAATTGATGATACTTTCATTTACTCTTTGAGAAAATGATTCCAACTTTTGGGTTGAATCGATAGTTTCCTCCATTGTAAATGAATGCGAATTCAACAATTCTACATATTGATCCCAGTTTGTCTTCCTGGGATTTCTAAATGCAGTTCTAGAATAATCTCCACCGCTACAATTGAAGATTATGTGTTTATGATCAGATAGAGAAATCTCATCTGATACGTGCCAGTTTGTGATCTTGTCAAAGATTGCAGCGTTGCACAGTGTTAGATCCAAGACCTCTTGTCTGATTGCATTTAAGAAAGTAGGTTTATCACCATTATTACAAATGTCTATATTGTTCGAAGACAGATACTCTAATAGTGACTCACCTCGACTGTTAATATCCGTACTACCCCAAACCGTGTGATGCGCATTGGCGTCACAGCCAATGATGAACGATTTGTTGTTTTCTTTACAGAATTGAACAAATGATGCGATCTCAGGAGGAGGTACCTCAGGAACATCACCAGGAAAGTAAGCTGAAGCCATAGCGATCTCAGTTTTACCCCTAGTGGTTGGTACCTCTACCATGACCGCAACAATGTCCCTTCTGATAAACTCTGTAATAGGATAGCATTTTAACGTTTTGCGTACTAAGACAGCGGTTCTGGGTGAATCTTGTTGCTCATCATAAAATAGTTTACTATTTTGTGTCAGAACTCCAAGAATCTTTCGTTTATTGGACCATGGCTCTTGAATAAGCGCCACTTCTAGTCCTTCTTTTTTAAACCTTCGACTCAACACAGCAGAAGCACCTTTTGCGTGATGAAGGTTTACCTGTACAAACTTGATTCCAGTCATGAAAATATACATTTACCCACTTTTGTTAAGCCTCGGAATTGAGACTTAATAAAAGTAGCCGATTATCCCGGAGACAAATTAGGTCCACTGCGTCATTTCTCCGTTTAACACAGTAAGGGCAAAAATACTGTGGAGGGTGCCCTGGTTCTCCACAGGCACCGTTAGTGGCTAGGTTTTTATTAGACCCCCCTAACCATTCATTCCTAGGCACGGTACGCATTAAGCCGCTTGACACCATGAATTAGGGGTCACCTGTTAGTGGACTCTTACCACCGGAACAGACGGTCCGTAGTGTTATTCTTAGCCAGTTGAAGGAACTGCTACCGACACTACACGGCTATCTAGGCTGATCGGGAATAGAAATTAATATGGATGATCAACTTCTTTCGAGCCCGAACAGCCGGAAACCCAGTCTAATAATTATAATTATCCAGCTTGTTCTTGGTTTAGTTTGCTTCTGGAGAAATCCACATTCTTTGTACAAAGCTTGTTCCAGAACCCTCAGCTATTCGGAAACACAGTTCTGCACTACACGCATGTAGTAAAAGTTCAGCTTCGAAAGTAGTGAACACTATATGATGGACAACTTCTTATGCATATCAACAGTATTGTAAAAATCTCCCCCATTATTTCATTCGATAAAAATACAATTCCTAATTATCACACTTAACATGGCAACAGTTAGTCGACCACATACAGCGATCCTGACCACTTGTAACTCATTTGATAAAGTAACATGAAACGAACTCACCAATCCATCTATTGTCCACCAAAAATACGTTTACACTGTGTTTATATTTAATGGAGAAACTAACTCCAAAATTTCCCACCACAAGGCGCTACCGTCGTTTCGTAGATCTCTCCCCGCACTCATCCGGAAGATTCCGTCAGTCATCGTCTTATCCGAAGAATATGGTGAAATCACGGCCGGCCTTATCGCCATCGCATCGGTTTGGATTTTATCGCAACGCAACAGCCAGCACCAACAACAACACCTCGCGAACGGAACCGATAAGCAAAGATAAACTGCACATGCCGAACACGATTTATTCCGTTTTGTGTTTGCGTACGGCTACGGATTTCACTACTCCGAACGGAAAGAGTCGACCAGCATAGCATGTGAGTGGTGTTCTAGTTCTAACAGCGGAAGTAGGGTACGTGAAATTTGTGATCGGTTCGATTAGGGGTGGTGCAATCTCCCTGCCTCCTTACTGGTTGATCTCATTAGAAGGAGGAGACGGAAAACAATAGACCGCGGGTTCCGACCCCAGGTACGCGAAAGAGAGAATACCATGTCCGCATATATCGTGATTCCGTTGATAGTGTTTGTGCTAATAGTAGTGTGGATGATGGTGGTGAGTTTCGAACCAACATGATGTACGGTGCATATGGAACAATGAAGCTACGCATGTATATGGAGATTTACAAAAATAGATGCATTAAGTGGGATTAAACGATTTAGGAGATATAGGGCGAAGATAAGCCGGACACGTATTTATGCATGTTCCTTCCTAAAACAACTAGACTCTAACATAACACTGAAACATGCCACTGGAGCTTCTAATACTTCAGCCGTTCATCATCCCAATCCGCCATAGTTATCGTAGACGTACCAACGACTTTTCTCCTTTTTCCAGTACACAATCGACAAAAAATACAACAGGACAAGAGTTTTGCAAACAAGAGGTAAGTACGAACGATCACCTACTCAAACAGGTCAAACAATTTTCTATTTATTTATTTATTTATTTCGTCAACCGTTTGTAGACTACATACATACATAATTTGTTCTATATTCTATTGTATCGTACAGAGTTGAAATATTGTTTTAACTTTACGCGAGACATGGACAAGTCGATGATGATTAAGCAGAATTTTTCTTGAAAAAACATGAAAATTCTATTAGTATAGGGAAGTGGAACCATCTCGACAGAGCTTCTATTTTGGGTATTTTAATTTTAATTTGTAGCCATTATTTTAATTTTAAGCCAATTGGTTCGAAATTGACTGAATTATAGCAAAAAGTGCTCAAAATACCAGCCACTGCCCAAGTAGCTCGGTACCCTAACAGATGTTAAACCAAGAACAAAATTTATTCCAAAACCTATGCTGCCGTGAATCGCAAGTCAGTCCCATCTGCATTTTGGGCAAAAATGAGTTAATGGCCGTTTTCGAGCTTACTTCGGATGATCTTTCGGCTGAGTGCAAAACAATATAGTTTGTTCAGTAAAATTGAAAAACAACACCAAGTCAAATTATCCCATAATTAAATGTAATCGCAAGTCAGTCCCATTATGAACTTGTGCACTCTCCAGTACAAAACCCAACACTACAGGGTGCGTGCGATATTTTTGCACTAAATCATATCGTAATCATAAAACACGTTTTAAGGACTGTTCATTTTATAAAGAGGACAACTTTGCAAGGCTATAAAAAGAAAACGCGTAGTTCAAATTTGAGCAGCCTTGGTTGGTTGTTCAGTTCATTATATTAGCAGATAATAACTATAATTAAATTGGGTTAAAATGGTTGGACTTCATAGAAATGTGGCAAAGTGTTGGGAGAGGTCAATTTTTCGATCCCCAAAAACTAAAGATAAACACAAAATTACTGTAAAACATCGGTGTATCGTTTTTAATTTCATAAAAGTGTTTGCCATACTGCAGCAGTATGAGTGATACATATTCTGGCAAAATATAGACCTAATCGGAATATTAGTTGTTGAGATATTAAAGTTACAAGTTGGTCTCGATTTTCAGTACAAAATTTATTTGTTAAACAAAAAATATGAGAATATTAAATTTTGAATGTTTTCAATGGATCTAGCCGAAAGTACTAATAATGCAATTTCAAATGCAGAAAACTGCTTCTTGATAGCATTGTTGGCTTGGTTACTGTGCTTCATGGCAGTTACCGGAGGAAAAAAAGTTTCGTTCTTTGAAGTTTCTTCTAAATAACGATGTAACCCATTGCAAATACAACATAACAATGATGTCGAAAATAAAACTTTACATGTAGTTATTTTCAAATAAGGTATATAATCACATAGGATCAAGCCTTGCTGAAAATAAATAATAATAAGCTTCTCTAGAATCGATAACTTGCATTTATGGGGCAAAAAAATATGAAATTTTCCACTATGGCCATAATTAAGGATAAAATTTATGATGAAGACTGTACTTTAAAGCATATTTTTCTTCGGTATAATTTAGAATGCGATTCTCTTTTATACTGGACAAATTTTGAACTGAATCCGTAGCGTTATTGCATCACTGGACTTAAATAAGTATGTTTTATCAATTTCATTGATAACAAGGCAACTTACTATATCAAGCTGTATAATGCTTGGTGCATTCTTATTGACCAACTAATACGTTCTACCTTTAGTAGAATAGTATTAGATCCCAACACATTGAAAAGTTCTTAAAAATTTAAAAGTTATGTATGTGGAAAATTATGTAGAATTTTGAGAAATTGGTTTTTACTAAGTTTTAACGAAAACCGCTCCTGTTCCATTACTAAGGACAATTTGTATAATGTTATATTTTTCCTACACTGTAGAATAGCTAATGAAGTTTATGCAAAAAACTGGTAATGATTTTATTGAAAAATAAAAAAGATATCACACAAATAAGGTGTCCTCTTTATAAAATGAACAGTCCTTAAAAATAATTCGACAATAGATCTATACTAAATGATTTTTTCGCGAACAATTGTGATTATTTCAATGATTTAGGAAGAAAAAAGTGGTCCTAATATCGATCCTGAGAACCGCTGCAAGTCCGTTTTAGTGTTGTTCTCTATGTTTTGGTCAACAATTGCGTTTTTTTTTGCTAGGTTTCTAGCTGCACTCTGAATAGAGTTGAAACCTCTACACTAGACCCGAAGATAGGAAAGAGTACGTAATCTTTCAGAAGCAGTTTGCCAGCCGTACGCGGAAAATGATATCCATTAAGACACTGTTGCAACTGACTCAGAAAGCTACGGTAGAAGGTTGGAAAGTTTTCAATTGGTCAGTCAGTCAGGATTTGCCTATGTAGTGTTATGGTCACACGGTTTGTGTTTGTCTTCTTGTTTGATTTTGTGGTATGGTTCAATATGTTTTTCTTCTCGTGAAGTCAGTTGTCGTATGTTTGTTTTTTTTTCATCGAATCAATCGAACCCTGTATGTTAAAATACAGTCGATCCTGTGTCAAATTATTTTCTTGATTTCGCTAATCGTTTTCTACTTCTCTGTGTTCATCTTTTATGTCCTTAAATTGTCATCGGTTCAAAACCCACAGAAACGTGTAACTGAACTTCTGATATTTTCTGTTGGTGTCATAATACCATCTAAGAGATGAACAAAAATACGCCAAGTTGGTCAGTTGATTGCAATAAAATTTCAAAATAATAAAGATTGCATGTCAACTATTATGTATTCATCCCCCTACAAATACTATGAAAAATATTAAAATTCGTTCAATTGTCCTATCGGTCCTACCTACATAAACCATGTCATTTTCTCAAGCGTAGCCTAGAAATGTCAACCCAGTCATACACAAGTAACGTTGTTCAGCTAATAAAAAGCAGTCAGTTTTTGTCCAAAATGTCACGTCGAACGCATTGACGTCAACAATGCGTTTAAGTGTTCGCACGTTAGCTTCGAATCTATCAGCACAATTAAATGCTGCAAATCTCCTTCCCACTATTAATTCTTCAGTCGATTTAAATTGCTTTATTTAAAAAAAAAAATGACACTTACATTGTAAAAATTTGGAGAAGCGACTATGACATTAATAATAAATTACTAATCAAAATCAACCGAAAAACGTGGGAAATAGGCCCAAACAACATATTGAAGTCAGCTGGCTGCAAATGGTTCCAAAACCTGTCACAAATGCTATAATACTTTCATTAGAATTTGTAACGATCATCAAAACCTTCTCAAATCCAACCGACTTGGAACTATTGCTTGGGAATAGACTCTAGTGAGCCCTGGCGGTTCCTCCGAGTTTATCGAGCATGTCTGATGCGTATGATCAGCCATACTCCATCTGCAGCAGCCGGTTCGTGATGAACCGGTCGAGGCGCATTAAAGTGTTAAAAAGGTGATATGTTTCACTAAAGAACACTACATTACAATAATCAAATTGAAACTCCTTCACTTTAATACCGTCAACCCCTGTGAACTTGGCCAGGGATTTTGGTCAACAATTGTGTTATTTTAGGTAAAACTAGAATATTTTTTTGTACGAAGAGCTCCAATGGTATCAACGTTATGTGTGCCGTTCAAAAAATATCCCATAAATTTGAAAAAGAGGTTTCTAGAAGACGAAAATGCGAACAACTTGAGTATAAATATATGAAGCAGCTGCATACTATCTGCATTTTCTCAGATGTCAAGAACGCTATGAAGCTGATTTTTTCAGTGTAGTTGGGGGATTCCATAGGCTTGTTACCTACAAAAACTACATCGCTGGAATGGAAGATAGCGGAGAAATAACTGGAAGAAGTCGGAAATTCTAATTTGAGCAATGGTATTCTACAAATTTGAGCTGAATTGATAAGGTCTTAGGTATCGCTCGACTAGTCTGAAGTTTATATGGTAAAACTGGTACAAATATGTGCAGGAATGGCATAGTTTTAGTTTTCTACCACTAGATGGCACTGGAAGCGTTCAATAACCCTTATTTTTAGTATTATTATAGGGAATTCTATACGGAACATCTTTGTTGAAGACCGCTAAGTGATCCGATACTTGCTAAGTGTATCGAAAAAACAACCAGTTTTTATTGATGCTATTCGATAATGTGTTAAAATCACCACGTCAAAATTTAAATTATTATTTTTGAAGCATATCTGTATCATTACGTCTCGTGTATCATTATCGGGCTTTTACACATTACATTTTACTGATTTTGTCTTATTTACACAACAAATAGTAGAACCCGAAATGTTATTGGGCGCGCTAGTGTAAAACATAGGATCTGAAAATATTTTCTCATACCACCACGTTTTTGATTATTAATGGTTTTATATTTTTCACAATTCACTAGAAATATGGTGCATTTGATGATGTGGGATTTATATACCGTATTTAGTGGACTGCGCACTGAGTCTTCATAAGTGCGAAAACGTGAATGAAACTGCGCGATTGCATCAAATCAAATTGATGTCTTCGGCGCACTATTTCTTCGATGTATGCTGAATAACTGCTCTGAAGGCACCAAGTTGATTGGATGCAATCGCGCACTCTTATTTGCGTTTTCGCACTCGTGAAAACTAGTGCGATAGTCCAGTGATGAACTGGAAAGCTATAATTTTATTGCAAACCTTTGATGAAATATTCCTGTTTGAAGGTTAGTGCAAAATTACCGCACGCACCCTGTATAGAACGTTTGTTTAAGTATGTGAGTGTTTCGTGACGTTAATCTCATCACTTGCGTGTGTCTAGAGCATTTTGATCAGTTGTCAGCAGGGAATGAAATTATCAGCAAATTGAGACGAAAATTGGCGTTTTCCGAGCAATCGAACAATTCAACGATTGTTTTTCCAGTGAGAAATGTTTTGTTTAGCTATTTATTTAGCTATTTATTTATTTATTCATTGGTAATTTTAACTGACCAATTCTTGGTCTTATTAAAATGTGTTCTTAATACTATACAACTACGTTAACACAAACATTGATAGATTAGGCTATGACAATCAATCTTTCATATAATATTAACAAGTTTGAGTAAAACACAATAAAGATACCGATTTCAACAAAAGTAATGAAACAGCTAACAACAATCAAACACAAAATTACCGATTTCTTCACGATTGGTTTGGTTTCCAAACAACGTGGCGATTTTCAAATTCTTTAAATTTAAGATGTTTAGGCCACGTAGAAGGCTGCAATGCTAACGATTTCCATTTTTTGTCCAACATAATTTTAAAAGAAATATAATCTCTTTCAAATTCTATCTGCTTAGAACCAAGCTTCCTCACCTTAACTTTACAGTAATCGTCAATATTCAAGCTATCACATACAAGCCTAGTAATATCTTCATTTGTAGTTCTACAATCAACGTTGGTTAAAAAGAGAGAGAACGTATCGCCAATATCGGTTTGCGTTAAAGATGTGGTGTTGCCAATAGATCCACATTCGCTCGTATCTCGAGTTCCATTGAGTAGCTGGCTATTGTATGCAGCAGGAGAAACGGGCGTAGAATGCTGCTGCCTATACGTTTCCTGTTCTGTGCGTTGAGATATCATCGTAGTGAGAACATCAACAATATCGCTCACTTTCGTTTTCAGCTCCTCGATTTCGGCTTCACATGTTGATTTATGAGCGCAGCAGTTAATCGATTCAACGGTTTCTACATCCTCGGCGGCGGAATCGGTGGTGGCATCACGAGAACTGCAATAGTCTGCCAAACACGCATCGCACATCCAAAGAATGTTTTTGGCGAACAAAGCACGAACGGTTTCCTCAGCCAAGCCAACACAGTCAGCGTGATATCGTTTCGCACATTTTCCCTCGCAGACAGTGTATCGTTCGATCTTACGGTCGATGGCGAGCGCGCATTTGTTATACTGCATTACGGTGAATCCAAGTACTCACAGTCGCAAAAGTGTGGAATGGCGATTGCAGATTCTGAAGATTCTAATTTTGCTGTCGCTTTTTAACTCAATTAGAGCACTAGATCTTTTTGACGATATAACACGAAGATAATAATGATCAGTTTATCACTCAACGGTACAGGAACAATTTTTAGACGTGAATAAATACTATATTCAGCACAAATAGACTCAGCGAATCAAACAAGCAGTCGGTTACGAGGCGGTAACTCTAAAAGTTGTTTATCGGTCGCTGTGCTGTTGTCCACGGCCAGAACTGAAAATCACTCTTGCTATTTTCGCTATCCAACTTTATCGCCTTGCCAATTATCGCGATAATTATCAGAACGCAAATAACAAAAATTGGGCTACCAACGGGTTTCGAACCTAGACGCTCCACAAAAATGTGTCTTGGCGCGCATTATAACCATGTGACCACACAAGCTGCTCGAGAGAATGAAGAAATTTGATGCATAAAAGCTACCTTCGGTGACGACGGCAAGACGGAAAGGCGAACAAAGAGCAGAAAGCAAACCAGTCGACTTTTCATTGCTGATGATAATCCATTTTCGGCGCTGCGGGACGAGCGAGAACGCATTCTCGGGAGAAAACCGGGTCTGAATTTATCGCACGTCTTTTTACGCTGATAATGCGTGCGAGACAGTTTTCTATGATCGCGATCGTGATCGATAATTTCATTCCCTGGTTGTCAGTTGCCCCAACAAACGAACACAATTCGCTTATCGGAGCGCAGTCGTGACGTGACCCAACCAGCATCAACAACGTGCACTGGAGACCTGATGACAAGAAAGAAGCGTTCTACGCGCAGATAGAGCAAACATACGATGGTTGCTCACCGCGTGACGTGAAAATCGTTGTCGGCGACATGAACGCGCAGGTAGGAAAGGAGAAGGCGTACAGACCGCTAATCGGGCGAAACAGCCTACACGCCGTATCGAATGATAACGGCCAGAGATGCGTAGACTTTGCAACCTCCCGTGATATGGTAGTCCGTAGCACTTTCTTCCTCCGCAAAGATATTCATAAAACCACCTGGAGATGACTCGACCATCAAACAGAAAACCAAATCGATAACGTTATAATCAACGGTAATTTCTTCTCAGATATAACCAATGTCCGCACATACCGCAGTGCGAATACAGATTTGGATCACTACCTACTACCTAGGTATTACCACACGTCGAAATCGAACGGCGCGGCTCAACATCGAGCAGCTGCGTAACGTAGAAGTGGCTCTAGACTACGCGCAGCAGTTAGCAGCGGCCCTTCCAACGAAAGATCAGCTTAGCGCAGCTACACTTGAAGATGGCTGGAGGGACGTCATCCGATCCGCCATAGGTAGTACCTCGGCTACAGCACTAGGCTTCGCGACTCCGAATCACAGAAACGACTGGTACGACGGCGAATGTGAACAGTTGAAAAACAAGAAGAATGCAGCATGGGCGAGAATGCTGCAATACCGTACGAGGACGAATGAGTCACGTTATAGACAGGCGCGGAACAGGCAGAACTCAGACTTCCGGATGAAGAAGCGCCAGCAGGGAGAACAAGATCGCGAAACGATGGAAGAGCTGTACCGCGCTAAGGAAACACGGAAGTTCTACGAGAAGCTGAACTGCTCGAGCAGAGGCTTTGTGCCACAAGCCGACATGTGCCGAGATAATCACGGGAATATTCTCACGAGCGAGCGTGAGGTGGTCGAGAGGTGGCGGCAGCATTACGATGAGCACCTCAATGGCGACGTTGCAAGTACCGAAGGTGGCGTGGTAACAGATCTAGGAGTATGCGCACAGGACGAAAGACTTCCGGCCCCTGACCTTCAAGAGATTGAGGAGGAGGTTGGCCGGTTGAAAAACAACAAAGCCGCTGGAGCAGATCAACTACCAAGCGAGCTTCTAAAATACGGTCGAGAAGCACTGGTGAGAGCACTACACTGGGTCATTACCAAGATTTGGGAGGAGGAAGTATTACCGGAGGAATGGATGGAAGGTATCGTGTGTCCCATCTACAAAAAGGGCGACAAGTTGGATTGCGGGAACTACCGCGCGATCACACTACTGAGCGCTGCCTGCAAGATACTCTCTCAAATTTTATGCCGCCGTCTATCACCGATTGCAAGAGAGTTCGTGGGGCAATATCAGGCTGGATTTATGGGTGAACGCGCTACAACGGACCAGATGTTCGCCATCCGCCAGGTGTTGCAGAAATGCCGCGAATACAACGTGCCCACACATCACTTGTCCATCGATTTCAAATCGGCGTATGATACAATCGATCGAGAACAGCTATGGCAGATTATGCACGAATACGGATTCCCGGATAAACTGATACGGTTGATCAAGGCGACGATGGATCGAGTGATGTGCGTAGTTCGAGTATCAGGGACACTCTCGAGTCCCTTCGAATCTCGCAGAGGGTTACGGCAAGGTGATGGTCTTTCGTGCTTGCTGTTCAACATTGCGTTGGAAGGTGTAATAAGGAGAGCGGGGATAAACACGAGTGGGACGATTTTCACGAAGTCCGTTCAGCTGCTTGGTTTCGCTGATGATATTGATATTATTGCTCGTAAATTTGAGACGATGGCGGAAACGTACATCCGACTAAAAAGTGAAGCCATAGACGAATCGGACTAGTCATTAATGTGTCGAAGACAATGTACATGATGGCAAAGGGCTCCAGGGAGGAATCAGCGCGCCCGCCACCTCGAATTTATATCGACGGTGATGAAATCGAGGCGGTTGAAGAATTCGTGTACTTGGGCTCACTGGTGACCGCCGACAACGACACCAGCAGAGAAATTCAGAGGCGCATTGTGGCAGGAAATCGTGCTTACTTTGGACTCCGCAGAACTCTACGATCGAATAAAGTTCGCCGTAACACGAAGTTAACTATCTACAAAACGCTGATTAGACCGGTAGGACCGACGCGCCCTTGGAGGTTTCGAATGGAAGGGGCTGCGTACCACCTACGGCGGAGTGCAGACGGAAGACAGGACTTGTAGGAGGCGAATGAGCCACGAACTGCATCAGCTGCTAAGAGAACCAACCATCGTCAACACCGCGAAAATCGGAAGGCTACGGTTGATGGGTTACGTCATCAGGATGTCGAATAACAAACCCGACTAAAATGGTTCTCGAGAGTCCCGACGGGTACAATAAGACGTGGTGCGCAGCGAGCTAGGTGGGTCGACCAAGTGGAGGACGATCTGCGGACCCTACGCAGAGTGCGGAACTGGAGACAAACAGCCATGGATCAAGCAGAATGGAGACGACTCCTATGTACAGCAGAGGCCACTCCGGCCTTAGTTTGTCCGGTAAGGTAGGGTATGACCCGGAAGCATGAGGTTGGAAGTTGTGAGGGCCAGAGCTATGTTGGACGCTCCTTGGCGACTCACCATTTTGCAGCCCAGTGTTTTTCTGCGGTCGAATGTAATTATTTGATTTTGGTATATTCTAAGGTTAAAATAAAAGAGCAAACAGGCCTTCTCTTTTTAATATTGCTCTATTTGATCTACTCCGTTATAGAGTTATAAATTTGCAAAATCTAACAGGTAGCGTTATTGAACCCATTATGTCGTTATCTGCATTGGTTTAAGATTGGTAATCTTGACTACAACCCATTAACTGGGCTAACTGGAGCAACTGCTTTTAGCTACAACTAATTCTTTATGATCGATATGCAATTACAATCACAATTACTGCGATTAAATGCTCTACCTTCATACATTGTTGTTAACAAAATTCCGTTCAAAGCTTTCCGAGTTTTGGTGGAATGGGATTAGCTTTGGTTGTTTGAGTCCTTCGCCCAGAAGTAACCCCTGCCTGTAGTAATGGGTATATACGTACAATCAGTGCAACGTCATCGATAAATCGACCACAGCACGTTGTTATCAATTTCACACCACCCAACAACAATCATCGTTATCGCCGTTGGGAAACCATTGCAACCAGGTTACATACCTGCCTCCCCCGTTTGAAAATGTCGCGACACCGCACACGACACCAGTAGAAACGATGTCGTACAAAGCACTCAGTCATTCAGTCTGCGCTGTAGTTTCGATGGTCTAGAACACGAATCGGAAGCCAAACCGGATTGTTCGAAGTGAAGGGAACAACTGCCCGTTCGGAAGAATCATGGAGACCGTGGTAGTTCCGTTGATTCTGCTAATCCTGCTATTGAGTACCCTGTCTGCGGTATGTGTCATGGGCTCTCTCTAAGCTCCAAAACTCTTGGCAAATATTTATCTTGAACATCAACGCGTGATAGTGACGTTGTAATAATTTATCATTCTGTTTTCAAAGTATTCGTTCGTCAAACGCCTTCGACGGATTCAAAAACTGCAAGCTCAAGGTGAGTGTTGTTTGTACATATTTATCCCAAAATTTCCAAACAGTTGTGGACACGGTATTCTACATCCAGTGACGACGTACTACTTTTCGAAAAAGTCCCTATAACAGATAGTGGCGCAAAGTTGCATCATATGGGTCTCAAGTGGCATGGCGGCGATTGCGGCGGCGTCATTCTACCAATCTTCGACTTCCTCCTTGAGTTTATAGTAAACATCAACTATCGAGACTACTAGAAATAGTGTGCTTCCTTGTGCATGCATCTATCCAGTTCATTCCTAGACGAATTGTGGTTTTGAGAAGAATACAGCCCAGTTCTGCAGAGGGGCCTGCGCGTGCCAGTTAGGTATTGTTGTTATAGTAAATAGTAGTGGAAACCGTGACGAATCGAAATGGATGGCCAAGCGATCGCACTTTTAGTTCCCATCGGCGCAATGGTGATAGTTTTTGCTTACCTCGCCGGGGTACGTACGAAGGCTGATGCCGTGTAGTTTTTTGTTCGAATTGGCGCATTCCAAAAAAGTATTAGAAAATATTTCAACAATTTGGTCCAAATTTAGACAAATGTGCATATTTATCGATGATTATATAAGTGTTTCTCTTTTTGCCGTGCGTGTTAAGTTCTTTTTCGTGAGATATCGCCAATTGCAAGTCGCAGGTGAGTGAAGTGCCAGTAAAGGTTATCAACCAAATTAGAAATCGATTAAGTGTAACACATAGACGACTATATGCACATACAAACACAATAAATATAGCAATGGTCCATTCAATCAAAGTTGACAAATGCAGCGACTTCGAACTCGTTGCTTGTTATGTTATATTATATTTCCGTATTACGAATTAAATACGTTGGTAACTTTAGGTGCTACTAACATTTTTTGTTCCGTGAAACTCGCGAAGCCATAGTCGACCAGGTAGCTACTTGAATTCTTGGTGGGCTACAATTCGTTGAAGAAGCATCCTTCTTCAATGAACTCGGTCCTGAACCAATCGCTTCCAGCCATTACCTTATTTACCTTCGAGGCCATAGAGAGTTCTATTCGAGACATTCGAGCTGCAAGACGCCTTTTTCACCTCGCTGAGGAAATCGTTATCGCACGCCACTAAAGCTCCAAGGTACGCAAATTCTTCCACTATTTCGATTTTTTCACCATCTATCATCACTTCGCTACCAACATCACCATTGGAACCCCGATTTCTACCAACGATCATGTACTGCGTCTTGCTGATCGTTAAACCAATACTTGCTGCCTCTCTTTCAAAAAGGTACTTCCACAGCCCGACGGTCGCCACTCGTATACTTGATTTCGATCTATCAAGCGTTGCGAATCAGCAAAGATTTTTAAGTACAAGATAACCCACTCTTGCATTTTCCATACTATCCCTCGGCGAACGGATTCATTCGAAGACAGCGCTACTTTCGGCGGGAGATCGAACCATTTGAACAAAAATAATCGAAGTAGCTATGGTTTCTGCTGCGTCGTAGACGTCATTTCATTTTGAGAGAGTCGCAGTTTAACGTAGCTTGCAACTCAAAGCAAAGGTATTGAATATCAGTTTCCATGAAAAAGAGCATAAAACTTGATTTTATTCAGTGTTTATGCGGATGGTGGAGCATTTCATACTCAGCCGCTGAATAGCAGAACAGACGCTGTTTGAGCCGCATCTCCTTGGTGAACAGACGCTCGAGACGTACCTCCCCAATTTAGCTGAAGTCAGAAGGACAACACTGCCCAGGCGGCACTACCAGCTAAGCACACAACTCTTAGCTGGCGGTCTCTGTCATCGCTTGACCCGTGGAAGCATGAGGTAGGAACTTGTGATGATCTCAGAGCTATGTTGAACGCTCTCCTTTTCAACTCTCCGTTTTGCAGCCCACATTTTGATTGGGGGATCGGTCTTTCCTCATCGACCAGTGCACAAAGTGGCATGGGTTTCCGGTGATGGCGTCACGGAAAATCAAATCGACCACATCTGCATCAGCCTAAAATGGAGGACGGAGCCTTCTTGATGTGCGGAACAAACGTAGCGCCGACATTGCGTCCGACCATCATCTCCTAATCGACGAGATCCGACTGCGCATTGCCAGGATCCAGCGACAGGAGGAGAGAATCGGGCGCCGGTTCAACACACGCCGACTGGAAGACGCTGCGGTGAAAAGGTTCTTCTTTGAGGAGATAGAGAACCGTGCTACGAATATTCCAGCAGATGGAAGCGTAGAAGATCAATGGAGCGCCATCAAGAACGCCTTCATCGCCACCGGCGAGAAAGCATTGATACCTGGAGGAATATAGAGGAGCGAAGGAACGCCAAAGCCGCGATAGAGCGAGCGAAAACTCGAGGAGCCAAAGCCGTAGCCCGTCAACGCTATTCGGCTCTCGAGAAGGAAGTGAAACGCTCATGTAGACGGGACAAAAGAGCGTGGGCGGACTCCCTAGCCGTCGAAGGCGAGAAAGCCGCATACACCGGCGACATCCGTCTCCTCTGATGTTTCATGTCACCTTAGTGGTACTAAGATTAATGCTACGATGCCCGTGAAAGATACGTCTGGACAGGTACTGACCGACCCGGCTGACCAGTTAAAACGCTGGTTCGAGCACTTTGGAAACCTTTTTCAAGTGTCGGTCACGCCACCAACACCTCAGCATGATCCGCCAAGGGTTCGACGCATTACCCGTGTCAAAACCAAAGCTTCATCAGTGCAGGAGATAGAAACAACCATCCGTAGCATGAAATCGGGTCGATCGCATATCAGCTGAGATGCTCAAAGTTGACCCCGTAGTATCCGCACAACTACTGCATCAGTTATTTTGCAGCATATGGGAAACCGCGACATTTGCGGCCGACTGGATGCAAGGCGTCTTATGTCGAATTCGTTTTTGAACCTGGGTTGGAACTGGATTGGCGGAAAATGTGTAAACAAACAAACGTCAAACAAACTTTAGTACAAGCGAAACCGAAATCGGGTTGGGGTTGAAACTGTGATCTGATCCAGTTCCAACCCAGGTTGGAACTGGATAATAAAGAAAAACGGCATTAGTAAAGGTACCCAAAAAGGGTGACCTGATTGTATGCGATAATTGGCGGGGCATCATGTTACTGTGTATTGTTCTCAAAGTCCTCTGCAAAGTGATCCTTAGCCAGATACAGGAGAAGATTGACGCAACTCTCCGACGGCAGCAAGCCGTCCGGACGATCCTGGAGCAAATCAATGAATTCCAAGAGTCTCTCTATCTGGTGTTCATTGATTAAATGTGGGAAGCCCTCAGGCGCAAGGGTGCCTGAGAAAATCATCGGCCTCATTGAAGCACAGTACAGGGCATTTTCGTGCAAAGTACTGCATAACGGTGTTTTATCCGATCCCATCCGGGTCGTTGATGGAGTGAGGCAAGTATGTATACTATCACAGGTACTGCCCCTCATCGTAATCAACGAGATCCTGGTAGGTGCGATTGATCGTGAACCAAATCGTGGGTTGCTGTGGCCGCCCATTACCATGGAACACCTAAATGGCTTCGAATTGGCTAATGACGTTGCTCTCCTGGTACTCTGATATGCAGATCAAGCTTGCCAATTGCTCCTCGGTGGCAAGGCTATCGTCAACGTCAACAAGACCCAATCGTTGGATGTAAACACGGTCAACCCTTCCAGCTTTACGGTAGCTGTGCAATCAGTGGATAATGTTGAAAGCCTCCAATATCTTAGTAGCCAAATGGCAGCTGATGGCGGCACCAACATCCACATAGGTGAACGAATCAAGAAGGCGAGGGCTGCTTTTGCGAGTTTAAGAAATGTATGGAAAAACAACCAGTTTAGTCGACGCACCAAAATCCAAATTTCCAACTCGAACGTGAAATCTGTGCTGCTATACGCCAGTGAAACCTGGTGTGTATCAGTGGAGAACACTTAACGGCAGCAGGTCTTCATCAATAGATGCCTGCGGTATATAATTCGTGCATGGGGGCCTCACAATAGGATCTCCAACGTGGAGCTCCATAGTCGATGTCATCAAAAGCTTTTACAACTGAAATTCGGAAGCGAAGGTGGAGGTAGGTCGGCCACATTCTAAGCAGGGGCGAAAACAAAATCTGCAAGCCACCTTTAGATTGGAACCCAGCAGGGCATCGCAGCAGAGGCAGACCCAAAGGCTCATGGCGGCGAAGCCTCAACAACGAAATCAAGCAAGTCGACAGTAATTTGGCCTGGCCACAGGTCAAGGCGATGACGGGCAATCGCCCAGGATGGAGATCTTTCAATTTGGCCCTCTGCACCAACGTGGGTGCCCAGGATTGAAAGTAAGTTTGCTGAAGCGAATCAAGAAAGATGCAGCCAAAGGGTGGTCGTGATAAAACATGCGATTGTATGGATATAAATATGTTGTTTAAAAAGGTCGTTTTTTGCGTGACGATATATACATAACATATTTGGAACTAATATGAACATGCCTATAAAATAGCAATACAAAAAAACTTACGTCCCACGTTATGAATGGCATTTGATACAAAAATGATTGCTTCCTACATGTTTATGAATACATACTTCCCTTATATTAGCGTAATGGCCAATTTTTATACAAATATCAATACGAAATAGCCAATATTAGCGCATAGTATCAAATTGTAGCATTATTAATGATACGTTTTATTATTTGGGACTTCAAGGCATGCTTTTATTATGAAATATGATGGTTTTCTATAGAAACCCTGATTTTTTAAAAGTAAGGCCCTTTAAAAGGGCGTAACTCAGAATTTCGTCTAACGATTATTTTAAAAATGTGTTCAGAAGTGTAGGAATGATAAAGAAAGAGCATGACGTTCCATGTTTGATTTGCAGAAGCATACTTCTGTTATGAAATATGTTTTTCTATAGAAACCCTGATTTTTTAGGGGTTAGGCCCTTTAAAAAGGCGTAACTCAAAATTTCGTCTAACGATTTTTTTTAATTTGTCCAGAGGTGTAGGAATGATAAAGAAAGAGAATAGCGTTTCAGGTTTTGATGGTATTTTTTTTTTGATAATAACGGTAAATGAAGCACCGTGGGATAGGTATAAAGAAAGTGTTGTATCCAGTCGCAATAAGAGCATACCAGCCCTGCGACTTATGATCTGTCGATCGGTTCGAAGAGATGAACAGAATAAAGAATAGCTCAGTCTACGTTTGAGCGTGCATAACTAAACATCTCGGTTTTAGTTAATCCCTCAGTACCGAAACCTCATACCTCTAATCTTCGGTTAGATCAGTGGCGAACGAGGTGAAAATTTTCTTTTTAAAACGGGTTTCACTAGATATTATCCGCGTCGAAATCCGCGAAAAGCGAGTGATATCGTTTATTTCGATCCCCGTGGTGTGTAGTGAGCAGTTGGCTGACGCAAGGAATTTGCCGCCATAGTGCAATTCGCATATCGCCTAGATCACCTCAAGTGTGGTTGATCACCTGTAGTGCGGTACCTGTTTATTGCCTACAATTGCTCTGCAGAAAGTTTTGAAATTATTGAAAAGCGAAGTGTTAACGAAATCGCTATTTCCAGCAAGTTTAAGTCAGCACTCATCACTCGTTTAAAAAGTTTAGTGATTCATTGGTTTGTGCTGGGTGTGATATAATTATCCACCATTGTTTTATTATCTCCAAAAGGCTTTGTGAGTTTGTGACCTGTGTAAACGACCGCCAACAAAAGCAACAGGAGGTCAATAGTGTGCACTGGAGAGCTAATAGATAGTGCGAAAACGTTTTTGATCTGCTTCAGCGTGGTAAGTGGATAGGGTAGATTCGGTAATTGTTGCCTCTGCCCATTTGGACAAGTTTTGTGAATCGTCTGGAGTTTCGTCGTGCAGCTATCAGGTATGTGGTTTGTTTTATTTGTTTTTCGGTTTGTTTGTTTGTTTCGATAATTTAAAGCCATTTATGAATTTGAAAGTTGTTTTTGGTTGATTGTTTAAGTGTTTTTAAATTGACAAAATTCTTTGAATAAGTTGTAAATTTGGCTAAAAGTTTGAACTGTTTCTGATTTTGATTCACGTTTTATTATCCAAAGTTGACTATTTAGATTTATTGTTTTGTATCCTTTGTTTTAATTTGTATAAAGCAATATGCCATTGGTGAACAGCATTGACCCATACGTTCCGGGCGCCATTCCGTTCTCGCAGTACTTGGAACAATTGAATTGGGTACTACTTCATCAGAAAATTCCTGCTGATGAGCACAAGGCTACTTTTTTAGCTTCTTGTGGGACAGAGGTCTACTCTGAGCTTAAACTGTTGTTCCCAGGTAAAGATCTTGCTGATATTGAGCTCAAAGAACTGACGGATTCGCTTAAAAAGCGGTATGACCGTAGCGAGAGTGATCTTGTACAGCGTGTGAAGTTCTATGCTCGATCCCAAAAGCCGGGTGAAAGAGCCGTTGATTTTGTGCTTTCAGTCAAGCAATTGGCTGAGTATTGTAACTTTGGTACTTTCAAAGACATGGCTATTAGGGACAGGTTAGTCTGTGGTGTTGCTAGCAAGCAGCTTCAGGAGCGATTGCTTGATGAGGAGGAGTTAACTCTTGCGAAGGCGGAGAAAATTATCGTTAACCGCGAGCAGGCCGCTGAGCGATTGACGTCCATCAATGGAGAAACAGCTAGGGTCAGCGTAGTAGAACGTCTAGGAACCAAAAGGGTTGGATTTCAGCGTGAGCCAACACCTACTTCATTCCGTGGTCGTCGTAGGAGCCGTGACAGCTACAGCAAGCGCAACAGCAACGGTAGCCGCAGTCGCAGCAGAAGCGTTTCTACCCCGAGGAAGGGCGGAAAGAAGACCTACTTCTGCAATTACTGCCGCAGGAAGGGGCACACCCGTAAATACTGTTACGACCTGAAACACCAGAAACCATCTGTAAAGTCAGTCGCCGTGGTGCCAAAGAAGCCGGATTTGTCGGAGCGATTAAGAAGAGCAGCTAAGTCGTCGGAATCGGAAGAAGAAATGGACGTTTTGATGATTTCCGCGTCGCAACGTTCCAGCACTAGCGCACCGTGCCTAGTCGAAGCATGTGTGGAAGGTGAGATCCTGCGGATGAAGATCGACAGTGGATCTGCCATCTCCGTTGTCAGCAAGCAGACATACAATCAACGCTTCAAATACAAACCGTTGGACAGGTGCAATCTTAAACTGGCAGTTGTTGATGGCGCGCGTCTGTTAGTTGCGGGTCAGATCATAGTGTCCGCGAAGGTCAACGGACGGAGCGAGAAGCTTGCGTTGGTGGTGTTGGAGAGTGCAAAGGAGATCATTCCACTGTTAGGCAGGGATTGGCTTGACATTTTCTTCCCAGCTTGGCGAGATGCATTCCGAGGACCGATGCTAGTGAACCATACCAGCGTTTCAAAGGAGGACAGGGTTGTTGAAGATATCAAAAGTAAGTACTCGAAGGTTTTTGACAGCGACTTCTCTGTTCCCATATCAAGTTTTGAAGCAGATTTGGTACTCAAGGAAGATAAACCTATTTTTAAACGGGCCTATGATGTTCCTTATCGTTTGCGTGATCAGGTTGTTGAGCATATAGAAACTTTGGAACGGGATGGAGTGATAACTCCAATTGAAGCAAGTGAGTGGGCTTCACCTGTTGTCATCGTAGTTAAGAAGGATAAGGGAATCCGTATGGTGGTTGATTGTAAAGTTTCTATCAATAAGCTCATAGTACCAAACACCTATCCGTTGCCTGTGCCTCAAGACTTGTTTGCTTCGTTGTCTGGTTCAAAAGTGTTTTGCTCTCTTGATCTGGCAGGAGCATATACCCAATTACGTCTTTCCAAGAAATCCAGAAAGTTTATGGTGATCAATACGATCAAGGGTTTGTATTCGTACAACCGTTTGCCTCAAGGAGCGTCTAGCAGTGCTTCTATTTTTCAAAAAGTGATGGATCAAGTTTTAAAAGGTTTGGAAGGTGTAGTTTGCTATTTAGACGATGTTCTAATAGCCGGGAAGGATTTTGAGGAATGTGAGAGGAAACTTTATTTGGTCTTGGACCGTTTGGCTAAGTTCAATATAAAAGTTCATTTTAAGAAATGCAATTCTTTGTTTCCAGTTTGCCTTATTTGGGACATGTGTTGACAGAACAAGGATTGTTACCTTGTCCTGAAAAAATTGAGACAATTCGTAGAGCCAAGTCTTCGAATAACGTCACAGAGTTGAAGGCATTTTTGGGTTTGATCAACTATTACGGTCGATTCATTCCCAATCTATCCTCCCGCCTTAGTCCGCTTTACAGTTTACTAAGAAAAAATACAAAATATGTTTGGAATGATAATTGTAATAAAGTTTTTGAAGATTCCAAAAGGCTTCTCTTGAATCCAAACTTTTTGGAATTTTACGATCCTGACAAACCAATTGTAGTTGTTTCGGATGCCTGTGGATACGGTTTAGGTGGCGTTATTGCGCATATTGTTGGTAAAGAAGAAAGACCAATAAGTTTTACTTCGTTTTCACTAAATGATGCGCAAAAATCGTATCCAATTTTGCACTTAGAGGCACTTGCAGTGGTCAGTACGATAAAAAAGTTCCATAAATTTTTATATGGAAAGAAATTTACAGTTTATACAGACCATAAACCCTTGATCGGAATTTTTGGAAAAGACGGCAAAAACTCCATTTTTGTAACTCGTTTACAACGCTATATTTTGGAGTTATCGATTTACGATTTTGAAATCGTTTATCGACCGTCAGCAAGAATGGGTAATGCTGATTACTGCTCCAGGTTTCCGTTGCCAGAAGAAGTTCCACGCGCTTTGCAGAGAGAATACATTAAGTCAATCAATATTTCCGGTGATATACCCTTGGATTACAAGATGATAGCCAGAGAGACACAACACGATGAGTTTCTTCAGCAAATTTTATCTTTCTTGAAGACTGGTTGGCCGAAGAAACTTGGTCGGACATTCAGGGATATTTACTCCAATCACCAGGATTTGGAAGAAATAGATGGTTGCTTAATGTTTCAAGATCGCATAGTAATTCCGGCAAAGTTGCAACACTGTGTTTTGAAACTTCTTCACAGAAATCATTCAGGGATCACTAAGTTTAAACAGTTAGCTAGAAGGTCGGTTTACTGGTTTGGAATCAATAGCGATATTGAAAAATTTGTAAACCATTGCAGAATTTGCAGTCAAATGTCTGTTGTTTCAAAGAACTCGACACAAACCAGCTGGATTCCAACAAGTCGTCCTTTTAGTAGGATCCATGCAGATTTTTTTTTACTTTCAACAAAAAGTTTTCCTTGTTGTAGTCGACAGCCATTCGAAATGGCTGTAGGTGGATTACATGAGATACGGTACGGATGCTACTAAGGTAAAAAGCAAATTCATGGCTTTGTTTGCAAGGTTTGGTCTTCCCGACGTCATTGTGACCGATGGAGGCCCTCCGTTCAACTCCAAATATCTAGTTGACTTCTGGAGTCAACAAGGTATACAGGTTTTAAAAAGTCCACCGTATCATCCCTCCAGTAATGGCCAGGCCGAACGGATGGTCCGTGTCGCCAAGGAAGTTTTGAAGAAATTTCTGCTTGATCCTGATATGAGAGGTTTGGATATTGAAGATCAGATTTCATACTTTTTGTTTAATTATCGAAACATTTGCTCAGAAGACAATCAATTTCCTTCTGAAAAATTGCTTAAGTTTACACCGAAAACGACACTGGATTTAGTCAATCCAAAGAGCTGTTTTAAGAAACAATTGACAACTCACACTGGCGAGGAACCTCTTATCAATCGGAGTGACAAACCGGTTGTACCGGATAAGTTTTCTCAGCTGCGACATGGAGAACCAATCTACTTCAAAAACTTTAGGACTACCGAAGTTAAGAGGTGGTTGGATGCCAAGTTTTTGAAAAGGCTGTCTCCAAACGTATTTCAGGTTTCAGTCGGAGGTCGAATCTATTCGGCTCATCGCGACCAGCTAAAGTTAAAGCCACGGCCTCCCAAGACACTTGTTTGTGGGTGGAAGCCTAGTAGGAAACGGCCGAGAGAAGACGACGAAGAATACAGCGACGAGTCAGACAGTAGCGATTATTACGGATTTTTAGCAGACTCATTCATCAACGATTCACAACAGCAACAAACAGTGGAGGTCGGCAATAGTTTGTCGATTCCTTCAACTAGCGGCAATAGTTTGTCCAAGCATGTAACAGGCAATAGTTTGTCTAGAGACGAGATGGCGTCGAGTGGCAGTAGTTTGCTACCTTCATCAGGCGATCAGATGCCTATGAGCGCAAGTTCTTGTACACCAACAAGTTCGAGACAGGATGACGCGTTCGGAGTGTCGTCCAGCGATAATGGACCGTTAAATCATGGCTCAAGTGTGCCGTTCGATTATCAGAATCCCGTTAGTCATCAGAAACCATCGAATTCTCGAAACGTCGTGCAGCCAAGGCGATCTCGTCGATCGAAGCGTCAGAAGCGGAACAATGAATTTTATTATTATTAGAGTTTAAGTATATTATTTGAATTTGTTAAGCCTGCAATATCGAATTTTAATTACAATGTTTAAGTCAAATCTTAAGAGGAGAGAACTGTTGTATCCAGTCGCAATAAGAGCATACCAGCCCTGCGACTTACGATCTGTCGATCGGTTCGAAGAGATGAACAGAATAAAGAATAGCTCAGTCTACGTTTGAGCGTGCATAACTAAACATCTCGGTTTTAGTTAATCCCTCAGTACCGAAACCTCATACCTCTAATCTTCGGTTAGATCAGAAAGCATGTGTTGTGCCTATTATATATTGGTTACTGGCTGATACGAAACGGTGCTTAGAATCGTCCCAGGCGCTTCAACTTGCGAAGGCTAAATGTGCCCAATGGTGGTTGTGAGGTCGTGATACACGAGTGTCAATAATGTTTTGCATCAGTCTCTGGTGGTCGGTGAAGAGTTCTACAATGTCATCTAGATCAATTTCAGTATCACAAAAATGTCAATCCCTTGTAAGGAAAGCAGAGCTTCGTTCATAGATAGCCGAAGCTATCGCTATTCTGATCAAGTTTTTCATCGACCTCAAAGAAATCACGTATTATTTTTGCCTCGCAAAATACTTTCGACCTCCAGGGAGGCCAGTTCACATTCAAATGGAGACCTGAAATTGTGAAATAATCGTTTTAAGACAAAACGATCGATTTTGAAATGTTGAATTCGTTCGATTTCAAAATATTACAAAACAATCCAAACCAAACTATCTGTATATTTGTGAGACGATAACTGCCGTGTTCTGAACTTATGTTCTATACTTCCAGCGGCAGCGGCCCAGAATCCAGCCATAATCTACACGATACCCACCAATGCACCTTCCTCAACGCCACAACGACCCAATTCACTATTCCCAAGCCGGCCAACTTCATACTATGCGCACTCCACAGGTAATATTCTTTAAACTATTTAAATTTATCAATTGGTTCAATAACATGTCCCTATTCCCCTAGACTTGCCACCGTCCTACGAAGATGTGACAAAGGATAGTCCTGTCGTGGTTATCCTTCCAATGGCGGAAGATACGGCACCAACATCGACCCAAGCCACGGCGGCATCGACGATGACGACGGCGACGACAACGCCGAGCCACGCTCCAGCAACGATAGTTCCCACCAATACCTCGACAACGACGGCGTCTGCTTAAGAACAACCTCTAGTTCAAGTGCTGTGATAACAATAAGTTCTAGTCTAATTTCCGTTTGATTTTCCATATTTTGTGTGTTTATTGCCCTAAGAAAAGTGATTTGATTGTGTAGAACTAGCCAGTATTTAATAATAAATATCAACAAGTATTTGTATAAAACACAACCAACTAAAAAAGAGCATCTTTAGAAAAGAAAACAAATTGGAGAAACGAAACAAAACAAGACAAAAAACGGTTATGAGAGATGACTACTTATCTTTGGCGGTGGCATCAACCGCGGCGGCTTTTGGCTGTAGCATTTCCGCTAAACTTGGGCCCTTGCGGCCGTACGGATCGTCCGGCAGAAAGAAGGCATCCATCGCCCACGTGTAACCGGCCACTCGCGTTTCGATGATCTTTTTCCAAGCTGAGGATGAGAATTTCAGAAAACAGAGGGGAATCAAGTCAAGTGTGAATAGTAAGTGTAGTGTTTTAGTTGAGTTGAGTGCACTTACAATCATTCTCTGCCAGCAGGTCACGAAAGTTGTCGTTGGAGATGACGACGCCATCGAACTTTTCCGCCACGGAGATGATCAACCGGTCGTCGTAGGAGGACGATTTTTGACCCGGGAGATTTTTGCTGGGCGCCAACAGGATGTCACCCTTTTTATACAGTTCCTCCAGGAGCCTGTGGTCGGTGGATTTTTCCCTTTTCAGTCTGAAAGTAGTCGAATAAACAAGAATGAGCTCTAATATTGGACGTAACTGATATTTTGTAAAGCGAAATAAATCATTAAAAAAAACTGTGGACAACATATGAGTATGGCAACACTGCTGTAAGAAAATATGTAGGTATATGCTTTGTAAAATAATGGAAAAGTTTCTAAAACATCCTCAACAGCAAAAAAAAACTTTATAATAAAAATAATAAGACATTTCAGTAACGGAATCAGTTGCAGTCCCAGAATTTCTTTTAGAATTTCTGTCGGGATTTCTCTTGAATGATTTTTCCTTCCGGTGTTCCTCACGAGATTTACCCAAGAGTTTCTACCGCGATTTAACCCAGAGTTTCTACAGAAGTTGGTCCTAGAATTTCTACCAGAGTTCCTTCAAGGAGCTTTCACAAAATTTCCTGTAGGAGTTCCTCTCGGGAATTTTTCCAAAGATTTTCCCTGTATTGATCTTAAAGTTTGTGACGGTATGTCTTCCGAAGTTCTTTCCGTTATTTTTTGAAGAAATTTCCGTGGGCTTTCATCCACTTTCACCCAGGATGTCTACCGGAGTTTCTCCCGGAATATTTCGTAAAAGTGGGTATTCTCCTATTTTTTTTAGTTTCACCTGAGATTTCTCTCGGAGTTTTTTCCTAGGACTTCTCAAAGAAGGTTCCTTTCGGTGTTGCTCTCGGGATATCTCTGACAGTTTTTTACGATTAATCTTGGACTTTCTCCCAAGATTTTTTTCGGGGTTTCTTCCGGAGTTCCTCCTTGTAGTTTCTATAGGAGCTTTTTCCGATATTTTTTCATTTTTTTGCGCACGATATCTTTTTTACCATCACCGAAGAATATTTGAAAAAGTTCCCGGAGAAATCCCTGATGAAGTTCCTGGAGAATACTCTGAAAGAGTTCCTGGGAAAACATCTAAAGGGCTGCAGGAATTCCTGAAGGAGTCCCTGAAAAAAATCTTTCCAGAAAATACAGGAGAAATTTCTCCAGCAATTTCAGGAGAAATATTATAAAGAATTCCAGGAAAGAAGAAATTTCTGAACCAATTCCTGGATGAGTCCTTGAAGACACTCCTGGAGAAATTCCTGCAGGAGTTACTGGAAGAAATTCCAGAAAAAAAAATCCCTCATGGAACTCTAGGCGAAATACCTCTAAGAATTCCAAGACAAATTTCTGAAGGAATTCCTGAAGAAATCTTTCAAGAAGTTCTAGGAGGAATCCCGAAAGAGTTCTAGAAGAGATCCATCAATTCATGGGGATTCATGGAGAAACCCTGAGGTAATTTGAGAACAAATCCCTGGAAGAGTTCCTTGAAGGAGAAACCCCTCAAATAATTCCAAGAGAAATCTCTGACGAAATTCCTAGAGGAAATCAAGAAGAAATTTCTACAGGAATCCCTGAAATTATTCTTGGATAAATTACTGAAGGAGTTGCTGGAGGAATCTCTGAAGGAGTTTATGAAGAAATCCCTCAAGGAATATTCAAGGACAAATCGCTGAAGAGTTCCTGGAGACATCCCTGGAGAAGTTTCTGGAGGAATCCCCCAAAGAGTTACTGAAGAAATTCATGAAGGAATTTGAGAAGAAATCCTTTATGGAGTTCCTGGAGAAATATCTCCAGCAATTTCAGGGAAATCCCTCGAAGATTTCCAGAAAAATCCCTGAAGAAATTTCTGGCAGAATTCAAGAAGGAATTCTTAGAGGAAAACCTGAAGAATTCTTGGATGAAACACTGAAGAAGTTTTTGGAGTAATCCCTTAAGGAAAATGGAGAGAAATTCCTCGAAGAATTCCAGGAGAAATCTCTCAAGGAATTTCAAGAAATAATCCGGAAGGAACTGCTGGAGAAATCCCCGATTCCTAGAGGAATCGTTGAAGAAATTCGTGGAGGAATCCCTGGAGGAACTCCAGGAGGAATCACTGAAAAAATCTTAGAGAAATCCCTGAAGACCATGAAAAAATCCCGGATAAATCCCTTGCGGAATCCAAGAAGAAATTCCTGACAGAAACTGTTGTGGCACTTTTAGAATAATCCATGAATTAACGGCAGGAGAAACCTCTAACAGAACTTCTAGAAAATTTTTAAAGGAACTCCTGAATGAATCTCTGAATAAATTCCAGGAGGATTCCATGACTAACTGGAGTTCTTTCATTAATAGGACGCAATCAGTGAAGTACTAGATTGAAAGTAGTGAGCTGGATTTTTGTATGGTGAGATGATCAGTTCTCCATTTCTGCAATGAAATGGTGCAAACAGCGTAGGTTATATGGTTTCTTTCCTAATTTAATGCTGTTTGAGCAAAAGTTTAGGTAACTGTGTTGTTGAAGTTGCAAGAAATAAATTATACAACAACACAGTTACCCAAACTTCTGCTCAAATAGCATCAAATTAGTCAAGAAATCATATAACCTACGCTGTTTGTACCATTTCATTACAGAAATGGAGAACTGATCATCTCACCATACAAAAATCCAGCTCACTACTTTCAATCTAGTACTTCACTGATTGCTTCCTATTAATCATACATCCTTGTCGGAATTTCCATAAAGGCAATTTTATATACTCATACACTGCATATATTCATCGCAAAGCAAAATCCTATAGAAATATCAATTGACGTATTTCCGAGATAAAGGATCCTTGGAAGAATTGTTGAAGTTATTCTCGTAAGAGCCTTGAAACTATCACTAGAGAAAACCCTCGACGTATCCTGAAGGGAATTCCTACAGAAATTCTTCAAGAATTTCCTGGAGGAATTTCCGGATAACTCGCAAAAAAAAGGAATACAGTCAACTTTCGTTCGTTGCACTAAACTCGTAGCCCAGTTAGTGAAAGACTTTCACTAGGTGGGCTGAGTTTTGAGCTGTCAAATAATCTCTAACAATAGAGATTCAGGGCTACCAACCTTGACAAATCATGCTTCACGTCAAAAAGTGACGTTTGACTTCGTTTTAACTGGGCTGTAGCCCACCTAACGGGCGCCCAGTTAAAACGTAGCCCACCTAAACGTAGCCCAACGACCGAAAGTTGACTGTACTTAGAAAAATCCTGGAAGGAATTCTTGACGAATCACTGGAATATATATAAAAAGCAATGTCCAGAGGAATTCCTAGAAAAAATCCTAGTGCATTTGCTAGAGAATGGAGGGGACACCGGGAGAACTCCGAAAAAATCTCTACACAAAACACGGAAGGAGATCCCTTGAAGAAATCCTAGGATAAGTCCTAAAACAACCCTTGAGGTACTCTCGAGTGAATTTCTGAAGGAGTTCCTTGTCAAACTTTTGAAATAATCCCTGTAGGGCTTTTTAGAGGAACACTCTCAAAACAATTTCGGAAGAAATCCCTAGAGGACTTTCTGAATTCATCCGTGGAAGTATTCCCGGAGCATTCCCTGAAGAAATTGCTGGGGGATTTCTGGAATGAACCTCTGGGGGACTTCCTGGAGAAATTCATGTAGGAATTCCTCCGGAAATGCCTGAAGGAAACCCTAGTGGAATTTCTGCAAGTATATCTGGAAGAATTCCTGAAGAAATCCCTGGAGGTAATCCTAAAGGAATTACTGGAGGAATCTCTAGGGGAATGTGGGAGGAATCCGTGGATAAATTTCGGAAGAAATCTCGTGAAGAATTCCTCACTTGAAGAATTTCTGAGCGACTTCCTGGAGGGATTTCTGGAGTAATTCCTGGAGGAATTCTTTGAGAAATCCCTGGAGAATATAAAAGAGGAATACCTAAAGCAATTTGTGGAGGAATCTTCGAAGGAAATCCTGAAGGAATTTCTGGCGGAATCTCTGTCAAAGTTGCTGGATGAATTCCTGGTGTAATTGGTGGGAGAATTCCTGGAGGAATCCCTGGATTAATTTCAGGAGGAATTGCTAAAGAAATTCCTGGAGAAATTTTTATAGGAATTTCTGGAGGAATCCCTGGTGGAGTCCCAGGAAGAATCGCATTAGAAATTCCAAGGGGAATCCCTAGTACAATCCCTCGAGAAATTTTTAGAAAATATTTTTTTCATGAATTTCTGGTGGAGTTTTTGGAGAATTCCTAGAGGGATAACTGGATAAATTCCAGGAGGAATTCCTGGGAAAATTACTGAAGGAATCCCTGGAGGATTTCCTGGAGAAGTTTCTGTAGATATTCTGATGGAATTCCTGGATAAAGTCATGAGGGAGTTCCTGCGATAATTCCTGAAGAATTCTTGAAGGAATGTCTTAAGAATTCTTGAAGGAATGCACAGTGGGAAAAAATAGGTATAAAACGCGAATAAATTCAATATCTCTGCTCGGAGTGGATGGATTTGAATGATTTTTTGACACAAACTGCAAAAATTTCAACAGTTTCAGATAAAAAGGGTGTCATTCGCCGCACGATCTGCATGACTGATGGTTCTTTTCCACTGCAGTCCAAAGTATAGTTAGGATAATGATGAAATTTCGTGAGCAGTTATGATATACATTCATACTCTTTCTTGCAAAATTTCATCAATTTTAATCAACTGGTTGGAAAGCTATCACTGCTGATGTGGGTGAGTACCGTCAGTGTACCAGTAGCCGCTCGTGTTCCAATAGCCGCTCACCGTCTTGAAAATGGTGTTTATTGGCATAAATTTGTATGATTGTCTTCATCCATGTATAATTCGGCACGCATATTTTAAATATCCGTGGAAAAAAGATTGAATTTTTGCAGGGAACTTTGTTTTCTACACTCGTGAGCGGCTATTGGAATACGAGCGGCTACTGGTACACTGAGGGTATTTGCGAATATTTTCCGTATTTTTCATATGCTATATATGCTCATTCATAACTATCGAATACCTCTGCCAATTTTTATGACATTTTCAAAGAAGTTAGTTAATCATGTATATATTATGTCCGTAAAATTTCATAATTATTGGAATAGTATTTTCAACAGTACAATCGGAACAATAAGAGGTGCTCACTAATTGCCGTCGAAAGGGCTAAAACCATGGTTAGTCCCAATACGTGTCTTGACTATAAAATTGTTGATAGTGCATCGATTTTTTTGAAATTTTGTCGATACAGTAGATGTATATTGAAAAGTTTGTGCTCAAAGTTTCAGCCATTTCCTTTGACAATTTCAAAAGTTACAGCGCTGACATGCTAAACCAGGTGCTGTACAACATTCATTTGCGCACGTTTTACTTTTACATTGCTACAACAAAAAGTATCGCACCGATCTTCATCAAATTTTGCTCAAATAATAAACATACACCAAAGAGTTTCCATTGAAAATTTTGGCCAATTTTATCGATCCATTGCAGAGTTACAGCCGTGTTTCTGTGTCCGGATTATTGCGGATACAGACCTTAAGAAGAACCCCTATGAGGAATACCGGAAACAATCCCATGATGAATTCTGTAGCGATCCCTAGAAAAAGTCTGAAAGAATCCATGTCTTCATCAATTTCCCAAACAATCCTTGGATTGTCTCGTAAAGAATTTTTGAATTAACTCTAGTAAAATTTTCTGAAAGAATTCCTGAAAAAAATCCTACAGAAATACTTCAAATAATTCTAGATGGAATTATTGAAGCAATCTTTAGCAGATTTCTTTGAAGGAATATATGCAGAAATCTCGGCCCCCTGCCCCCTCTGTCTACGCCCATGGAATTTTCTGAAGGAATTTCTGACTAAACTTCATGAGAAACCCATGACGGAGCTTTAAAGGAATTCAAGAAGGAAAATGATGGAGGAACTCGAAAAGTGCATCATGAAGGAATCTCAGTAGGAACTACCTACTAGCAGGGATGGGAACACTCACTTGCAAAGAGTTACACTCACTTGCTGTTTTCTCAGCTCAGCAGCGTGCAATCAAGAAACTATGTATGGGAGACTTTTGGCTTGTGGTTTTGTCTAAAAGTTTGCCGAATAAAGTATGGGTCGCACACGCATATCCAAGGCGTGAGGGAGCTGCGAAGGCAATTCTCCACGAGGTGAATGTAAATTACACTCACCTTGTGGAGAGTAGCTTTCACAGGTCTATCACGACTTTGGTATGGGTTTGCGAACCCTACTCTATTCAGCAAACTTTTAGACAAAACCACAAGCCAAAAGTCGCCCATACATCGTATCTTGATTGCACGCTTCTGAGCTGAGAAAACAGCAAGTGAGTGTAACTCTTTGCTAGTGAGTGTTCCCATCCCTGCCTACTAGAGATATCCTTGAACAAATTTCAGTAAAATCGTGTGATGGAAATTCTAGAGGACTTTCTGAACAAATTTCTGGAGAATCCCTGAAGTAATTCCTGGAAAATTATCAGATTATCTTCTGAAAAGCGCCACTCTGCGGAAGAGCATTATTTTAAGCCATCTTCTTCTTCTTTATGGCTCTACGTCTCCACTGGGACTTGGCCTGCCTCGCTTCACCTTAGTGTTCTTTGAGCACTTTCACAGTTATTAATTGAAGGGCTATCTTTGTCTGCAATTGCATGAATTTGTATATTGTGAGGCAAACACAATGATACACTATACCCGTGGAGTCAGCAACAAGGATGGAAATCTAGTGATCATGATCAGATCTCGAATGTGTCGCGGTTGAAAGGCATCGCGCGATCATAGCAACAACGATAACATTTTGTCGTCAAGCACCATAGCAAACTACGATCCGAGAAGAATGATTCGCTCGGCGTGTGCGGGAGCGATGCGATCGCTATCATGATTATTTTTAATAATGAATGCGATTTACGGGTGCATAAGAGGCCTAAATTGTGATGAATAAAAATTATCACGACTTGTAACATGATCCGATAACGGGTCATCACGCGATAAAGCGTGCATCAGATGCTTTGATTGCTCTGTGATACGAGCACGGTGTGAGGCGTCGGCATCATGCTACTGCAAGAACAAGGCTAACTTAGATTGTTTGTATCCTGTATCATTTATCGCTTGAAGTGATTTTTTTCCATCCTTGCAAGGTCCATGGTCAGCAATCAGCAAATTGGCCAACGCTTTTATTAATTGAATACCCTCTACCTTTTGTTTTGCTTGGGACGCGCAGTTCAGGATTACCAGTGACGTTGTTTCGTAACTTCTAAAATATTAAATGCTCCGTTCTTAATTTTGTTTCGACAATAGAGTTTAGAGACACTTCCCACCATGCCCAGAAGAAGTTCCAAATGGGTCCAATTTTTCCCTCGCGGCTTTGACGCAATCATTGCAGAGTGGGCATCGTCTAACGGAAAATGTCAAAATTCTTATTTTTCGCGATTTCAATCACTGTGGCATTGATAGTTTTGCCGTTGAAATCCACATACTTAGCTCTCGATGATGCTAATTTAGTAGAAGAGCAAAAAAGATTTGGTTGACAAGACATACCTGAATTGTGGTACTACAGCTTTCACCTCGTGTCCCATTTTTTTGAAATATTGTATACAAATATCTAGCCCTTTCACCGAGAATGCCTGTCCATACGTGTGCCTACATTTTGGAAACCATAGAAGTTTATTAATTGGTTGATATGTTTTATCAATATGTACAATGCTACTCACGCAAACGCAACGTTGTTGCCGTCGATGACAACGAACCGCTTCTTCGGACTGCTGCTACTACCTTCCCCTGGCAATTCTACTTCAACTTTCTCATCATGCTGTTTTTTCCGCGTGGGTTTTTCAATGGATTTACTCCGCTTCTTTTCTAAACCCTTGAACAATTTCTTCCTCGGTGACCGATTGAACCTTCCCTGGTTTGCATTTACAACCTCCACATCAAATCCAATCGGTATGAAATCCGCCGGTTCGATGCGGGTCTTCTGAGTGGAATTGCCACTCACTAGATCGATCACCTCCGAACAGAATATTACCGACTGATCTTCAACTTGCTTCGGCTTTGGTACGGTCAGAGAATCGCAGTCCACCACATCATCATCTTCCTGCTCATTGTCGTCTTCCTCTAAGGGAATTTCCTCTAGGTTAAACCTCCTGTTAAGGATATTCGTTTCGTCTTTCTTGTCTTCCTCGTCTTCATCTCTGATTTCGCCTTCTTCCAACGCGCTTTCCTCGACAACCATCACGCTCGGATCCCCCGTTTCCGGCACTTTGCTGACGTACCGAGGCACTTCCTTGTCGATGAAGCCGCCCGTAGTATCCACGTAGAA